>NC_141914.1:59718367-60028784 GCF_057802395.1 Ceratotherium simum simum
TTTTGGCAGGAAGAGTGGTCTTAACTCTTTAAATGGCGTTATTATACTAGAGGAGCATGCATTCTGTAAATAACTGTAGTCTTCTTCACTCCCCATTGCACACCTGGCTGCTGTTCTTGTCTTTGTTACCTGCCTGGCCCCATGGAGGCTGCCTTTGAGTTTGCAGCCCCTACATTTGCACAATATGGTGACAATGATGGTAATGGTGATGATATCAATGACAGTATGGTGATAATGATGGTAATGGTGGTGATGCTGCCGACAGTATGGTGAAAATGATGGTAATAGTGATGATACCAACGACAGTATGGTGATAATGATGGTAATGGTGGTGATACTGACAACAGTATGGTGAAAATGATGGTGATAATGACTGCTTCCATGTATTGAGCACTCTATATGTCAGACATTGTTCTGAACACTTCCTATCTACTCATTCACTTAAACTTCACAATGACCCTATGAGGTAGCTGCTATTTTCCCATTTTACAGATGAGGAAACTGAGGCACAGTACTTTGTGCTTGGTTATACAGCTCTTGAACTCGTAAACATTTCAGTATACTACGTTTACTAATAGAAATGGTGATCAGTTGTGGAGCCACTATCTAATTTGTCCTTGTGAGGTTATCTGGGAGCAAGTGGAAGACAAACAAGGTAGAGAAATCTGGAAGCAGCACGTTCATGTCATGTTGTGCCAATAGTGGGACTGCAACAGACACTACCCTTCCTGTCTCTGGTCCAGCACCACGGTGGACCACCAACCCATGAATAGTCCCATTAAAACTCCACAGGAGGTCACAGGAAGTTCTCTGTTTAAACGCCTGTTTGTTTCATGACAGTATTAGGAGTACCTTCTAATGAGGAAAGATCATCAGTAGCATTGAGGCAACCGTTGGTGACCTTCTACCCCACCTCCTCTACTGCAGATTCACCAGCTTCTTCTCTGTTTTTCTCCTTTAATTTTCATTTCCTACTGAGGTCTTTTCTCCTCTCTGTAATTCCTTTGTCTCCCTGTTATCTCCTATGCATACTTAGCCCTAGTGGTTTGGCTAAAACAATTTCTGTATTTTCTTCTTGGCTCAAGACAGGGATCATTCAGAACTTTGTTCATCTTTTTCAGGCTATTTTCTAAATGCAGAGCTAAATGTTCTCTTTTACATGTACCAACATTTGGGTGCTTATTTTGTTATTTTTTGATATTATTGTTACCTGTGTCTGCCATCGTTTTATTTTGAAAACCCCTTGGTGGACAGTGACTGTCAGGATAATTAAACTTTGGTTCAGTGCTGAGCACACATGAGTCCCCAGTGCTTTTTTTGTTTTTTTAACTTTAAATAAATGAGATAAAAGGCTGAATTGATCAAACAGATCAGTTAAGAGAGGTTATTTTCTTCATGGGGAAAAATTCTCAGGAAAGGAGTATTCTTAATACATTTAGATTTTTGTCTATAGAGCATTTTACTTGAGAGGTTGTGAGGAAAGCTGGAATTCTGAATTGCTTCATTGCCATTGCCTCTTGAAGACAAGCAAGAAATAAAAATAAAGCATTTCAGAAATTAAGACATAAGTTCATAAAGATACATATTTTGATTCACCAAAATTTCCAGGAAAATACTGTGTGCATAGTGCCAGAGACTCTGGATCACAAATTCTACTTAAGTATTCAATGAGACCTGGTTGAATTAGAGAATTCCTGGTGCCTGCGGTGTCACTGGGGGAGTTGACAGACGCAGCCTCTGCCCTCACTCAGCTGTGGGGAGCAGGAGACTGGGGAGCCAGCACTTGGAACACTGCGTTAGAGGTTCCGTGAGAGACCTGCGTGGGGTGCCAAAGAAGGCCCCTGGGGAATGAATGGAATCAGATAAACAGATTAATAGATGGTGGGGTTGGGGAACAAGTTATTTTTTTAATCATCCAGCATGGAAAGGAAACGAAAACCTGAACTAATCCAAAAGCTCTCATAAGAAAAGCCTCTGAAGTTTTTCAAAAATCTCAGAGCAGACACAACAATGCTTTTGTTATTCTCCTAGTTGGCAACCTGAGCTTATCTTGTGCTGCATGAATAAGCGAGGAAAGCAAACAGAATCCTACCGAACAGAAGAGTCAGGGCTAAGCAGACAGCTTGGTGATAACAAAGGAAACTTCTAGGTCACGGGAGAGCGTGGCCTCTGAGGAAGAGGCGAGGCACAGAGATGGTGGAGACCGGCGTGAACAGATGCAGGCGTCCCATCCCGTTGCGTGGTGGGCTGGGCCCCGTCCAGTCTTCCACATCCACCTGACCCGAGCTAAACTCCAGTTTCTCTCTGATTTGGCAGACGGGCGTGAACAGATGCAGGCGTCCCATCCCGTTGCGTGGTGGGCTGGGCCCCGTCCAGTCTTCCACATCCACCTGACCCGAGCTAAACTCCAGTTTCTCTCTGATTTGGCACTTCCTCACCATCCTGTTGTTCACTGCTCCCTGGTTTCCTTTTACTTTTTAATCCTCACCTGGGGTTTAACTGGTAGGACAAACATCTGGACTCACAGAGAATTTCTTCCCGCCTGTTTGGAGGTGGAGAGGCCTGGGGTGGTGGGTTATGGCAGAAGCTCCCCTCACTCCATAAACCCTCTACTCCACCCTCCTGACAAATGGACGGCTCTGAGGTGGGTAGGAGTCTTGCCCCATCAACTGAACCGTGTGCGACCCCCGACATTCTTTACTTCTCTGTAACTGAGCTTAATTTTGTTTATTTTTTCCTTCATTCCACTGGGCGTGCGAAACAATCTCAGGCAACTTAGGGTCTCTCCCTGTCCCTCTTCTGGGGCTGTGCCTCTGTTCTGGGAGACTGGTGCAGTGCCAGGGCTAGTGTGGGCTGGGCTGCCCTAGCTCTCACGTCTCCATCCACGCAGGCGTTGTCCTACTCTGTCCCACCCTGGGGCCTCCTCAGGTGTCTGCCGCTCTCCCCAGGGCCCACCCTGCCCCACCCTGGGGCCTCCTCAGGTGTCTGCCGCTCTCCCCAGGGCCCAGGGCCCGTTCTGCAGCTCCAGGCAGTGCGCTGGATGGGGCACAGAGGAGCTCTGTGAAGCTGGCTCAGGCTCCGCTGCCCAGGCTTCCTACCAGCCATTTCAGCTCAAGTCCACAGTGAGGCCCAGGGGACAGGGCTGGGGAGACATTGCTGCCTCCCTGGGCCGCCCTTCTGCCCTCAGACTCACTGTCCCCCTGAGCTATCTAGAGTATCTGCCAATAACGCCTCTCCTGAGGGCTCCTCTCGGGGACCCGCGTCAGTGTCTAGTCCTCTGCCTCCCCTCTTCAGAGACTGTGGTCCACAGGGTAGGAGGATATAGACTGTGCTTGATCATGGATTCTTCCAAAGCTGTTATTTGTGCCCAGAGTTCCCTCTCTTCTCCTCTGAAGGTGAACATCTGCTTTCTGTGGTGTCACAATCTCTCGGCGACAAGCAACACTGCAGCTCCAGCTCCTGAAAGGGATGGTCATGTGGGGAGAGGTGGTTGAGGCAGGAGGAAATAGAAGGAAAGACGCCTCAGTGGACACGTCATAATAGCACGTGAGCACAGCGTTCACACAGTTGAGAAGGAGCTCGGAGTTCATCCACTGCGAGTCCTCACCGCGGTTTGGACCTTTCTGCAGTACCTGACACTTTAGTGGCAGGAACCACCCTAGACCCTGGGACAACCGCTTCGATTGCTGCAGTCTCCTCTTTACCAAGTCTCCTGGTAACATCCACACCTCAGCCAGCTTCTGCCCTGGGGGTCACACTCAACAGATCTCTTCCACGCTCCTTGATGCTCCTGGCTGCCCAGGCCCTGGGCGAGCAGCCTGAAAAGGAAACAGCCCCCACCCATGGGAGAAAGTCTTTGGCCAGTCCTGGGCAGCCCCACAGGAACCAGCTGGCCGCTTCCTGCCGTCTGCCCTCTTCTCAGACCAGCTGCTGCCGCAGGGACTCCCCACAGGCCACTCACAACCGCGGAGGGGCACTGGCTACACGGTATCCGCCCGGCTGTGGACCGCCTGTGTGCCGATGGGGAGGCTAGGTCCTCAGCCCGGAGCGGCACAGATGCCTGGGCTCGCCCCCAGCAGTCCAGGGTGGTGGGTCTGGCCTGCTGCTCTCACGGTTGGACAGAAGCTCCTGAGATGATTCCAGCGCACACCCAAGGGGAAAACTCTGCTATGAGCAGTTGTCAAGCCACCCACCAAATATAAAGTTAATTAGAAGTGGAGGTAAAATCTGTCAATTGAGTGACTATTCTTCAGGCAGTCGGCTGTTAATGCTCAGCTTTCTGTCAGCTTGAGTTTCCGTTCTTTCACGGATGCCTGCCTTTTCCCTTCCTCTCTCCCTCCCTGTCCTTTTCTCCTTCTCTTCCTTCCTTCCTTTCTCAAGCATTTACTGAGCTCTGCTATGTGCCAGACAGTGTGCTGGGTGCCAGACACACAGGAAGAATCAGACCCGGGGCCCAGCCTCAGGGAGCACCCGGACGAGGGAATACATTATTATGAGAAGTGTCGTAGGTTTTATTAGTTGTCCACTGCTGTGTAACAGATTATTGCAAAATGTAGTTGCTTACAACCTCATTTATTATGTCACAGTTTCTGTGGCTGAGCTGGGGGCTCCGGCTGAGGGCGCCGCACGAGCTGACAGACGAGGTGTTGGCCTGGGCAGCAGCCATCTCAAGGCTCAGCTGGGGGAAGGTCCCCTTCCAAACTCCCTCGGAGGACGGTTGCAGGTTCCTGATACGACAGTGCCTTGCTGGCTGTTGGCCAGAGGCCTCCTTCAGTTCCGTGCCACGTGGGCCTGTCTGTGGAGCAGCTCACGAGCTGGAGGCTGGCTTCCGCCAGAGTGAGCAAGCAAGAGAACAAGAGAGGGTGAGCCAGAGAGGGAAGCAGGAGGCCGTGGTCTCTTTGTAACCCAGTCTTGGAAGTGGCATCCCATCAGTCTCTCTGTCTTCTGTTTGTTAGAAGCCAGTCCCTGGGTCCAGCCCACACTCAGAGGGAGGGGATTCCACGTGGGTGTGAATACTGGGAGGCAGGATCTCTGCGGAATGTTAGAGGCTGCCTACCGTGGAGCTGTTGCCATAATGTCTTTCAAAACATTTAAGCCTCAAATCCTCTGGCCCAAATACAGTGAGTTAAAAACCTCAATTACTCTTTCCTTAAGGTGCAGTGAGGACGGCAGGTGAGTAACCTTAAGGAATATTAGAACGAAGCCCCTAACATAGAATACAGATGGCTCATTATTCCTGTTTCCGTACTTTGCCAAAAGTTACATCTCAGTTTCTGTCTTTAACAGAAATTTGGATAACTTCACCAATCCTGTTTAACTAAGCATATGCCTCCCACCCAGCCCCCAAAAAGACCAGTGCCACTGGGGCAAGTAGAATATTCAACTGACTATTCAATATTCAACTCAATATTCATCCCTATTTAGTTCCAAAAAAACTAAGGCGCTACAACTTCTGATGTATCTACTTTGACTCAGTATGTTTTGTATTCACATTTCCAGCCAGCAAAAGAATACTAGCTCACACACAATACCCAAATGAAAGATTTCCATTTAAGAATCTAGCCTACAAGCCCAGTTGTTATTCATTTACGGTGTCAGATGAGAGAAAGATTGAAGGCATTCCTAATTGGCTGCCTTGGTATAATGCATTTGAAATGAGGTTGATGGATATTTTGGTGTCTGTTAGATCTGATTTATAGGGACTCATGTTTCAGTCCAAAAGATTAATAATGTATCATACAAATGGATCCTAAAGTGCAATTTGTTTAAGATTTTGAAGAATATATTCACATTTGTGCCATCATTTTTAAAGAAACATATGCATATTGGAAGTGTCTAATTATTTTACACAGAATGCATGATCTATCACCAAAGAATCTACTATTTTAATTTACCTAAGCCGCCCGAGTTGAAATGAGACCCACATCCTTAGATTCTAACTCAGTCTCCCAGTGATTAATGCAGTGGCCCTGGAAAGTCCTCTGAGAGGTAGGTTCCCGACGGTGAGGCTGAGGTGGAGGAGGTGCGTGGCCAGCTTCCTCGTTCGCATTCGGTGCTCCACTGGCCTACTCGCAAAACAATTGGCCCTGCATCTGGTGACCTACCTTAAAGGTCCCGGTTAATTGAAAAACTGCAGCAAATTTCGTGGTTGAGGATTTTTTAATACAAAAACAAAAAATAAAATCAAACCAAATAAAATCATAATCATGTTTACTCTATAACTTAAAATTTAGAATTTAACTGCTAATTTTGTTGAGAAGTAAATTTATCTCCGTGATCAAAATTCAGTTGGGGAGAATTCCACATAATGCACATGTTTTTTGATATTCGCTGACAAGCACATTTGGGGGATTTGATTTTGAGCCTTCAGAGCCTCAGATATTATATTATTATTTGATTATTTGAAAATGCTTGGAATTGCATACTACAGAAAATGTGACCCCTGAGTTAGAGATCACTGAGGAAGGAAAACATGGAATCCTGTCTTAATACATCACTTTTAGAGGGAGTGAGCATGAGCATGAAAACTTTTGCTCTTTGAAGCCAATTTCCATGAGAAACACATCGGGTAATACTAAAGTGTTGACTACAAAAAATAGCAAATTCTGCCTTCATTTTTCAAATACGGTAATTTCTTCCAGAACCCATTTAAGGTTGTTTAAATTATTCTCTTGACCATGGCAGGGGCAGGGATCATCTGCCAGAGTCACTGATGGGACAATAGAGTCACAGAGGGACAGGGTGACATCAATAGTCAGGCGCTAATTAAATCCAAGCTTTCTGATTTTCACTCACTGCCTTTTGTAAACCTGAGAGGCTCCTATTTTTCGAATTAGAAATTAAGAAGCTCTCACAGCTCCCTTTCTCTGGGCTTTCCATTGCAAATAATACAACACAATGCAGCACAAGTCAAATGTGCAATTAACTTGGGGATTTATCATCCCTAGCCCCGCCAAGTACATGTTCGGGTTCTAAATAAATCTCCCTTACTGGCTGCACAAGTTTCTGCAGAAATGTCTTTTACTTGCACTGAAAAGAAGGGCTCAAAGAGCAACATTTCTCTGGATTTTCCAGCAAGATGAAATCCACAGAGACAGGACCAGGTTGGAGGAGAGGGACTGTGGTGTCAGAAGGAGGTTCCAGAAGAATTCCTCTGTCTTGGCTCTGTCTTGCTGAGTTGCAGCAAGAGGGAGTTCCTTGAACTGCCCATTCAATTGGCAGAATGCCTCTGGTGTGTTGTGATGTGGTGGGTGTTTTATTTGAGATGGTGAAGTGGAAGAAACAAACAAAGTCTCTAGGGCCGAAGTCATGAAATATGAATGTATGCATGAGCGTGTACTCACTTCTCTCTCTCTCTCACACACACACCCCCACACGCTTATTCTGAAGACCCTAGATTCTGTTACCAGCTTCAATAGATGCTTGCTGCCTCTTAATAAAAGTGTTGAATGTTTCCATGGTGAATCCTTTGGCTGGTCCGAGAAGAGGCTCATGGTGCAATGAGTGGGAACTTTCAGTTGGAGGCACAGGTAGAAAAGGAAGTCAATATGTGGGCTATACAGGGAAATATTAATATTTTTATGAGACCCTCAAGAATTCCATTTCTTGCTTTCTGTATGACAGTGTTTCACAAACCTAGTGACTGCACTGAGTATAGTATGAGATTCTTATTTTCTCTTTTATGCAATTTTACTTATTAAAAAATCACAAGAAGGCCAGCCCCATAGCATAGTGGTTAAGTTTGCATGCTCCGCTTTGGCGGCCCAGAGTTCGCAGGTTCTGATCCCGGGCGCAGACCTATGCACTGCTCATCAGGCCATGCTGTGGCAGCGTCCCATATATAAAACAGAGGAAGATGGGCACAGATGTTAGCTTATGGCCAATCTCCCTCACAAAAAGAGAAAGGAAAAGAAAAAAATCACAAAAACCTATGTTATGCTCAAAATATGATTTGATACTTTTTTTTTCTTTTTTGGTGAGAGATATTCGCCATGAACTAACATCTGTTGCCAATTTTCGTCTTTTTGCTTGAGGAAGATTGTCACTGAGCTAAAATCTGTGCCAATCTTCCTCTATTCTATATGTGGGACGCTGCCACAGCACAGCTTGATGAGTGGTGCATAGGTCCGTGCCCGGGATCCAAACCTGCAAACCCTGGGCTGCTGAAGCAGAGCACGCAAACTTAACCACTACGCCACCAGGCTGGCCTCTGGTTTGATACTTTTTAATTAATAAATTATAGGAAGTTTTAGAGCAGCACTTTCCAATAGAAATATAATGAAGCTACATATGCAATTTAAAATTTTCTAATAGCCACATTTAAAAATGTAAAAAGAAGCAGGTAAAACTAATTTTAATAGTATCTTTTATTTAATCCACTGTATCCACAATATTACCATTTTGATATGTAATGAATATAAAAATTATTAATGATATATTTTAAATTCTTATTTTCATAACTGAGTCTTCAAAATCTGATATTTTAAACTTAAAACATACTCAATTTGGGTGTTAAATTTCCATCAGAAATACTTAATCTGTATATAGATTTCATAAAATTTACAGTTTTTTTTACATAAAATTTATTCATATTTGCAAGTTGTTCTAGACATACTTCAAATAAGTATGAAGGAGAGGGTGACATCCTGGTTTCCAGTCAGGGCACGTTAGTGGACCAAGTGCCATTCATGAGCAGAGGACACAGCGGTGTGGGAGAATGACTAGAACGAGTTCCGTTCGGGGTTATAAGATTCCTATTTCAATGGAAAGAGAAGAAGATCAGCCTGGAGACAACAGATAATCTGAAATAAGAGAGAAGCTGAAGAACTGGAGGCAGGAATGAGGACATTAAGTAGATTTAACTGGGACAAGGAGGGAGAAAAGGCTCTGGGCAGAGAGGGCAGTTTCAGAGTTTGAGCTCCATGGACACTTCGGCTCACGTGGAGTTACAGTGGAATAGGGGCAGTGTTGCGGCTGAGGAAGCCAGGTGTGTTGGGACGAAGGTGTTGCGAGTATGAACAACATGAGTGTGGAAACCTTGAAGGATGATGAAAGGAGAGGAGGTGGAGGGTGCTGTAGACTGACCGTTTGTGCCCCTCCAAAATGTAGATGTTGAAACCTAATCCTCAGTATGAAGGTACTTGAAGGGGGGGCCTCTGGGAGGTGATTAGGTCATGAAGGTAGATCCCTCATGAACAGGATTAGTGCCTTTATAAAAGAGGTCCCAGAGAGTCTCTCACCCCTTCCACCCCGTGAGGACCCAACAAAAAGACAGCCATCTGTGAACCAGGAAGAGGGCTCTCACCAGGCACTGAATTTGCTGGCACCTTGATCTTGGACTTAGCCTCCAGGCTGTGAGAAATGAATGTTTGTTGTTTAAGCCACCCAGTCCCGGGTATTTTTGCTATAGCAATCCTAATAGACTAAGACAAAAGGGAAAAGGGTCAGATTCTAGAGGTCTTGGGGAAAAAAAAAAACAAAACAAAAAGAATTGAGCGTCAGTTTTTAAATTTAAATTAATTAAAATTAAATAATATTAAAAATTCAGTTTCTTAGTTGCGCTAGCTACATTTCAAGTGGATAGCGGCCACATGCGGCTAGTAGCTACCATATCAGACAGCACAGGTTTAGGACAATGAATCTTTTCATCCTTTGAGCCACCACAAATCTCCCTGGGGACAAATTTAAAACTTTTGGCAAAATGAGACTTGAGAGTTTTTCTTGATTATTCCACATCATCCCTTCACTTAAATCAAACCAACAACAAAAAAACTAAAGTCATGGCATAGTTTTGGTTGGTCATTTCTGTCCCTCCATCAGCCAATAGCTGTCCAGAGTAATAGAGGCTCCATTTCACCTGTGACGCCCGCATGCTGGGGAAGGCAGGAGACAGGGAGAGAGGGAATCGTGCTCTGGGCCCTGCTGAGAGAAGGACAGCAGAGAAGCCCGAGCAGGAGCCCAGAGCAGGAGCCCAGTGTAAGCTGAGGCCCCACTCACTGTGTTCTCACCTCCTGCCATGCTCTTCCGTTCCTCTCCCTCATGTTACCTCCCAGTCACTGCAAACCAGCCTACAGCAACTTGGATCTCTGTAATTTCCATAGGAGTCCCTTGGGAAAGGCTAGAGGTTTTCACGCAAATTAGAAAACACTGCATATGCCTGTGGAAATGATTACAATCAGTTATCTTGGATGGGTTTTTTTCCCACTTTTTTGAAGAGAGAGCTTGAGCTGGCCACTGGGTCAGACTTCCAGCTCACCTCTTCCCACCTGTGTGGCCTCAGATGAGAGAACATGGCTCAATTTCCCCATCGGTGATACGTGGTTTCCATGAAGATGAAATGAGTTAGTTTTTCAGGTAGTTTAGTTTTCTCTGGGAGTCTGGCGAATGAAAAGTCCTCAAGAAACAGTAAAACTTACTATTTTTGTTTTAGACTATGGATTCTTAATAAAGTTTATCAACAAAGAACTATGTAACTGCTATACATAAAATATGAGTATTTTAAGGTCTGCACATCCTACAGTGCTCAAAAGAGGAAAAGCCTTGTATGATTTGGCAAAAAAAAAATGTTTATTTTTGATTTATAAAAAAGTAAAAAAAGTTTTTATTTTTTAATAAATCTTGGGCTTATTTCATATAGATGTGCCTAGCAGCAGCACCATTTCTACCCTGATGCGGAGTACATATTACCTGCAGATGTCCTTTCAAAATCGCATTCATTCTGTTGATGCGCATTAAAAATGACTGTGGCCCCCTACACTGCAGAAGGAAAACACAGATTCTACCCTTGGTCACTCATCTGCTCTTTTTCCCTATTATTTGCCTGTCTCTCCTCTCAGCTCGCTCACCAGCACCCTATGATATCATAGGCCTCAGGCTATTGACTCAGATGGGACATCAGAGGCCGAGCTTACAGCTTACGTGACTGTAAGAGAATTTGTAATGACCTTACACCTTGTTCATCCTCTCCTGTGACCCATTGCCATTGGTTTTTTAAGGGATTTCAAAAGGTCAAGCCCTGTGAATAAGCAATGATTTCCTTCCAGTTCATTAGCTCAGACCAGTGGGCCCTTGGTGTCTGGGGATTAGAAAGGACATTGACCTTCAACCAGGATCCAAGAGGACAAAAATGAACACGGGCCCCAGGAAGACAATGAATGATTTACTTATGTAACACTGAGGAAATGAACACCATGGTGTGTGTACATCGTTATGTGAAATGTATGCCATCTGCAAATGATCAGGTTAGATAGAAATTGCACGTCACCATGTTATGCAATACATAGAGTGTGTCATTATAGATTCTATTTTTGAGCAACATCCTGAGATACTTAACAAGTATTTAACTGCAATAAACCTTCTACAGATTTGTCATAGTTCGAGAAAATTGAAACTGGGAATGTTACCTCAGAGGCAATGGTGGTGTGATAGAAAAAGCCCTAGAAAATCCAAGTTTGTATCCTATCTTCCCACATGCTGGTGGTGACCTTGAGCAAGTCATTTTACCCCATTGAAGCCTCAGTTTCCTCATCCATAAATGAGCATCAAAATAACTACACCATGGCGTTTGTGTGAGGATTAAGATGACAAATGTGGTTTTCTAGGGCAATTCTTAACCTTAAATGTTTGATTGATTTTCATTTTAAATATGTATAATTTTATTTAACCGCATGAGAAAATGATCATAATATATTGTAAAATGAAAACAGTAGATTACCATATTATTCATAAGATAATCTAAATTTTGTAATTAGATATTCAAATCATTGTATCCAGCCTCAGTTTCCACCTCAGGCCCTAGATTTGTACATGCAACTGCCCACCTGGCATCTCCACTTCGATCTCAGACTTGACATACCCAAACCAAACTCCTGATCCCCTCCTGCCCCACAACCTGCCTGTCCTCCAGCATTCCCCTTCTCAGTAACAGTCAGTGTCCTCCATCCTTCCCGTCACAAAAGCCAAAACTGTGAATCATTCTTGACTCTTCTTTTTCTCTCCTGCTGTACATCCAGTCTGTCAGCAAATCCTATTGGCTCTACCTTCAAAATATACCCAAATTCCAACTGTCCCTCACGTCCTCCATCTAACCCCAGCTCCTCTCTCCCCTGGGTCACTGACTCAACCTCCTAATTGGTCTCCCTCTACTGCTCTTACCTGCATAGCCTACTTGCCACCCGGCAGCCAGAGGGATCCTTTGAAACCCTAAGTCATTTCATGTCATTGCTCTGTGCAGAGCCCTCCAGTGACTTGCGATCCACTCAGAGTCAAAGCCAAAGCCCTTACAGTGGTCCAACAAAGCCCTACGTGATCTGACACCCCCAACTCCCCAATATGTCCTGGCCCTTATCATTCTTCCCACCTCCACTCACTGCTCCTGCCACAACCCGCCTCCTGGATGTTCCTCAAACAGACCACGCCCGCTCCTGCTCCAGGGCCTTTGCACCTGCATCTCCCTGCCTGCTCTTCCCCAGCCATCCATGTGGCTCCCCCTTCCCCAATTTCAGGTCTCATCTCAGTGGCACCTTCTTGTGAGGTCTTCACTGGCTATTTCACAGAGCCACCCGACACCCACCACACACTCTCCAGCCCTCTTCCCTGCTTCGTTTTTCTTCATGAAGCTTATCACCATGTGACAGTATCACAATTTGATGTGTGTATGTGTGTGTGTGCATAATATATATACATATATGTGTATACATTTATATATACATACACACACACACACACACGTTATTTGTTTACTGTCAACCACTCCCCACCTGTGAGCTCCGAAAGGGCAGGAACCTCTGTTTGTCACTGCGATAGCCCGTGCCCAGAACAGCGCCTGGCACAGAGAAGGCTCACAGTAAATGTTTTTGGAATAAGTAGGAGAATTATTTATCTACATTCATTTAGCAAATCTTATTGAGCCCCCACTTTGTGCCAAGCATTTTTCTGGGATCTTGAAATATCACAGTAAACAAAATAGACAAAGATACTATTTTATGGAGCCTCCTTCATATCTCTATCTGTCTATCTCTCCATGTCCATCTACATCTATCTCTGTCTATCTACATTTATATGCACATCTACATAGATCTATCTATATTTATCTGTCTATCTACCTATCAAAAACTGGAAAGCGTAGTGATGAGATTATGGGTGATTTTCCATATTTGTGCTCTTCTGTACTTTCTAGATTTTCCAAACTGACATGTGATTACTAGTGTAAACAGAACAACTATGTAGACAGGAGCAGGGAGTGAAGGAACAGTTAGATGCCAGGGAAGACCTTGACAGATATCTATCTGTGCTTGTGTGAACTCACTCAAACATCCAATTAAGTATCAACCCTTTATGTCCCTGCTGTTATTGAGGCATGAGGCATTGAATTTAAGAGCCAGATTGCTGGAGACAATTGCCTGGGTTTTAATCCTTACTAGTTACTTGACCTTAATTAAGCTCTCTCTGTAGCTCAGTTTCCTTATCTGAAAATTGGGAGTAATAACAGTGTCTGCTTCATAGGTTGATGTGAGGATTGAGTTAATACATGTAAAGTGCTAGAACAGTGCAGGATCAGAACTAACACTCAATCAGTGATAGGTACTATTACTGTTTTTGTTGGCATTATAGTTATCTTCATTATTATTGAATGAAAGAGGGAAAAGATTTATTCTCCCGACCATGACACTTAATTATCCATCTACTGGCTCCTAGAAAAAATACTATTTAGAGTTTTACTCTCACACACAAATTTGAATAACTTACTTATAGTAAGGTCTTATGTAAATTCATCAGGAACTAAAAGACAATTCTGAGACTAGGAGCAGAGCACCCTGAGAGGCCCAGCTCAGCCTGCAGAGCTGTCTAAAACTGGGTCTGTGGAAGCGGAGTTTCTGGCGGTGTGAGGAGGGAGTCGAGATCCTGCCTCTTGAGCTGCCGTGAAAAGAGCAGAGGAAATGGATGTATGTAATTGGCACTCTAATGTGAATGCCTGGATGCCCGATGTGAAGTTAATTATATTAACTAGAGAAGCCATTAAGTTGACTCAGAAAATATAATTAATTTAGCCCCAGATCACATTTAAAATTAATAACACTATTGTGTATTAGGTAAATATACATAATTCTTTAAAAAACTTAATGCCATAGTTTAACAAGTGGTTATGCCTTATCAAGTTCAACCTGGAAGGTTTTAGTATTTTGGGTAGTTATTTATTTGTTCATTTGTTTTTGCTTCTCTGACTATATGTCCAGCCAAAACTAATTATATTATTAATTGAAAATGTTTTCATTTAACATTTTATCATATTCATTTACAAATAATCCAATTAAATCTGATCAAGCATATTGCTTAACGCAAGAATAAGCGTGAAGACATCTTGAATTCTACACTTCAGCAGTCGTATTTATTATAGTTGGGGATGTTTACAAGGCAACTACATAGACAAGTGCAGAATCTCATCATTAACCCCTTTCTCCAAGACTGAATACTAGAATGCTCGACGGCAAGACTCCACGACCAACTCCACTTCCATTCCAACAGCTAAATGGAATAGACAAACCACAGGTCCAGTGCAGCAGCTAAGCTGCACGTCACTGACATATTTGACATTTGAACACTTCTTATTTTCTCTCCATTCCACACAATACTTAGCACTCTCTCAAAATCTGTCACTACCTGCTCCATTCTTGTAATTCCAAGAGACGTGCCAGGGTGGCGCGCCAAAGAGGGCACAGCGTTATCAACCTGAAGGAAGTTCCAGAGGCAACCTGCTCCGTTCATCTGGCTTCAGGCTGAATCGTACAGTTAAGAGTCCAGACTTGCACAGTCCTCTTCCCTCTCTGAGCAATTGAGACATACATATGATAAATGAGGTGTATTTGAACATGGGGTAGAGTGCCTAGTTCTAGTTAAGCTCAGCCCATTTTTCATGTCAGGAGTTCTCCCCTCAGACCTCAGCTGAGAGTGAAACCAAGTCCCCTGATGCATATCAAATGAGCATCAGCTCATGACACCTCACGTGAGAAATTAATCCGGAGCAGCGGCCCTCAGCACAGAACGGGATGCCTATGTGTGGGTTACAGCTGTGACACAAATAAACACAGCCATCTGAATGGAGAAAGAGGCAGTATTCACAAATCTGTTTCATTAAAAGTCCCTTTATACCTACTGTCAGCGAAGGGGCATCAAAGGAGAGGTCACAGGAGGGACGATGTCCAGGAAAGAGAGGATCAAAACTAGATAGCAAACACAGCCCATTAGTGGGGAAGATGTGGTTTGTTCTCCCCCAAATGAAGCGCAACATAGTTACTTTTAACGCTCCCAATTCTCCCCTTCCAGTACAACACTCTCCCAGCTTTGCACCCCTGTCCAGTGTTCGTGCTTATGCATCATATTTTCACACTTGTAATCGCAGTGATTGCATGCTTTCATGCTCAGATATTTTCTTGTCATTTTCCTGTGAGTCTAGGCTCTCGCGGGGCCATGCATTGTGCTCTTTCCTCTGCCTTGGTTTGGAGTGGGCATCGGACCAGGACAAATCAAACCGTTTCTCAGCAAGGGCCTGAGCATTTTCATTCTGAACTTCCACTCCTGATTGCTCATCGTCTCAGAGAGCGTTCAGCTCCCACCTGACCCTTTCCAAAATGAATAAACACAGACAAGTTCCCAACCTCCAGGAGTTTACAACCTCGTACAACCCAAACAGATGCAAACTGGACATAACCCAGGCAAACAAGTTTTGAAAAATTGCAGAAATTAAATTGTGCAGACTGAGAAAGCGTAAGGGGTGACACGCTTATGCCTTGGGGGGTGGACTCGCTGTTCAGAAAGGCTGGGACCAGAGGGAAAGTGCTCCCTTCTCGGCCTTTCTCCTCCTCTCTGTGGAACATTTACCCTTTTGTTCTATACTTGGCCCTCAGTCGTAAGAGTTAATGAAAGAAAGTAGAAGTTCTTGGCCCTCGAAAAATTGATAAAAATTATAAATTATAACTGATGCACAAATATTGCAGCCTGTGCAGTATGGTTGCACCACAGCATTTTCATGAACACTGACGATGGAAAAAAGCAAACATTTATGATTTACCGTTTCTCTTTTGAGACCATATGTTCCCTTCTTCTCTCCCATCATGTTTAAAACAAATGACGGTTTAAAAAGAGAGTGAACTTGAACAATTGAGCGGAGACTGAAAGTGTAGAAGGATGATGCTAGAGGACGATGGAGGGGAAAGATCTGGAATTGTGTTCTTAGTCACCGGTTTGTTGTCTGTCTCCTGTGCTGAAACATGAGCTCCTTCATGATAGGGATGCTGGTGGCCTATGCACGTTTGCCACTGTACCCGTGGCACCTAGAAGAGGGCTGGTCCACAGCAGTTGCTCAACAAACGTCTATCAATGAATAAGAAAATAGAGAACAGAATTTCGACCTCCTGAGGATGGGGGTTGATAAAGTCAGGCATGATGGCCTCGCTGGATGGCAAGCATACCCGTGGAACATCCCAGCTCTCAGCAGCCGTAATAGCCTCTAAGGTCATTTGAGGGAGAATCCAAATCAGGAATTGAGAATTCCCAGTATCTCGTTCCTTAAACTAACAGGAGTAACACTCCAGCCTGCAGCAAAAACTGCTTACTGCGTTGTCGCCTGAGCCCCCGTTCAGAGATATAATTTGGAATCCTTACTCAGTTAGAAGGGAAATCCAGTATCTTTGCATCTTTATTTTGTTTTAATAACATTTAAATAGGGAAACGACTTTGCTCGTTGTGAACTCTCATGCAGTATATAGGTCGTGTGTATGTCATTTTAAAGTCTTACTGCATTTAAATTTAAGCCACATAGCTCTCAAGAATAATACTGTTTAGCTACTGAGAATAAGCACATAATTAGCAGAAGCAAAGGACCTAGTCCCTGGAGTATTGTGGGAAACCTGCAAGAGAAGCAGAAAATCGTAACTGTGTCGTCGTGGCTAATCTGATACCTGGGCAAGTTGATTAGAATCTTGAATTTAAGTGTAAAAACTGCAGAGATTTCTGTAGTTCATAAAAGTCCTTTGCCTGAATGATTAGTGCCTTTAACAATTCTCTTTCCGGGGAGCAGCATCTCAGAGTCATCCGACTACCTTAACACACATCCTTTATTTATAGACGAAGCAGTCTAGAGTTTATAAAACAGCAATCCCCCCTCGAAAACAATTGATAATTCAAAAATTGTAACTGGTGCTATTTTAGTAGCTGGCAGTTTTGAGGAGACTTTTCATTTTCCTTAACAAATTGCCAAGTGGAAGTGACTACAGTAACAACTTTGTGAAGGCACGAGAGGGGCCCAGTGTCTAACGCCACCTCCTCCCGGCCATGCACACCGCAGACACATCAGCCAAAAATGCAAAGGAACTCTGTCGTCGTTCATTTACAAAGCCAAGAGATCTTTTCTTCCCCTTGTTCTTGAAATTAAAAGATCTTTTAGCAAAAAATGAGTGAAACAAAATTTTTGGCGCAAAATTTCTCTACAGGGTTTCTTTCCGTACCCCGAGCCCTCAGGCTCAACAGCTCCCCTTCCTCCTCAAGGCTGCTTTCAAGGCGTGTTGGCGTGTGCTTGGCTTCTCGCGGTTACACCTGAGCTCTGACTGAGACATGCAAGGCTCTGGGACTTGCAGGTATCGTGGAAAAGATGGGACAGGAGCGAGAGAAGGTTGCCAAATTTAGGAAATAAAAGCACAATTGCTCAGTTACATTTGGACCTCAGATAAATAACAAATAATTTTTCATCATAAGTATCTTCCATGCAATACTTTGGACATCCTATATTAAAAAAATGTGTCCGATGTTTGCCTGAAATTCAAATTTAATGGAGGATCCTGTATTTTACCTGGCAACCCTGGGAGGGGGTTTCCTGAGTAGTGGGCAGTTCCCTGTGCCCTGAAGTCTCAGTGAGTGTACGTGTATGCAGAGGCCCTGGTGGCCACCCAAAGCGACCAGGTGAAAACAATCCTGCCCTTTGTTGTTACTGTTGTTCAGAGAGAGTTTCACCCTTCGTTTGTTTACCTTTATTTGCACATGAGGTTTGCCTTGGGAAGCAGCTCAGCAGAAGGGAAAGGGCACCCACTTTGGTGCCAGCATGTCCCCGATGCAATTCCAGCTCTGACATTGATTCGCAGTGTGACCTCAGACTAATTAATCTGCATTTGCTACAGGCATGAGAAATACCTGTTCTGCACACCTCCCAGGTTGGAGTGAGAATTAAAAGGGGAAACAAATGTAATAACACAATGCCCAGTATATAAAACAATGTTCAATGTGGCCCCATTTCCCATCGCAATTTGCTCCTTAGTAGAGAAAATGCTGGAATTAGTATAGCCCCACACTTCTTGGTAAAGCATTGATGGGTAAGTTTTCTTGCTACAACTCTCTTTCTTTCTTTCTTTAATATTTTTATTGACGTATAATTTATGTATAGTAAAGTGCACAAATATTCAATGTACAACTTGGTAAGTTTTTTCTTGTATATACACTCATGGAACACAGGGAGGTCAAGATCTAGACAAAAGCTTCCCTCATACTTCCTCCTAGGCAATTCCACCTCCCTGGAGCAACCACTATTCTGACTTCTATTACCGTGGATTAGTTTTCCCTGTTCTTAAAGTTCATATAAGTGAAATCAAACAATGTATCCTTTTGGGTCTGGCTTCTTTCACCTAATCTTGTATGTTTGAGATTCATCCATGTTGTTGTGTAGATCAGTAGTTTGATCTTTTTCATTCCAGTTTGATATTCCATTGTATGAATATACCACGGTTTATTTATCCATTTCATTATTGATGGACATTAGGATTGTTTCCAGTTTTGAGTTATTATTAGTAAAGCTACCATAAACATTCTTGTTCATATCTTTCTGTGGGCATATGTATTCATTTCTCCTAGGTGTGTAGAAATAGAATAGGTAGGTGATAGGTGATAGGATGTTTATGTTCTCACTCCAACTCCAGGTGGAACAGACGTGCATAGGTTACACTGTAAATGTGCAAACATACCTCACTAAACAGATGCATACTTCAAACTCACATTTCACTGTAGGAAAGGCCCCTGATTTAGGAGGAGAGCTTCTTCAACACATTTCAGAAAACATAATCCATAGAGAATCACAGCCCTTATACGCTTAGTCACATATGAGTGATACAGTTAATCTGAGTTTAAACAAATGTCATTTAATTTAAGAAAAAATGGTAGTTTCATCTTACGTAAAATTTATGTTCAAACCTTCACATTCATTTGTATTGCATCAATCTTAACAATATTTTTGTCAATTCATAAGTTGCTTCATCATATCATAGCAGATTAACTCTTAGAAATACAAAAGTACTTCATAGGCAAGTCAGGTTTTAAAGTCCAAAAATATACTGTGTCATTAAAGTTGTTTGCATTTTGGAAAGAAATGAAATATATTGAATATATGAAAAATAAAGTCTTCATAAACAAGGACAATATAATGATTTCACTTTGAATTCCCTTGGGCAATTTGTGCCTCTTGCTGCAATTTCCCAGGATAGGACTAACGTTCCCCCTCTTGTGTTATTGGTATCGAACTTCTGAATCTCAAGTTTGTGTGCCCAATGCACAATAAAGCAATCACTGAGACACTGGTGCTTGGAGATGGAGAAAGTTTTATTCGAATTGGCCAAAATGAGAAGGCAGGAGGATAGGTTCTCTCAAACCCACCTTAACAAGGGAAGAAAGAGGGGGTTTTATAGAGCTAAGGGAAGAGGAGTTTCAGAGAAACAAAAGGGAAATTTGTGTTTCTTTCACTCCAGATACGCCCTTGGGCAATCTGACTTCTGGGCCTCAATGGCAGCTGGGTACTGGTTATCTGGTGATCATAACTTCCTTAAAGGCATTCTTTTCCTTCTGCAAAAGAAGTTCATAAATCCTTGTGACTCTTGAGTCACCCCTCAGGTTAAACAAGGAAACAGCAAATTAACAAGATTAACTTCTTTTCTTCTGTGTCTCTGTTGGGAACGAGGTCAAAGGGTAATCATGTTCTCATTGAATATTTACAGTAACCTCAGGTACCTGGGTTTACTGTGACAGTGAGTGTTGCTGCATTTTGGCACAAGGGAAAGAGGAGGAGTTGACCTTGAGCTGGGTCACCATGCACACTCATCCTCCTCTGATGTCAACACTAAATCACGTGGGTCTGGGCATTCCTTTGTTGAAACTACTCAGGGAAGGAGGCTTATGGGACAAGGTCAGGGAGAAGAAGCAGAGCCCACCAAAACAAGAGGCCTTTCAAATAAAGCTCCAAGAAGTTAAGAACTTGGTCATAAAGTACAATTATTTGTAAATTGTCGTGAAATGTATTATTCTGCCTGAAAATATTTTTTAGCACTGAAATGGTCAGTAAGACCAAAAGCCCAGTGCCAGGATTATAAGATGAAGCACTCAGAGGACGTGTTCATAATGCCACAGGCCACTGAGAGGGGTGAGGTTCTGTTATGATAATTGTTCATTCAAAACCCATCTACCAGAAACTGGTGTACAGGACTGAACCAGGTCACTGGAGAGGGTGGGAGACAGGAGACAGAAGGAGCCAAAGGGTTGGTCCCTGACCTCTAGGCTTGAGGAATTAAAGCCCTCCCTGAACTGTGCCTCTCCCACCATCCCTCTGCAGGGATCAAGGAAATTGGTTAAAGAACAGCACAACCTTGGGAGGCAGCAGGCCGACGTTCAAATCTCAGACTTGCCGCTTACCAGCTCTTCGACTTTGCAAATATTAACCTCTTGAGCTTCAGTTTCCTTCTCTGCCAAAGAGGAAATCAATGGTGGCTGCTACAGGATCATCATGAGGGCAAAGTCAAATAGAGAAGTTCAACAAGGGCTGGTTCCTACCCCAACCCCACCCCACCCCTCCCCGAGTCTATTCCTCTGCTCAAATACCCTGAGCAGGTCAGTACGTCACTCCTTCCCCTCAAGACTGTCTTGGGTGCTGATACCATTGTTTGGCTTCCTGAGATGTGATTCTGGTTAGAGAAAAATAGGACACCTCAGACGAGGGTCTGCAGCAACTTTTGAAAAATTACAGAAATGCAATTTGAAAGAGAGGAGACTCAGGGTAAATTTTTCCCATGTGAGAAAGAAACCAGGGGAATTGGGGCTTAAATTAATTGCAATATTAATCAATTTTAGTAAAAACCAATTAAATCCACCCCTCATTTTTCACAGTATTTTGCGTATAATACATACTTGGTAAAGCCAATAGGTGTTGAAATCAATTATAATGGTCAGTGTAACTCTGCATGCGACGTTAGCAGAGCCCAAGCCACTTTTCCTCACAAAAACTGTCCTTGACAACCAGAAGGCAATGAAAGAAAGATGGTGAATCTATAAATCTTTGCTCCTTAGAGAATACTGGAAATGGTTTCAAACTGATTTTATTGTAGCAAAGTGTTGATAAAACCTTGGGGTTGTTTCATTTTTTCATTCATTAAACAAACGTTCATTGACCATGCCTGCCAGACCCAGCTCAGGGTTCACAGCATCCCTGGACTGGAGGACCTCACCGGGCTCCGGTCAGCCAGGGACTCACAGTTCTTGATTATAATCATAGAAAGGGAACAGAGAGGTGACACACTGCATACAACATACCAGGGAACACGGGAAAGAGGGCAATTTAGGGGAGAGAAGATTTTCTTCACAGAGGAAAATAATTCTGAAAGAGTAACGCCCTGCGTAGGAGGTACTGGTGGTGAAGAGGGGCCTTGGGTCAGTCACTCAACCTCTCTGTGCCTCAACAGACTCAGCTGCACAGTGAGGAGAATTACATTTACCTCAGAAGACTGTGGTCAGGATGAAGTGAGTTTAAATGGTGGCTGTCAAGCTTGAGTGTGCACCTGACTCACCTGGACGGCTTGGTAAGACACTGCTGTGGATCAGAGTTTCTGATTCAGTAGTCTAGGGTGAGCCTCTATAATCTGTCTCTCTAGCAAGCTACAAGGTGATGCTGAGGCTGGCAGACAGGTGCTACACTCTGAGAACCACTGAGTTAATACAAGTGAGGGGCTCAGAACAGCTCCTGGCACATGGCACACACTCAGTAGGTGAGCTACTATTTATGAGCTTTTGAACTGGGTTTGAGAGGATGAAAAGGAGTTTGCCAGGTGGAGAAAGACACTCCAAGAACAAGGACTCTCTAATCCAAGGACACTCCAAGAACATTCTAGGCAAAAGAAACAGCATGGTGTTTCAGTAGCATAGAGATTTGGTGTAGCTGGAATATAGGGTGGCTTGGGGTTAGGGAGTACTAAGATGAGGCTGGGAAAGAATATTGGAGAAGGACAGTTTGTGAATGCCTGTGATGCCACTGAGACTGAAATCACGACTTGATGAGCCCCTCGTATTACAGCTCTTCTCTCTCGGGTCTTCTCTCTCGAATGAGACTCTAGCACCTGGAGGGCAGGCATGAGACGTTAGCACATGCCAGGCACACAGTGAGCATTTAATAAATGCTTGTGGGCTGAATGCATATAAGCAGAGAGGGTAAAATTTGTGTCAATTATAAAAGGCAGCAGCTGACCAGTTAGCAACTTCCTAACCTGGAGAACACAGACAGCCCTGAGCTTCTGAGGCCAAACACAAGATTTCAAGGCAGCTGAGCAGCTGACACTGTTTCCTTTCACTATTTCTTCTCAACAGAACAGGGCAAATCCACGCGGTGATTTTGTCCACTGACAAACAATTATGGTTGGGCAGGGGAGGAACACCGAAGCCTTGAAAATGTCCTGAGAGCCAAGGAATATGGAATCTGGACAGATTTAATCACCCTTGTTGCAGCCGACCCTTAAATGGAGAGCTTAATCTCATTTTTATTTTCCGTAAAAAATAATCTGAAGAGGCTTCAGGAAAGTGGGAGTCAAAGCCTCACGGAGCTCAAGGGAGCCCTTGCTGTAAAAAAAATGGAGAAACGCAAAACGAAGGTTACAAAAGCTGAAGTGCTTTTAAATGTTTATATCCTTTTTTTTTTTTAAAGATTTTATTTATTTTTATTTTTTCCCCCCAAAGCCCCAGTGGATAGTTGTATGTCGTAGCTGCACATCCTTCTAGTTGCTGTATGCGGGACTCGGCCTCAGGATGAACGGAGAAGTGGTGCCTCGATGCGCACCCGGGATCCGAACCCGGGCCACCAGCATCGCAGCGCGCGCACTTAACCACCAAGCCACAGGGCCTTAAATTCACCCTTTTAACATAAAATGTGAAGTCTAAAATAATTGTCCGTCAAGGGATAACAAAAGAATTTATGTTAAAAAAAAAAACCCACTAAGTTTTGAAGGTAAGCTATGGTATCAGGCTGTGTGATGAAGATAATTTATTTCCCTCTTTCCTATGTCTCTCTGAGACTGTGTGTACGGCCTCAGTAAGAGGAATGTCCAAGGTCTAAATACGAGGCCCCTGCTGGTCAGCAGCCCTGGACCAAATGGCCCTTCCAACCCTGATGTGACAGGCCTTGGTGAGCAAAAACAAAAGGAATTTAACTGACCTCAGGTATTGATCAGAGGAGGGGGTCCTGAGGGCTTCCGTTGGATCTATACAGGCCAGACAAGGGACAGGGTCCCTGGTTGTGTCTGTGCTGTGTGAAGATCGAGTGGGTTATCGAGGATCCAGGAAGAAGCCGTCAAGAGATGCCAAATGGCTGGCATGGTTAGACTCTTGGCTCTGGCTTCGCTGGCAAGTCACCCAATCTCCCTATACCTCAGTGTCTTCATCTGTAAAATGGGGTGATAATAGTACCTATCCTATAGAGCTGTTGTGAACATTAAATGGGTTAGATCTTAAACATCACCCATCCAGTACGCAGTAAGCAGATGCCTACAATCTGTATGGCCTTAAGAAACTCACTTAACCTCTCTGGGCTTCAGTTTTCTCTGAAAATGAGGGAGTACGATGAGTTATCTCTGAGAAACTTCCCGTTCTTAAACTCTTTGATTCTGTGACTCTGCTGTGAATATGCTGCCTTAAAGTAGGAAGAGAAATAAAGGGATGGAGAGGAGGCGAAAGGCCAACTTAATTATTTTTTATTGATGTTTTAATAGTTTATAACATTGTGAAATTTTGGGTTGTACATTTTTGTTTGTCCATCACCATACATATGTCTCCCTTCACCCCTTGTGCCCACCCCCCACCCCCATTGCCCCTGGTATCCACAATACTGTTTTCTCTGTCGATGTGTTGGTTTATATTCCACATATGAGTGAGATCATACAGTGTTTGTCTTTCTCTTTCTCTTTCTGGCTTGTTTCACTTAACATAATACCCTCCAGGCCCATCCATGTTGTTGCAAATGGGACGATTTTGTCTTTTTTTATGGCTGAGTAGTATTCCATTGTATATATATACCACATCTTCTCGATCCAATCATCAATTGAGGGACACTTAGGTTGCTTCCACATCTTGGCTATAGTGAATAATACTGCAATGAACATAGGGGTGCATAAGCCTCTCTGGATTGTTGATTTCAGGTTTGTTGGATAGATTCCCAGTAGTGGGATAGCTGGATCATAGGGCATCTCTATTTTTAATTCTGTGAGGAATCTCCATACAGTTTTCCATAGAGGCTGCACCAGTTTGCATTCCCACCAGCTGTGTATGAGGGTTCCTGTTTCTCCACATCCTCTCCAACATTTGTTGTGATTATAGCCATTCTAATGGGCATGAGGTGATACCTTAGTGATGTTTTGATTTGCATTTCTCTGATGATTAGTGATGTTGAACATCTTTTCATGTGCGTATTGGCCATCTGTGTATCTTCTTTGGAGAAATGTCTGTTCATTTCCTCTGCCCATTTTTTGATCAAGTTGTTTGTTTTTTTGTTGTTCAGTTATGTGAGTTCTTTGTATATTATGGAGATTTAACCCCTTGTCAGATATATGTTTTGCAAATATTCTCTCCCAGCTGGTGGGTTGTCTGTTCATCTTGATTCTGGTTTCATTTGTCTTGTAGAAGCTCTTTAATCTGATAAAGTCCCACTTGTTTATTTTTTCTTTAGTTTCCCTAGTCTGGGTAGGCATGCCATCCGAAAAGATTCCTTTATGACCAATGTCAAATAGTGTGTTGCCTATATTTTCTTCTATGAGTTTTATAGTTTCAGGTCTCACCTTCAGGTCTTTGATCCATTTTGAGTTGATTTTTGTGAATGGCGATAGCAGATGGTCCACTTTCATTCTTTTGCATGCGGCTGTCCAGTTTTCCCAACACCATTTATTGAAGAGACTTTCCTTTCTCCATTGTATGTTCTTAGCTCCTTTGTCGAAAATTAGCTGTCTGTATATGTGTGGTTTTGTTTCTGGGCTTTCAATTCTGTTCCATTGATCTGTGTGTCTGTTTTAGTACCAGTACCATGCTGGGTTTTTTTTTTTTTTTTTTGTGAGGAAGATCAGCCCTGAGCTAACATCCATGCTAATCCTCCTCTTTTTGCTGAGGAAGACTGGCTCTGAGCTAACATCTATTGCCAATCCTCTTCCTTTTTTTTTCCCGAAAACCCCAGTAGATAGTTGTATGTCATAGTTGCACATCCTTCTAGTTGCTGTATGTGGGACGCTGCCTCAGCATGGCTGGAGAAGCGGTGCGTCGGTGCGTGCCCAGGATCCGAACCTGGGCCGCCAGTAGTGGAGCGCGCGCACTTAACCTCTAAGCCACGGGGCTGGCCCCATGCTGTTTTGATTACTATTGCTTTGTAGTATGTTTTGAAGTCAGGGATTGTGATGCCTCCAGCTTTGTTCTTTTTTCTTAGGATTGCTTTAGCTATTCGGGGTCTTTTGTTGCCCCATATGAATTTTAGCATTCTTTTTTCTATTTCCATGAAGAATGTCATTGGGATTCTGATTGGGATTGCATTGACTCTGTAGATTACTTTAGGTAATATAGACATTTTAACTATGTTTATTCTTCTAATCCATGTGCGTGGGATGTATTTCCATTTCTTTATGTCATCATCGATTTCTTTCAATAATGTCTTATAGTTTTCATTGTATAGGTCTTTCACTTCCTTGGTGAAAGATATTTTATTCTTTTTGATGCAATTTTAAATGGTATTATCTTTTTGAGCTCTCTTTCTGTTAGTTCATTATTAGCATACAGAAATGCAACTGATTTGTATAGATTGATTTTGTACCCTGCAACTTTGCTGTAGTTGTTGATTATTTCTAATAGTTTTCCAATGGATTCTTTAGGGTTCTCTCTATATAAAATCATGTCATCTGCAAATAGTGAGAGTTTCACTTCTTCATTGCCTATTTGGATTCCTTTTATTCCTTTTTCTTGCCTAATTGCTCTGGCCAAAACCTCCAGTACTATGTTGAATAGGAGTGGTGAGAGTGGACAGCCCTGCCTCATTCCTGTTCTCAGAGGAATGGCTTTCAGTCTTTCCCTGTTGAGTATGATGTTGGCTGTGGGTTTGTCATAAATAGCCTTTATTATGTTGAGGTACTTTCCTTCTATACCCATTTTGTTGAGAGTTTTTATCATAAATGGATGTTGTATCTTGTCAAATGCCTTCTCTGTGTCTATTGAGATGACCATGTGGTTTTCATTCTTTGTTTTGTTAATGTGGTGTATCATGTTGAACCATCCCTGCGTCCCTGGTATAAATCCCACTTGATCATGGTGTATGATCTTTTTAATGCATTGCTGTATTTGGTTTGCCAATATTTTGTTGAGGATTTTTGCATTTATGTTCATCAGAGACATTGGCCTGTAATTTTCCTTCTTTGTATTGTCTTTGTCTGGCTTTGGTATCAGGGTGATGTAGGCCTCGTAGAATGATTTAGGAAGTGTTCCATCTTCCTCTATTTTTTGGAATAGTTTGAGAAGGATGGGTATCAAATCTTCTTTGAATGTTTGGTAAAATTCACTGGAGAAGCCATCTGGTCCTGGACTTTTATTTTTTGGGAGGTTTTTGATTACTATTTCAATCTCTTTACTTGTGATTGGTCTATCCAGATTCTCCATTTCTTTTTGTTTCAGTTTTGGGAGGTTGTATGAGTCTAAGAATTTATCCATTTCTTCTAGATTGTCCAATTTGTTGGCATATAATTTCTCATAGTATTCTCTTATAATCCTTTGTATTTCCATGGTATCCATTGTAATTTCTCCTCTTTCATTTCTAATTTTATTTACTTGAGCCTTTTCTCTTTTTTTCTTAGTAAGTCTGGCTAAGGGTTTGTCAATTTTGTTTATCTTCTCAAAGAACCAACTCTTTGTTTCATTAATCCTTTCTACTGTTTTTTTGGTCTCAATTTCATTTATTTCTGCTCTGATTTTTATTATTTCTCTCCTTCTGCTGACTTTGGGCTTTGTTTGTTCTTCTTTTTCTAGTTCTGTTAGGTGTAATTTAAGGTTGCTTATTTGGGCTTTTTCTTGTTTGTTAAGGTGGGCTTGTATCGCTATGAGTTTCCCTCTCAGGACCGCTTTTGCTGCATCCCATATGATTTGGTATGGCATATTATCATTTTCGTTTGTTTCCAGATAGTTTTTGATTTCTCCTTTAACTTCATCAATGATCCATTGGTTGTTCAGTAACATGTTGTTTAATCTCCACATTTTTGTCACTTTCTCAGTTTTTTTTTTTTTTTTTGGTGGTTGATTTCCAGTTTTATAGCATTATGGTTTGAAAAGATGCTTGTTATGATTTCAATCTTCTTAAATTTATTGAGGCTTGCTTTGTTTCCCAACATATGGTCTATTCTTGAGAATGTTCCCATGAGTGCGTGAGAAGAATGTGTAGTCAGCTGTTTTTGGATGGAGTGCTCTGTAAATGTCTACTAGGTCCATCTCGTCCAGTTTTTCATTTAAGTCCGCTATTTCTTTATTGACTTTTTGTCTGGATGATCTATCCATTGATGTAAGTGGGGTATTAAGATCCCCTACTATTATTGTGTTGTTGTTAATGTCTCCTTTTAGGTTTGTTAATAGTTGCTTTATGTACATTGGTGCTCCTATGTTGGGTGCATATATATTTATAAGTGATATGTCTTCTTGGTGGAGTGTCCTTTTTATCATTATATATTTCCCTTCTTTGTCTCTCTTAACCTGTTTTATCTTAAAGTCTACTTTGTCTGATATGAGTATGGCAACACCTGCTTTCTTTTGTTTCCCATTAGCTTGGAGTATTGTCTTCCATCCTTTCACTCTGAGCCTGTGCTTGTCTTGAGAGCTGAGATGTGTTTCCTGGAGGCAGCATATTGTTGGGTCTTGCTTTTTAATCCATCCTGACACTCTGTATCTTTTGATTGGAGAGTTCAATCCGTTTACATTTAGGGTAATTATTGATATATGAGGGCTTAATGTTGCTGTTTTGTCACTTATTTTCTGGTTCTTTTGCATTTCCTTTGTTTCTTGTCCCATTTGTTTCAGACTGCCAATTCAGTTTGGTTGTTCTGTCTTATGACTCTTATAGTTTTCTCTTTGTTTATCATATGTGATTTTGTTTTGATTATTTGTTTAGTGGTTACCTTGAGGTTTGTATAAAAAATCTTGTGTATGAGATAGTCCATTATCTGATGGCCTCTTATTTCCTTATACTAAGTCAATTCAATCACTTTCCTCTTCCCCTTCTAAGTCATTCTTGTTAAACCTTATTCTATCTTGTGTTGTGGGTGTGTGTTTACAGTGATGAGGTTATATTTATTTTTGGTGAATTCCTTCCTTTGATCTTTGATTTTGATATTTAAGTGGTTGTTAACCTATTCCAGTAAAGATCTACTATTTTTCTGAGTTTGTCTGCCTATTTTTCTCCTTGCTCCAAGCTTTGTATTCTCTTTCTTTTCTTTTTTTCAGGCCTGAGGGCCCTCTTGAGTATTTCTTGTAGTGGGGGTCTCGTGGCCATGAACTCTCTTAGCTTTTGTTTATCTGGGAAAGTTACTATTTCTCCATAATATTTGAAGGGTATTTTTGCTGGGTAGAGTATTCTTGGCTGAAAGTTTTTGTCTTTCAGTATTTTGAATATATCATTCCAGTCTCTCCTACCCTGTAAAGTTTCTGTTGAGAAATCCGCTGAGAGCCTGATGGGAGTTCCTTTGTATGTTATTTTTTGTTTTTGTCTAGCTGCCCTTAATATTGTTTCTTTGTCATTGACTTTGGCCAGCCTTACCACTGCATGTCGTGGAGTGGGCCTTTGCCTGTTGACGTATTTAGGTGACCTATTGGCTTCACTTACTGGTATTTCCTGCTCCTTCCCCAGATTTGGGAAGTTCTTAGCTATTATTTCCTTGAATAGGCTCTCTGTTCCTCTTTCCCTCTCTTCTCCCTCAGGAATATCTATAATTCTTATGTTGCATTTCCTAATAGAGTCAGATATTTCTCAGAGACTTTATTCATTTCTTTTTAGTCTTAGTTCTCTCTCCTCTTCCATCTGGAGCACATCTGTATTCCTATCCTCTATAATTCTAATTCTTTCCTCCATATTGTCAGCTCTGTTCTTTAAAGATTCCAGATTCTCTTTTATCTCCTCCATTGTGTTCTTCATCTCCATCAGTACTGATTGGTTTTTCTTTATGATTTCAAGCTCTTTTGTGAAGAAACTCCTAATTCATTGAATTGTTTGTCTGTGTTGTCTCATATTTCATTGAGTTTTTTTTATGATAGCTATTTTTAATTCTCTGTCATTTAGGTTATGGGTTTCTGTGTCTTCAGGGTTGGTTTCTGGGTGCTTGTCATTTTCCTTCTGGTCTGTTGATTTCATGTACCTTTGCATCGTGGTTCCTGTATTGGCTTTGTTTTTCCTCATCCTGGAAATATCTGGTTGCAATTTCTGCCTGCCGCCACTGTGTGGGGGTTAAGGGCTGTGTAATCTGAGCCACCTGTGCTCTGCCCTGGCTGTTCGCTGTGATCCACCGGCCGCTTGGTCTGGTCTGGTCGGCTAAGCTGCAGTGTCTGGCTTGTGGGGAGTGGGGGGCTCTCTCTGTTGCCCTCTGGGTCCCTGGTATGGGGAGCTTCTCCCTCGCCCCTCGTTATCTGCTCTCCTGGGGTGCTCAGATGTTGGTACCCCTGTAGCAGTTCTGAGTCCTCTGTGTGGGAGTTGCCACTGGCTGAGAGAGCCCGAAGAGCTATGGTTTCCCTGCAGAGGGATGCCCCTCCCCCCTCTCTGGGAGCCACGTGGACCGCTGATCTGATGGGGAGGGAGAGGAGTTCTCCTTACCTCTCCCCACTTCCTCCGGGGGCCCAGCACGTTCCTCTCTCAGATGTGTGGCAGTGTGGATATTTCCGATCTTGCTTTTCGCTGTCTAGGAGTCTGTTGTTGGTCTGTGACTGTGCCTTTTGTTGTATCTTATTGGGGGAAGAGTTTATGGGAAAGCTCACTCCGCCATGACGCTGACACCAACTTAATTTTGGCCGTGAATTCCTGAGCTACTTCAGCCTTTGATCCACACTCTGAGAACGTTCTATTTGCCTTGGAAAACTTGATTTGTTCATCACAGTTTGCACATAGAAAGTATTTATTTTGTCAAACATCGTTTTAGAAGGCACACCAATATTGAGGTTTAATTGCTGGCACTAGACAGTTCCAGTCCAAAAGCCTCATGTGGGGAAAGTTGCAGCAGAAATAGCAGTTTTTATGATCGAGTGGGTAGAGAACTGAAAAGCATGACTGCATCCTCAGCAAGCCCTGGGCATCCCTGAAAGGCAGGACTGCATCCTCAGCAACGCCTCGGCGTCCCTGAGTCCAGGGAGCTGGTGTCCCTTTGCCCTTCCCACTGGAGACAGGTGCAGAGTGCACTGATGAGTGGCCAGACTTTGGTCCCATTGAGGCCCATGTGGGCACCAGGCCAGCTCCACCACTTACGGCTGCTTGGCTTGGGCCAAGTCACTCAACTGTCCTTATGTATAAAGTGCAGGTACTAATTCCTCCTTCACTACATTGTTGTACAGGTGAGATTCTTTTTAATGTAGGTTAAGTGCTTAGCAGGCTGTTCCAGGTAAGTGCTCCATAAAGTGAGCTCTGGCGATAGGCAGCATAGAGAAATTCAACATGCCAAACCAGCATCATTCCTGGGATATCAATACACAAGAAGCATAGTCAATATGTGAGTCTCCCTCACTCTCCCTTTATATACCATTGCACTGATTTAGTTTAATTTCGCTTTGTGTTCAGAATAGGTCAGTTAAGGCAAAATAATAATAAAATAACAGTGGCTTGCATTAGTCCCTCACAATTTACAAAGCAATTTCATGTGCATTATCTCCCATATTCAACAACCCGAATTTCTTCTAACAAGAAAACTAACTCGAGTTCACAGGGCCATATGCAGCCTCTCATTCCCAGCCACTCTGTGATGGAAGCTGGGCTGGTGTTACTACCTCCGTTTGTTAGGTGAGGAAATTGACGTTGCAAGAAGTTAAATGACTTTCTGAATGTCACATGGCTGGTGAGGGGCAGTGGAAAGACCAGAACTTGCTCATTTTCTAGGGACACAAACAGAAACATAAATAAGCAAATTAAAACAATATAATGAATGTTACAATTCTTTTTAAATAAACTATAAGATGTTTGGGGTCTTGGAGGCAAAAGAAAATAATTGTGTGTGTGTGTATGTGTGTGTGTGTGTGTGTGTGTTGGTACATGTGCAGGTGTATGTTGTCCAGGGAAGGTTTCCCAGAAGTAATATTTGAATTGATATTTGAAGAGAAAGGAGGCAGCAAAGTAGGCACTTGAAAAAGTGAGTGGTGGGGAAACCAGGTGCCAGAGAACAGAAGCTCGCAATCGCTTGGCTGGTCTGACAGGAAATTCTGTATGCCTTGAGTTCAGGATCTTCCATTTTGAGGATGCTTTCATTTATTTTTTTAACAGTTCTTTCTTGAGCATCTACTATGTGCAGGGCTCTGTAAGTTTGCTGTCCCCATAACCTGGTCTTCAGAGTATCCACAAGCAGTTGGAAATGCCCAAGGGAACTCAGGAGCAAGCTAGAGGCAGTGTGTGAGCAACAGCAGAAGGCCCTGGAGTAGATGAGGTCACAGCCAGGAAGAGAGAGCTGTTAAAGAAGGGAGGAGAGCTGAGGAGGAGTTTTGGGGGCCAACATTTAAGAGGTGGACAGAGGATGCAAGGCCAGCCAAGATTGGAAAGCAGAGGTCAAAGACTGCCGAGGGCATCAGGCAAGAGAGGAGGAAAATGCGGGTGAAGCCAACACTCTAACGTCCCACAGAGGAGTTAAAGAAGACGAGGCCAAAAGGCAGCCCCTGGAAAGCACTGTCGGGCGGGCACCTCTGGTGTTAGTGCAGTGCGGGGGAAGAAGCTGGGCAGTTGTTGCTCAAGGAGGGATAAGAGGTCATGAGAGCCTCTGAGATCAGATGATGATCCGTGAGCTCGGCTGGGAAGAAAAGGGAGTAGCCAAGGGCAATGGTGGTGCTGAGGACACAATTGAGGGAGGGTTTTTTCAAGTGTAAGGGACTTGAGGAAAGACACAAGGCACTGAAGATGGGAGAGGTGACAACAATAGAACAAAGGCCCAGGAGGTAGGAGGAGAGGTGACCAAGGATGTTGTTGGACAGAAGGAAGGACACCCTTTCCCCAGATAGGGCTGGTACTCTTGTTGTGTTGCAAATAACAACAACAACAACAGAAGTTAACCACTGGCTTGCAGAATGAAGGAGCCTGCTTGAACAAATAAGGAAGTTAATTGGCTCAATAACTGAAAAGTTAATTGGATCCAGTTTTAAGAGCAGCTGCTCAAGGGGATTAGGACTTAATCTCCATCCACTTCTTAGCTCTGCATTTCTCTGTTGGTGCCCTCAGGCATGGAGGCTCTCAGCAGGCATGCTCTTCTCTTGTGAGAAAAATCCTCAGAACTAATTCTTATTAGCCACATTGGGTCACGTGCCCATTCCTGACCATGATTCTAGTTAGAGGGAAAGAAGACCTGATTGGCATGGGCTGGGTCACATGCCCATCTCATGAGTTAGAGGTGGGATGAGCCCCTCCGAGCCACGTGAACTGAGAGCCAGGGAGTTCTAGAGGAAAACCAGGGTGCTGCTAGCAGGAAAGTGGGGAAGGATGCTAGGTCAGCAAAAAAAAAAAAAAACCCAAACACCAAAAAACAAAACCAAACAGATGTCCACTACGACTTGTGACCAGGAGATGAGAACACTTTGGAGGAGAGGACACTGACGAAGTCCAGGCTGGTGGCCTCTGTTTTGTGTATGAGGGAGGAGGCCTGATGTGGCAATGCCGCGCAAGCTTTGCAGCAGCCTCCACAGATCCCGGCACTTCCACCCACCCACCCCTTTTACCACCCCCTCAGACGTGAGGGGGAATGACAGTTGACAAGGTGAGCTGACACTGGATGAAGGAAATGCCTGTCTTGAGATGGAGAGATCCCCTGCAGAGGTGGAAATCCCTGCAGGGTGGTACAAGGGAGAGAAGCAAAGAAAACAGCCACGTCAGTCTGGGAAAATAGCTCCTCAAGTTCATGACTTATGAAAAGAAAGGTCCAATAAAGATTCCAGAAAAACAAGCCAAGCTCATGGAAAGTGCTGAGAAAAGCTGGTTTATTCTCAGCCTCTCTCTCTATTTTTATAACTTATCTCAACTCTTCTTCAGACAGGAATGGTTGGGCCCAATAGCGTTGCATGGAGAGAGACTCTGTCAGTGTAAATATTCACGGGAGGTCTCCAGGGAGGTGCCATGGAAGGTGCTGGTGAGCATGCAGAGTTAGCTCGCCTGGCTTTCTGAACAAGCTGATTGAAGTGCTTGTGGACATCAGAGAGGCTTTATCTTCACAACACATTTCAGAAATGAGAAAGCAAACAAAGCTGATTATGAGGAAAATGAATTTGCTGGAACCAAGTTGTAGGAACAGAGCTGGGGGAGGAAGAAAGGCTACAAGCCCTTCAGATTCTGAATGCCCAAGGCTTAGAAGTGGAGATTGCCTACGTTTGGGTCTGTCAACTAGGGCACCCCCAGGTCCCGGAACAAAGGGCCCAGGAGGTGGGGGTGGGAGCCACTGTTTTGAGGAGCTGCTCCCGCCTTCAAGTCCACACAGAGAGAAGGCAGACGCCTCAGCCCAGAGTTCGCAGGAGGCCTCCTGACCTCGCTCACGCCAGCATTTTGCCCCTTGAATTTGGGCGTTGAACTATGGATGTTTGGACGTTTCCAGAAGACCTGCTCCTTCAGGTTGGCTTGTCTGTCTCCTCTCAGCCCCTCTGCCCAGTCTGAACGCTGCCTTGTCCACGAACCCTCCTCTGGGCTCCGTGTGCCAGCGCTCCCTCGCCCCTCCCTGACGTCCAGGGTGCGTCACTGGTTCAGCACTTGAATCGGGTCCTGCTTCACTGTTCTCCTTTCTGTGTGCATTTACCTCATCTCCCCAGGGAAGCCGTAGAGTCCCCAGAGGGCATGGTCCTTGACTGGTTCATTTTGGGGTGCCTAGAACCCAGCACAGTACCTGGCAAATAGTTGATGCTCGGAACATGTTTATTGGTTGGATTCTCCCTTAAAGTGGCTCTGAGCCCGGGAACCTGGAGGGCCAAGAGCCAAGCCAGCCTCACCTGAAGCCAGGAGTAAAGGACCAAGGAGAGGGGAGGAGGACCTAGGAGAGAAAGCGGAACGTCCTCAACGCCTTGAGCTGCGGTGGGAGCCAGCCTGCAGTCAAAGGCTATCTCTCTAGCAGTTTCTGCTGAAAATCCCAGAGCTATGGAGCTCCTGCCTGCAGGCGTCATGCTTCCTGCCAACTGCTCACGAGGCAGGGTTTGAGGGGGGCCTGCTGATTCCTGTGTTCTCACCCCTCTGAGAAGAACTCCGTGTGAGCCTTCCATGGCAGCACCATGAAGGCAGGAGACACTTCTGCTGGGATAATTTGGGCTCCTGATCACTCCGGGGCTGGTTCTAGAGTCCCCCTTGTCAGTTCTGTGAGCTACCCTCCAGCCATTCATTCGTTCATTCAGCAAACATTTACTGGGCCCCTCTTACAACTGCCAGAGATGCTCCAGGCACTGGGATGTAGCAAACAACAAACCCAACAGAAACCCCTGCCCTCACAGGGCTTACATGTTACTTCAGGGAGAACCGATGATAAATAAGATGAGGAAAGTGTTTACTATGTTAGGTGGTGGTAAGTGCATACAAACAAAGGAAGGAAAGTGGATGGCAGTGTTGGCATGGGAACTGTATTTTTGAATAGGGCGTTCAGGGAAGGCATCCTTGGGAAGGTGACACATGAGCTGAAGGAGGTGGGGGAGCAGCCCTGTGACAGTCTGGGGGAGAGTGCCAGGTCAAGGGAACGGCCTGTGCAAGTGCCCAGAGTAGGAGTGTGCCCTGCGTGTTTAGGAAAAGCAAGGGTGTCTGGGTGGCAAGCACAGAGGGAAGCAGCAGGGCCGGGTCCTGGAGAGCTCTGTAGGCCTTTACGTGGCGGGAGATGGGAATTCAGCAGGGGCTTCTGAGCAGAGCAGAGACGGGATCTGACTTGTGTTTTAACATTATCCCTCTGGCCACTAAAGAAGGGATAAGGGAAGCAGCAGGGAGACTGTCATGAGGCTGTTGTAATGACCTAGGAGAGGGGTGGTGGCAGTGGAGTTGTGAGAAACGACTCAGTCCTGGATGCATTTTGAAGGTGGAGCAGACAGGCTTCACCTTCACCTTCACCCAACGAAGGGTTGGGTGTGGGGTGTGAGATGAAGAGGGGAATCAGGACTGATGCCATCTTAGTCCATTCAGGCTGCTGTAACAAAATACCACAGACTGGATGGCTTCTAAGCAACAAAATTTATTGCTCACACTCCTGGAGGCTGGAAGTCCAAGATCACGGTGCCAGCATGGTTGGGTGAGGGCTCTCCTCCGAGTTGCAGACCTCACAGTGTGTTCTCACGTCGTGGCAGGGCGCAAGGGAGCTCTCTGGGGTTTCTTTTATAAGGGGCATTAGTCTCATTAGGTCATGAGAGCCCTTACGTCCTAATCACCTCCCAAAGGCCTCACTACTATTACCATCACACTGGGCATTAGGATTTCCACATGTGAATTTGGAGGGACACAAACACTTAGACCATAGCAGATGCCAAGGTTTTAGCCTGAGTGCCTGGAAGGATACGGTTGCTCCAAGTCATCTTTCCAGCAAGTTCCCTTTTTACGCCTCATGACTCTAGATATGGAGGTTGCCACTGCAAGCACGTCAGCCACTAGACAGTCACATTGCAGCAAGGTGACTTTCTGCTTCCTGACACCTTCCCATCAGCTGAGGTCTCTCAACACATCCAGTCCTTCCCCGACGTCTTCCTCTTCGTCCTCCATTGCCAGGGAAGAGAACAGAAAACCAAGGCGACAACATGTAGCAGCTTCGGTGCCTCGGCTGGTTTGGGTTATAGAGAAATACCATCGTTCTCCTTCAGAGAGCCTTGATATGGTTTGTGAATCATGTATTCTCTATGTGGCCAATATTTATTTTTGGAAATGATATGCATTCCTTTTGGTACTGAGCATTCACTTGGGAAGCCCTGAATGATATTTGAATCCATTTGATTTATATTTAAGAAAATTAAGGCCTAAGCCCTCAAAACAACACAACTAGTTCACAGAAAACTAGGATTAGGTCCCAGTCTCCAGGTCAAACCAAATCCTAGAGCACTTATAGGAAATTGTTGCTAAATTGAGTGAGGTTTGGGATGAGGTGTAAATTCAAAGATGAATAAAGTGTAGCCTTGGAGAGATTGGAATCTAGGGAAAAAGGAAATAACCTCCCTTCTTTCCTTCCTTCTTTACTTCCCTCCTTCCAGAAACATGTATTCAACATTAAATATTGCAGGAATTATGTGAGATGCTAGGGATACAAACACACAAAATAGATCTGCTCCCTGCTCTTGAGGGACATGGTTGGCTGGGGGAGACATTGGCCTCCAACTTAACTTACAATAGGAGGTGGAAAAAGTCAATTTTAGGAAAGAGCCAAGAATGAAAAGCCATTAAACCCCAGACAAAGGAGTACTTAGTACTGAGTTTGGGAATTGGGAAGTTTTGCAGTGAGGGGGTGATACTTGAGCTGGTCGATTAAAGAATGGACATTCTGGCAAAAGGGGGGAGAGCACTTTAGACTGAGGGAACAGCATGCAAACAGCAGTCTACCAAAGTGCATGGCAGTCGTAGAGAACCAGCCGGGTGGCCGACATAGAGGGAGTTTTAGCGACACTGAGGAGGTGGACCGGGACCTTGTGGTGAAGGCAGTGAAGCCTCCGGGGTCCGAGAACAAGAGCTGGGGGTGGCGCTTCTCACATGCAGGCGTTCTCACGTGAAGGCCCTCCCAGGAGACACCCAGGCAGGGAGAGGCTTATGGCAAGTTTCCCTCTTCAGGGAAATGGACAGAAGGTCTCATCTACCTAAATCAGTGGACACCGAGCAGTCGAAGGCCATTACCAGCACTCAGCGAGGAAAGGACCTGGTGGGGGATAGTGAGCAGCTTCAGCTGCAGGAGACACAGGGAAGTGGACCTCACAGACTCTCCTCACAGACTCGTTCCTTCCCTGCTTGGTCCAGTGTCCTCTCGCCTCTGGAAAAGAAGGGGCCTGGTAAAATTGGGAAGGCCCATCCACTAGTTTGACATGTGAAGAGGTCCCCAAGATCCAAAGAATCGCCCCATTAGCCTCACACAGATGCTCACTATTTCATTAAAGATTTACTCCTTTAGCTGAAAAAAAAAAAGATAAAATGCAAACTCTTTTGAGGAAGCAGAGCAGCCAGGTTGAAAGAGCACTGGATCAAGAGTCCAGAGGCTTCACTTGACTCTTCAACTGGGTGGCTGTGTGGCCTTAGGTACAACAGATCGACTCATTTAGTTTCCCAACATGCTGCCCATTCCAAAATCCTGGAGAGTTTTAAATCTATCTTGATTTCCAGGTTCCACCCAGATCCACTGAAGCAGAATCTTCAGAAGCTGATTCAGAGCCTGTATTCTGTAGGCTTTTTGTGGTCCTCATTAGTGCTGTTCACCAGCTGTTTCCTGTCCAGCCCACTTCTGGGGACCAGGCAGGGTTGCATTTCGTGGCCCTCTTGTGGTTGGGTGGGGCCGTGTGACTAGCTGGGGACAGTGAGTCGTGAGTGGAAGAGGCCAGTGTCTGCTCCTGGCTGGAGCACTGAATTGCCAGAGTGAGATGGTCCCCTCTTGTCTTTTCCCTCTGGCACTGTGATCAGCCACTGTGGGATCTCTGAGTGACCACAATGAGTAGAGCATCTTGCCTGCCTGCAATGGACAAGGAGCCTGAGTAAAACATCACCTTTGCCGTTATAAGACCCTAAGATGGGGAGCCTGTTCGTTAGCACAGCGTAACCTAGCTTAGACCGACTGACAGGCATCCTCCAGTGATGTTCACACAGCCAGCCTGACACCCACTGGGCAGGCCTCTGAGACCCCCTGGCTAGATGGCCTTTCAGATTCCCTCCAAATCTCAACTCTTTTGGTTCATGGAAGTGGGTTATTAGGTACTAGCCTCTGATAAGATGCTAACTGGCCATCAGATTGCTAAGGCCTTCTGAGGTCATTTTGAGAGCTGCTGCTGCAGAATGGGCAGTGTGGGAGGTCAGATTGGAGGACGGGGACATCTGGGGTAGGGAGTGCAGCAGAGCTGTCAGAGAGAGCAGTGATGGGGGGAGCAAGGGGCAGACACAGTCCCAAGTTTCCTCTCACCACTGGGCCGAGGGCGACTCTGCAGCCGAGATTTCTGCCTTTACCACTTCATCATTTCCTGGCACTGGAATTTAAATAAAAGGATGGATAATCTGCTTTGAGGGTTTTCATCATGAGTGAAGATGAGCCCTTAAAATTCAGCTGCCTGGAAAAGCTTTTGTGAGTCTGAAGCCTAAGCTCCTTAGCACCACAATTTGGGTCACCTCAACCCACTTGTAGGGTGAATGACCATCCTGGTTTTCCCGAAGCTGTCCTGGTTTTAGCACTGAAAGTCCCACATCTGGGAAACTCCTCAGTCCTGGGAAAACTGGGACAGTGGTCCCCCTACAGGCCACTTTGTTTCTTTCCAATAATGTCATGATGAAGACAAAATCTCCCCGCCCCACTCCCACCCTACTCTGGTAGTTGGCAAAGTTAGATTTCAAGCTCTTTCCATGTGCTCTAGCTCAAGTTAGGAAAAAATAAACCCTCAACAGCTTCTGTTCTACAGAAAGAGGTTTACAGATTTCAATATGCCAGCCAAAAAGAAAAAAAACCTTTTCAGCTTGACTCTTTCGCCAGCTTGATAGGCAACGGTGGAGATGGGTGGTTTCCAAGGGAGCTTTTCATCCCTGAGCTGGTTTTGAACCTCGCAGCTCTGCCACTTGACGGCACCCCAGTTTCCAGACGCTGGCAGGGATGCCACAGTCTGTCACCATCAGAGTGGCTCTGAATTTTCCTGTTCTGACAACCAGACAAGATGTCTTTTGAAGGCTGTTTACTACTTGAGTGGTTTGTTTTCAAGATGGATGAGCCCCAGAGTAGATTTGCTTCAGAAAATATTAAATGTTGGAGACTGGTCTGTATCCTGCTTGAAGAGTCTGCTTAAAGAGTTACAAGGTTAGACACTTTTTGCTCTGCAATTAAATAAATGCACTGATCTTTTGTTGAAAATGGTAATGAAGCACTAGATATTGAAGAACTGAATGGGAGCTTGTTGGAAATTGGCTGAAACCCCGAGTGGTTAAAGCTGATGCAGCATTTGCTTCACTCTGGCTTACACAAGGTATCATCAAGTGACTAAGGAGATTGTATTTAACTTGAAGAAAATACCTCGGAAGTGAACTATTTGCTTGAATATCCTCTACTCTGCAGCCCAAAGAACAGAGAGGGAAGTGAGGAAAGGCCAGATTGCCTCCAGCTCTATCACTCCCTCCCTCCTTTAATTCTCAGAAGGTTCTGGGTCCCAGACCAGAGGTGGTTGTAGAAATAACTTGCCCCTGGGGCAAGGCACACAAGGACAATAGAGTGCTAAAGGAAAAATCCACTTCCAGGGAGACAGAATTAGGAAGAAATGAGAAAATGAGATCTCAGACACAGTGAGTGGAAAGGAAGGAAGGGAAGTGAGGACATTTCTGGAGGCAGGGGTGGCCCGTGTGGGAGGCAGTCACTGGGCGCCAGGGAACATCGTCTGAGAAATGCTGGGACAGGTTTCTTGTCTCATACATTTGCTCCTGCACAGGAAGCACAGTACAAGAAATTCTACTCTTTCTTCTCTTAGGTTAAGTTCAGTCCTCCTCAGAAAACTTCCATCATATTGAAATCTCCCTTGGAATGGGATAATATGTACATATGAATGGATTTATCACATAGATTTTATTCCGCCAGCAGTAGAGCATGGTCCCTGAGCGGTAGGAGTACCTGGAAGGCTACAAGGTATAGGAATGAGTGTAAAGCACAACGAACATTATTTGTCCTACGTCAACACTTCCCCAGTAGCTGACCCTGTGGGAAGGAAAAGAAAACAAGAAAGCCTAAAATTCTTTGGATTGGGCTTTTCTCCTCACCAGCCTCCTCATGAATTGAATTTCGGTAAGATTTGTACAAGTAGATCTCACCTTAATGTCTTTAATTTCTACAAGACTCTGGCTTTTTCTGACAATGCCAAAGTGCCAGTCAGCTGCCTTCACGGCTTTCTAAGTCCAAGTTTTGAGGGAGACACCAGTGTTTGAGAAGCCTGTGCCCAGAGGAAGCTCAGTGGTGGGCATGACGGGAGAGGTGCTGCCCTGGGGATCTTGTCTGGCTCCAACAGGCTGTATCTCTCACTTGGACCAAATGGACTCCAGGGCCTTCAAGATCTTTAAATCAATAGGTCTAGAAAGAAGAGCTTATCAGAGAAGGTACAAAAGTACATTCATCTTTAGACAAAAGGAGGATCTGGTTGAATGGAGGAAAAAGAAAACTTCTAAGTTGAAAATATAGATATTGCCTAAAATAAAAATTTTAATGCATTTACCAAAAGAGCATGTTTTAAAAATTGATTCAAAATTAGATAATTTTACTAGCTATGGCACAGCTACCTAATGTGAGAGAAATGAAGGCAAAAGTAAATTATCGTAAAAGAAACTTTTATAGAATATTATTTCAGATAAGACCAGAAAATGAAGTATAATTTATGTAATAATTTTTAAAATGAAAATAGCAAAGTAAATTCTTGAAATTTTTCAGAATGTTAGGATCTTTCAGTTTATTCATTCTTATAAGCAACGATTTCCCTATAAAGTCTAGCTAATTAAGTATATCCATAAATTAAAGTGAGTACTTTCTATTTTGTGTGTTTGTTTTATTCTGCAGATTGGATTTGAATTTTTTAAGTAGTTTTTCTGGTTGTAAAATCATTAAATATTTTATCAAATGACTTGATTATCAGTGTCAATATCAATGTCAAATGGACCCAGTTTACCCATTCGACACAGAGCATTGGTTACAGTCACCTCACCTCTGTGAGGAAATCCATTCACTCCTTTACCGGATTGAGCCCAGATCCTCTAAGACTCTCTTACCAATTAATGGCAGCCACCACTGTTCTTGGAGCAAATGAGCGAGATCCCGAAGGAAAGGTTGATCTCGGAGATCAAGAGTCAGTGCTACAAGGCCCAGCCTCCCTTCTACGTCAAGTCTCCATCCTTTGCTGACCTTGGAGTATCTGAGCTTGATTTTTTTTTTTTTTTTTTTTTTTGAGAGAGCCAGCATGCTGCTCTACAAGCAGCATGAAACTAAAAATTCATCTTCCTAAAATTGAAATGTTTTATGTGTCCTAAAATGTTGGCTGAGGCTAGGCGAATATGGTCAGGGTGCAGGACGTGTGGGCGACTGGTGCAGGGCTGAGGCCCCAGGGTCCAAAGCCGGTGGAGCTGGGTGGGCACTGAAGCTGCCCAGGGCAGGAAAAGCCAGGAAATGAAGCCTGGGATTGCCTGAGGCCAACCAGGGGGGCTGAATAGTGTGTTCGAATCCCAGGGAGTGAGCACAGAGCTAGAATGAGAGACAAGCCTGCAAGTTAGAAGCCAAGTAGGCCTGGGGGTGGAATGGACGCCAGAGGCAAGGCGGAGCGATGCAGGGGTTCAAGACGGCGCCATGTTCTCTGCTGAAATGTGGACTCCTCCTTTTAATCCAGCGATGGTGTTTTTACGGGATTTGGTATTCTAAAGCATTTTTTTTTTTTTTTTTTTTAAAGATTTTATTTATTTTTTTGCCCCCAAAGCCCCAGTAGATAGTTGTATGTCGCAGCTGCACACCCTTCTAGTTGCTGTATGTGGGACTCGGCCTCAGGATGGACAGAGAAGTGGTGCCTCGATGCGCACCCGGGATCCGAACCCGGGCCGCCAGCATCGCAGCGCGCGCACTTAACCACCAAGCCACAGGGCCGGCCCCTCTAAAGCATTTTTGACGGCTGCGTATATTCCATCACGTAGCTGTAGTATAAGATCCTTAACCATTTCCCTATTGTTACATTATAGTGATTTTTAAGATTGATTCTCATTTTTAATACATTTTAAAATTAAAAGAAAGATTACTAGAAAGATCTGCATTCACCAATTTGGGAAGAAAAATATAGATGTTCACTATTAATAATAAAGATATATTTAAGAAGTAGGGGAAATCTGGAAGCTGTTAGGGTGAATCAATCTTTTAGACACCAAGCAACTCTGAACCCTGAAAAAGGTAGTGAATGAACAGCCAAAATCTCAGAGATGTGTGCAAGATATGGACTTTTTTTCTTTAATCTAAAGTATTATAGATGGAAAAAAGTTGGAGATTTTCCGTAGTAAAGAATAAAGAAAGTCAGAAGTAAATTAGATAGTGAAGAAAGAGTCATCTCAGATCTGTTATTGTATTTTTTTAAAACTTGCTCTAAATTCAGGTTCTATTTGTTAATTTTAAAAACATATGAGTGCTCTTTATACTGAGTTTCATTTTTGTCAAAAAGGCATAAGTGACTTATGGTCAGTGTTGCTCTCTACTCTCCGTGCCTGGGAAAAGTCTGGTCAATTCTGTTGTGAAGCCCAAGGGAGGCATCACCCATCACCAGGTAGCTGCTGATTGAGGTACAGGTATGGCCACCAGTTCTGGAACCCTGCAGCTGGCAGAAAGCATAGGAAGCAGGACCTTGCATCTAGAGTTAGTCTCATCTACAAAAATGTTGTTTCCGAAAGAGGATTTGAGCAAGGCCTTTGACAGGAACCGAGAGCAGAATTGGGTTCTGAGTCCCTGGAAGATTGGGAGGATGGGGCAGCTCAGCGCTGGGACTGTGAGAACACTTTCAAGAGACAGAGAGCCCTGTGGTTAGGGCAGGGAGCCTATGGCCAGGATGTCCTGCTTCTCCCGGTCTGGCTCCGACATTGAGCCTTAGACATCCTAATAATATTCCAACACCATGGGTCCCAACACTCTGTACCTTTGAGCTGATTCTCTTCGGTCTGCCCTCTTCGGCAGTTCAGAGGGGGCTCCAACCAAGAGAGCATCCCTATGGTGCAAGGGTGAGTAACATAATACACATTTGAGCAAGTGGCCGTGGAAACGATTATGCCCATCCACATTCTTCCCAGCAGAACCCCAGGAGCACGCCTGCATCTCACCTCCTGTGGGCGGCTCCCCTTGCGGTTCCCATCATCTCCAGCATCTGCTCACCAGCTGGCCTACAAATCCCTTATTAGCTCACAAGAGTCGCGGGCTTAGTATCTAAGCTCTTTGCTCACCAGCCTCTGGCTTTGACAAGTCTGTCCTTTCACCTCCGGAACACTAAATGATTGAAGAATCTCAACTCTCCTTGGCAGGTGAGAGAAAGTGGGGCTGGTGTGACGGGGGTGTTCTGGCAGCTTCCCTCCCTTGCCTTCCCTCACCGTAGCCTGCAGTTCTATACCTACATGTCTAGTCAGTCAAATCTGAAGGAGTGTGATCTGATACCACAGTGACGGAACAGGGCCTGGTTGAGCTGTGGCCCTCTCGTGACAAGCTGGGTCTCAGTATATTCTCCCCGTGCACTTCTCACTCCACTCAGAAAGCTCCCCTGTTCTCTCCGATGCCTGGACACAAGCAAATGCAGTCAGCCTGGCCAGCTAAGGCTGCAGAGAAGGGGGACAGTCCAACCCTCTCTCAGTTTTTCTCCCTGCAGAGCTTCCTGGCAGCACTAGATCCAGAAGCTCCTCACCTTGCCATGACCTTGGCTCTTTTTGCTTCCTTGGCAGTCCTACCCTCCCCTCCCCCCCACAGGGAGTCAACTAGAGGAACAGGCAGGTCTGAATCTCCCAGCTGCTCCTGCCCCTTTGGCCCCAGCCACCACTGCATTCTTACGCCATATGGCCCCTCCCCCGATCCTGTGTACAGGAATACATCTATTTATCACAGTGGTTCTCAAAGTATGGTTCCGACCTGCAGCATCCGTACCATCTGAGAACTTATGAGAAAGGCAAATTCTCAGGCCCCAACCCAGACCTACCAAATCAGAAATACTGGGATTGGGGCCCAGCATTCTGTGTTTAGCAAGCCTGCCAGGTGATTTGGATATATAGTAAAATTTGGTAATTTGCATTTCTAACAGTTTTCCAGATAATGCTGATGCTGCTGATCTGAGGGCCACACATTGAGAACCACTGTTTACGGGCTTGGGGAATGGTTATTCTATATCAGTATTTGACAAACTACGGCAATCTGGACCACCATCTGTTTTATAAATAAAGTTTTATTAGAATATGGCCACATCCATTAATTTACATGTTGTTTATGGCTGCTTTTGTGCTACAGCAGCAGAGTTGAATTGTTGTGACAGAGACCGTATGGCCTGCAAAGCTGAAAATATTTATAGAGAAAGGTTGTGGACCCCGGCTCTACACAGACACCTTCTTGGGGACAACCACATGGCCCCTTGCCAAATGGAGTATAGGCAAAGACAACAACAATAACACAACGCAGACCTGGGCACTTGCACATTTTTTCTGTCTGGAAACAAAAGGGCTTGCTCCAAACCCAGGCAAGCAGCTGTAGTGGAGATGAGAAGTCTCTGTTAGAGGCTGGTGCTGGCAGTGTGCCCCTGGCCACCCCAGGACTGAGGGCTAGACCAGGGGCAGACTCTGCAGGTGCACAGGAATGGAGAGGCAGGAGCCCAGCACCTGGGCTGTCAGTGGTGTATAGAAGAGGCTTAAAAAAAAAAAAAAAACTGCTGATTTTTTTAAGGCAGCATGCTCATGACGCTTTCATCGACATATCTATAAAATGAAAGGTTTTATATCAAAAGCATATTTGATTATTTTGGACTAAAAAAGGGGTGGGGTGTGTTTGAACTCTTTCCCTTAGCAGCTAAGAAACTCCATTTTTCTTCATTACTCTCTCTACAGTGATTGAAAATGCTTTCCCCACACTTCCCAGTTGCAAGCTTTTCCAGAACAAGAGCAATGTGTAAATGTCTAAAGCTGGAGAATACCTCCAGTGTAGATGTGTGGTTTAGTCTCTGATACTCCTAGGGGTGTGGGAGGATCCTCTGCCTTGAAAAGAGAATATTTTCACCTTTTCTTAATAAATACAGAAAATGATAATAGCCAATCTGGAAGGTCGAGAAGCCAATGTGGTCAAGTGGCAAGAAACAGCCACTGGAATTTAGCCAAACTCAGATTGAAATCTCAGTCCTGTAATTCTCTACTAGTGTGGCCTTGGACAAGTTACTTAACCGTAACCTCTCTGAGCCCATTTGCTCATCTATAATGTAAGGATAATCACAGCTAGATCAAAGATTAACTTAAACTTGATATGATAAGTTCCCAACATGGTATAGGGGCACTCAACCAATGTTACCTTCATTCACTCCACTGGCCTATTGGTAGAACTTTTCTCCTTTTATGTTTTAGGATTTCTTTGTTTTGTAATTTCAGAAAATTTAGCAGAAGTGAGAAAAGAGAGATTGTTTGGAAACAAATTGTGCTGCTTTAAGAGAGCTCAAAGATCTTCTCTAATTTGAGGAAACTACTTCATTTATTCATCTCTCCTGAGTAGCTGTCTTTGAAATTGCTTAGTCCTGGGTTAACATCTCTACAAGATGCTGGAGGAGAATTCCGGGCCAGAAGACAAGAATTCCAGGCACATGCTAACACCTATGGGGTCGGGGTGGGGGTGAGGGAACTAAGTATAAAGATGATTCAAATGGAGCTGGAATGGAGTTCTAGACCCACCTCAGACATTGACCAACAAGTCACTTTTACTGCAGAGCTTCCTGAGAGTAACGTAGCACCAACAGCATTTACCTTTCTCAAAAAGGCCTGAGAGCTAGATATGAGGAAGGGCAGAGGAGAGCGATGGCAGGTGAGAGAAGAGAAAGAGCTCCACAGAGGTAATAATTATTAACTAATATCTCAGCCTCTGTAGTTTACAGATGCCCAATAACTACCGATCGTTAAATGGACAATCTTCATGATCTCCAGAAATAAAAATACCTTGTCAATAGGCACTTCGTTATTAAAGGCTGTGCCCACCATTCTCATAAGGAATAAATCAGTTAGTTTAGAGAGAAGAAATGCAGTGTCCTTGCTGTTCAACATGAATTCCCATGCGGGTCACTGCTCGCATTCACCTCCTCAGAGAGACTTCCCACCCACCAGCCTCAGTGACCTCTCTCTCCACCCACTCTCCCACCCCTAGCCCAGTGCACAGTACCGTTATTTGAAATGATGTGGTACATTGACCTGATTGCTTTTTTATTATCAGTCTCTCCAATCAGAATGAAAAAAGGCTTTGCCTTATTCATTCTTTGCATTATCCTCAAGGCTTAGAGCAGTATCTGACAGGTGCTCAACAAGGAAGTATTTGATGAAGGAGTTAATTCTCTCCCAAAACAAGTTAAAAAAATTCTAGTTAGAATTTGTGTCCCATTGCAAAAGGGAAGTTTCAAACCAAACTGATTCAGTAGTCTCTTGTTTTAGAAAGACACCCTTCCATTTCTAGGCTCATAGTTTTCATTCATTCGCTTATTCTAATTTGTATGCCTTTTATTTCTAGCCTAACTGTAATGTCAGTAAATATTGTCAATACAATATTGAATATAACCATAATAATGGGCAACCTTTTCTTATTCTCTACGATAAAAGGAGAGCTTTCAACATTTCACCAATTAGTATAATATTTGCTATGGGATTTTTGAGATGCCCTTTATCAGATTAGGGAAGTTGCTTTCTATTCCTAGTTCTCTAAGTTTTTGTTTAATCATGTATAGATAATAATATAAGCAAATACTTTTGCAGCACCTATTGGAATGATCATAGAATTTTTCGCTAGAATTACTGACTTTTAAACTATCCTTACATTCCTGATATGAGTTCAACTGGGTTATAATATATTATCCTTCCCATATTTTGCTGGACTTAACTTGCTACTACTAATATTTTGCTTAGGATCTTCGTATCTATGTTCATGAGTGAGATTGGCCTGTAATTTTCCTTTCTCATAATGTCCTTGTCCAGTATTGATATCCAAGTTATGTTGGCCTCATAAGATGAAGTAGGAATGTTCTCTCTTTTTATGTTTTCTGGAATATTGTGTAGGATGGGTGTTATTTCTCCCTGCAATATTTGATAGAATTCACTCATGAAGTCAGCTAGGCCTGGAGTTTTCCCATGCTTCTCAGGTGTTAGGAAAGCACAGATCATAATCATCCAACTTCAGGGCCTGAGAGGATTCAAAGCTGGGCTGCAGTCCCTTCCCGTTCACCCTGACTTCAGAGTTTAGCTAATTAGGTCCCAGAGCAAAGTGTAGGGGGTTTACCAAGCCCCCTACCATCATCCAGGCCTCAAATTTTGTCCCCCACCCTGGGAAGGACATCCAAGGTGCTGTTCAGCTTGTCAGCCTTTTCCTTTGAAAATCAGCAGAAGCCTGGGAATAGGGCAGCCCCCAAGTCCGGGCTGACTGCTCTGGGTCTCCAGCTTCTCCCAGATCTTGGCTCCTGATTCTACAGTGACCTGGTACCTTTCTGATGACTTCTAACATATGTGCTTTCATTCTGTCCAGCTTTCTTATTCTCTTCAGTTGGATAGCTTTTCTGAACCACCTAGTCCACTATTACCAGACAGTAGTTTTGTTTTTTCTTCAAAAAGTAGAACCTGTAAACTTTTACAAGTGAAGTCTTTCAAAGTGGTCACCTGCGGTGGCCCACAGACGTATTCCAAACATGCTGCCTTTGCTGAGCAACTCTTTGGATAGCCTCATTAGCCTCGTCTTCAGAGTCAGGCTTGATCTACACCCCCCTCACTCAAATCAATCAAAAACTATCCTTGAGTTCCTACTGCCCTATGCAAGGTCCTCAGAATCCAGAGCTGAATAACAAGGGTCACAGTCTACTGTGGAGACAGCATCTAGACAGAAAAATCACAGCAAATGCAGGTCCCATTACAGAGACAGGAGCCAAGGCTGTTTACACAGAGAGGACAGACAGCACACCGATCTTCCAACAAGAGCTCATTAATAGGTTACATTTTAGTCTGGGCTCCAGAAGAGGGGCAGAAGTTTAATCGTAGAAAAAAAAAAAGAGAGGAAACAGTAAGTGCAAAGAGGAAACAGAGACAAGTTGAAGGGCTACAAGGCACTCTGATGAAGAGGTGACACAGCTGCGTGAAGATGCGGCTCCACAGCACCCACCTGGTCAAGTTACTTAACCCTCTAAGCCTCAGGTACCACTTCTGTAAAAATACAGGCAATGGCATTTTCTACCTCAGGAGACAGCTTAATTAAATGAGATGTCACCTGTAAAGTGCAGAAAACAGTATTTAGTACATATCAAGCGTTCATTCAGTTATCAGAGCATATGATGTAGGGGAAGGGGATAGTAAGGAACAGGAAAAACAGATTTGTTCTTACTAATTTTAGCAGGCTATTAAAAAGATAAAACACTATTAGGAATATTCAGATGTCAGGGTTGGAAGGACATGGAAAGGAGTTGGAGGGTCCCCCCAAAGAGGAGCTCTAGGGCCGGCTTGCACAAGGCAGGATATAGGAATTAGTCTTAGAACTCCCAAGGAGACTGCTTTGAAGGAGGTGACACTCATCTGGATGGCCAAGACTGGACTTCTTATTTTTATTTATTTATTCTTAAAAGTTTAATAAAATATTTTATTTAACCCAATATATCAAAAATATTCATTTCAACATGTAAACAATATAAAAATCATTAAGGAGATATATTATATATTCTTTTTTTATACTAAGTCTTTGAAATTCGATGTGTAGTTGTCATTTTGGGGTAGCCACATTTCAGGTGGCCAGTAGCCACATGTGGCTAGTGGGTATCATTTGGACTATGCAGGTCTAGGAGACACCTCGGCTTTTTATTGCCTATTTTCCAATTAACCTACTTAAAACCGTGCTGTTGCTTTACTCTGAAGCCAGAATGATGGTTAAAATGTACGCCTAGGTTGCATACAACGTTCTGTAGGGGACATTATGCTGCCCTTTCCCCCAGTGTGACCAGTCTGGGCTAGCTGTGGCAATTGTTAGTGGTGGTTCTCTTAGGAGGCCCTACAGTTGCCTCAGAGGAGTTCATCTGCCAAACCTACTTGAACTTGTTTTTAAGAAGATGTTACTTTAAGAAGACCAGAAGACGTTATGGTCTCTCTGGCATGTTTGTCCCTTGGGCATGTCCCATTCCTCGGAGCAGCCCCCACCCTGTTCACCTTCACCTCCATGCCTTGGCTGCCTTGTCCTCTCTCCGGGGAGGCCCTGCTTCTCCCCCACACGGCTGCTCAAGTGCCCCCTTACTGCCAGATGGCACCTCTTCTGAGGACCCTCCTCTTACGACTCCAGCCTCCACTCCCTTCCCTATCGCCCCACCAGCCACGCTGCTCACCTACACATTTCACTCCCTCCTGCTTTGCTTTTCTGTAATAAGTATTTCAAGTCACTATTCTGTCAACCCACAGAGCAACCTTTTTCAATGTGAGGATCAAGCTTCCCATCCTTGCCTGGTCCAGCAGAGGACACATACTCCATTCTCAATAAATGCCTATGAATTAAGTAATAATAGCCAATTATTGTGTGACAGAATAAGTGGTGAGGTCTTCTTTCTCCCTCATTCTCTCACTCCAGGGAGGGCTGAAGACAGGATGTTTGAAAGGAAACAGCTTGATCTAGTTAAGGAATATGTGATTAACCTCTTCATCTGCACACATTGGTACCTGGCTTACGTTGCCAAGCTGAGACTGGTTACCACAACAGCACCAGGAAGAAGATGCTAATGAGAAAAGGCATTTCCTTATCTTTATACCTTTTCCTTACCGGCTGAGAGTGGCACCACAGCTTAGGGAGGGAACACAAGCCTAGAAATCGGGTGACTCAGGTTTGACGCTGGACTCCATCCCTCCATTTCTTCTCTGCAAAGTCAGTTAACCTCTGGAGTGTTGATTAGACATCCATGAGACAAGAACAGCACCCACCCTGCCCACTTTACATGAGAAGAATGAATACAGTGCGTTCAAATGAGACAGCACTATACAAATGCACAGTCGCTGTTTACAGAGGCAGGATTTGGCTTATGCTGGAGAGGAAAACCTGGAAATAAATACTCCGTTTTATTAGCCTCACCATCTCTCCTAGAGTGGCTCAGCAGTAGTGAGGGAGCTAGAATAAGACAAATGTTGATTCTGCCATGTTCTAAAAATGAGCCCACAGGAGTGAAGTCTATTTTCAAAGGTAGGGACTAGAAGTGGCGGGGGAAGTTAGGCTAAGATAGGAACAAAAGTTTCGGAGGGGTTTTGGCCCTGGGGTATAACACCATGTTGGTTCTGGGCAGAGGAGGAATGAAGAGAAACTTCTTCTTCAGCTGACTTGCGCAGGGGAGGGCGCTGCTTCCACAACCATTTGTCAACTTCTTACCTTTACTGAACATGATGAAGACAAGCCCTGTGAGGCTGGGAAGAAAAAAAAAAAAGGAACGTTTGAGACCAAATTACATAGAGGAAGGAGCCATGTTTGCCTCAGGTAGATCCCATTAAGCTGTTGAGCCTCCACACCACCCCCAGCACAGCAGCCCAGGCACAGTCTGCACTAATCCTTGAATCCTTGTAACTACCAACTAATTTCCAGTTTTTGCATATTTTTGTTCACCAGCTTTATTCTGTTCTCTTCAAGTCCAAGAAAGAATACAGCAGGAGTTCCTGAACCAGCATTCAATGAAACTCAGAAATGGCCCAGGATATAAATGAATATAATAATTACGTCAATCATCTGGTCTTATTGAAAGCTGCTCACTGCAAACATGGAAATATTCTTAAATAACCAAAGAGTGAGTTGGGTGCTGTTTCTCATGCAAGCTCTCGTTCGTATTCTGCCATTCTATTTCATATAATGTTCAGATAGAAAGTAGAACTTTCCTAAATTACTTTTTTTTTTTAATAATGTTATATTTTTTTCCCCCAAAGCCCCAGTAGATAGTTGTATGTCATAGCTGTACATCTTTCTAGTTGCTGTATGTGGGACGAGGCCTCAGCATGGCCGGAGAAGTGGTGCATCGCTGCGCGCCCGGGATCCGAACCCGGGCCACCAGCAGCGGAGCTCGTGCACTTAACCGCTGAGCCACGGGGCCTGCCCCCTAAATTAGTTTTCTTAAGCTTCTTTGTCCAAAATATTGCAATAATGGACTTGCACTCTTTAATCTGAACAGTGGTGTGATTGTTCTTTCCAGATACAAATGCTTGCCATACACGGTCTAATTTTCATTTATCAAGACAAATGCCTTGCTCTTCTCTTTGTGTACTTAATCAAGAAATTTTCAGCCACGTGGTAACTCGCAGGCTCAAAACTAGGTGTTTTGATTTGTGAAGGCCGTCGGGTCCAGCTGTTTTTAAAAGGAAGCTGGTGTTTCAATTTTTACTGTTTTCTTTTTCTCCTAAGAAAAAATAACTTCTGGATTTAAGATAAACATTCTCAAAGCAGATGTTTCATTCTCGGAGGCTCTTTCCAGGTTTAAATGTGTATACTGCCCATGGTGTGCACAGACACTACGAGAGCAGGCAGGAAGGGACAGGTGTGTGACTGAGAAGAGACTGAGGCTCAAGTATTCCAGAAAAGCAGCCCCTCCTTCCTCCTTTACACCTTATCACCACCTGTGGGAAACACCTCCTCGCCCTGCCCAAGTCCGGTGCTTTTAAAGGATAGTCAAACCGAACTCAATTATTATTACTTCAAAGAAGGTTAAGGACAATGTGCCAGTGACTAGCAATGAGAAGATTCAACAGTACCGTGAACCCAGAGGTTCTGGTGAAACAACCTGGCTATATAAGCCTTTGTTTAGATGACTTTCAAAGGCCAAAGAACATCCGTGCTTGGACAGGGCTTGTTCTCCTCTCTGCAGTCAGCTCTCATCATTCTAACACGTTTATTGGTCCTCGATGTTTTTCATGCATAGCCAGCACTAATCTTGCTGTTCGCAGGCAGGTAAAGCTAACTCAGATGGACCTATTGCAACATGTAGACAATGTAAAGTCTAAAAAGAAGTCAGAAAGTCTCTTTTGTTTCATTTTGTTAAAAAAAACTCACAAAACTATAAAATTCATAATATAATTGTCAAATAGGGCAGCCACGTTCATCCTCCTATACTTAAAATGCATCTTTTCCACCAATATGAAGCAAACATTTCTCACCAAGCTTTGCTTATATGTGGCCTTGTTTAGCAAAGAGCTCAGTCACAACACATCATAATCTATCAACCAGATAAAATGTTCAATATTTCTACTTATTCCTCTCTGTCTCCTGCGACACCAAGCCCTCCCATCAATTACAGGACCAAAAGAATATTGTAGAGGAGTTTAAAGCTTTCTGGCAAACATGCAATTTAATAAAACATATGATTTCTACTGCCCCAAGTTTTCTGGGTAAACCTTATCTGCCTAGGTATATATTTGACAAAAATATCCCTTTCTCAACATTTCAATGACAATTAATTATTCTAAAAGAGGAGGTGGACAACAGACATGTAATCACTCTGGAGGTTTCTACAGGCAGCATGGGGGCTGCAAAGCCTGAGGTTCACAGGGGTTCTATTTCAGTGGCTCTGGCATTCACATAACCAGTTCCTTCAATTCAGATTCTTTTCATCTTAATTAGGACAGGCGACGTAATGACACAATCAAACACATATGGTAGAATTACAAAACATTTGTGATGACTGCTGGCTGCTGATCTGGTGGTATTTACGAGAGTATATTGACGTGTACATGTAAAAATATTGGGCTGAGGAGTAGGAATCGCCCCTGTACCTTGAGGCAAGAGAGGTGATACACTCTGGCCACCAGAAACCACACTGGTAATCCGAAGGCAGGTGTCGTTTTCAAAGCCTTTGAGAGCTGTGTGACGTGGCAGGCCAGGCTGGGTGGAATTCTCACTCTAACACTGCTGGCTAAGAGCCTCGCATCAGTCACTGAAACTCTCTGTGACTCAGTGCTCTCCTCTGAAAAATGGGAGAGACACCAACTCACAGTTATTAACATGGAGTAAATGAAGTATGTAAGGAGCTTGGCGCAAGTTCTCTGTAAAGAGAAAGTTACCATGAGTACCTGGGTACCTACTGTGCAGATTTGAATCTCTTTACTCTGCAAACTTCTGAACTGTCTACATGGTTAGTTGACACTAACTTGAAGAAAGATCTCGGGAACGGTTCACATGGGAAGTCAAGCTCCCTTTGTGAGGAAATGGAATGATCCGAGTTTTCCACGCCTGTCTCTTCTGCTGTATAACAAGGCTCCCCTCCTCCTGGGGAACTCTAATGGCTTGGCTCCTGGCAGCCTGTATGAAGATGTGTGTGCTTCCCTCCCTTTCCTCTCATAGGGACTTTAAAAATTCCTTTCCTTTGGTGTATTAAGAATCCCATCCACACAGGAATAACAACCTCAGCCCCCAGAGACCCATCCTGTTACCGAGTAAAATGGACGCTCTTTGTTCTTCATCTCCATTCTACTTATTCTTGTTCCTACAGCTGTCCCAATCTTTGAGAACCGCTACCATGCTCAAAGTGTGTGTGTACCTGGGGAAAAACAACACTGAGTGTATGTTTCTGTATGTATGTATGTTCAGCTACCTAACTGGAATGTAGTCCTTTGAAAATAAGACCTTTAATATATGGCTTGTTCGTACAATAGTAGATACCTCCAGACTGCTTTCACCGTGTGCCTCGTGCGGGAAAACCAGGCACTGCCAATAAACAAAGATTCATTTTCAAAATATATGCATGTACTGCTATGCTAATACTATAGTAATTATAAAATATACCAAAAGGTAGAAATTTTTAAAAGAAGGAATTAAAAATGCAAATATGAGTACTTCTAATTTTCCTTCCCATACCACAGTGGGCCATCTTGTGGGGCACGTACATTCATTTTATTTATTTATTTATTTAGTTAGTTTTTTTGTGAGGAAGATCAGCCCTGAGCTAACATCTGTGCTAATCCTCCTCTTTTTGCTGAGGAAGACCTGCTCTGAGCTAACATCTATTGCCAATCCTCCTCCTTTTTCTCTTTTTCCCCCAAAGCCCCAGCAGATAGTTGTGTGTCATAGTTGCACATCCTTCTAGTTGCTGTATGTGGGACGCGGCCTCAGCATGGCTGTAGAAGCGGTGCATTGGTGCGCGCCCGGGATCCGAACTTGGCCTGCCAGTAGCGGAGCGTGTGCACTTAACCACTAAGCCACGGGGCCGGCCCACGTACATCCATTTTAGAGACTGCTACCACAGCACTGAAGAGTGGGCTGATTTGTTTTAGGACTGAGAGTCACCCTGGCCACCCAGAACCCAGACGCACATTCCGGGTTGCTTTTATCTTTGCCCACCATCCCCTCTCTCTTCAATGTCTCCCTCCCCCCACACATTGAGTCTGCAGGTATCTGGAGAACATTTGGGGACTAATTTCTTACTCAGCTTACACTCATGCTTCCCATGATTATTTTCCTGGATGTAAAAAGTGCACCAGCAGCTGCATTTCCCCCTCTTGCTAATAAGTATAAGAAGCCCCTGGAGGCTGCTTGCTTGCAAGGATCATACAGGCTGCGCAGCATTTTAGTCACGTTAGGTGCCCCGTGTGGAATGGCCGCCCACGAAAATCATGGAAAAGGTTCTTTGCAAAAACAGTCCGGCTTTTCATTCCAAGATGCAGATGGTGGTGCGGTAAAGAGGTGGTGGGGAAAAGAGGATAGGCTGGGGAATGTGTGACAGTAGAACCTGGGCCATCTTGTGGATTTTCAAGGAGCCCACACGATAGCTCTCTCACTAAATGTGCCGAGGCCCTGTTATAGGTTGAGATAGGAGATCGTGCTCTTCAGGGAGTTTTCAGTCTCTCTGTGAAGACAAAATAGGGACTGGAGAAACTAAATTACACTGCAGGCAGCTGGTAAATGACAGAACGTGGCAAAGTCATCCAGAGGAAGGTCTGTGTGTCCCGTCTGAGTCCTGCCAACACCGCCTCTGAGATCACGACTGCCCAAAAGAGATGCCCAAATTGACTCGAGATGGAAAATCATACCAAACAGGGTCCTGAACACCCTTCCATTGGTTCCAGAAGCCATTGTTGAAGAATAGAATCTGCTTTGAAAGGGCAGACCACATGGTAAACCTTAAGAGGTGGGCAGGTCTTATCACTGTGAGAATTTTCCATCACTGAAATCGGAAAAATAAAAATCATTCAATTGTAAAACAGTCTGCAGCCATCCACTTCAGAAGCAATATCACTGCACCACCTTCTCAACCATAACTCTTACTTCAGGCTTGTGACCTCCATCGTCTAGCTTAGTTACCAGCATTGTCTGTAATTCTCTATACCCCACACAGACAACACCATGCTCCTCGTGCACCTACATTGTAAGGGAGCCCCTCTGTGGTGGCCACAGTTCTAAGCGCCTGAGAGTCAAGATGAATCCATAATTAATTATTCACATGATTTCCAAATGTGAGCTTTTCATTTGCATTCAATGAAAATAAGGGAGGAAAATTAAATTATCTGTCAGTGACACAGAAAAGAGGAGAAAAGATTACAGAGGTTTGATGTTAAAGCTAAAAAATGTTTAAATTTCCTGAGGATGTTTCCTGGGTTGGTCTCCCTTCGCTCACCGAGCACAGGAGCAATGTTTCTAGAGCCTGTAAAACCCTGCAGTCTGTGAAGGTCACTTCACCGTTACGGCCTCTTGTGAATCAAATGCAGCTGCTCTCCTCATCCCTCGACACTTTCTTCTCCAGACTACTGAATCACCTCCTCATTGATGTCGCTCCCTCCAGTCACTGCCTCCTCCAATCCATCCTCCACACTGCTGTCAACATCTTCCTGAAATGAAAAGTGGATGATATTTGATCTTTGCTTAAATACTCTGATAGCTCTACATCACCCACAGGTCACCTTTCAAATTAACCACGGCATTCAAGCCCTTCTCACTCTAGTCCCAGTCGACCTTTCTAGACCTGTTTCAGGATCCCTAGCTGTACTTTGACCCTCTGTCCATCTGTTAACCACCCACGTACCTTCTTGTTTGGGTGCATCTCTCTACTCAAAGTGGTTCCTCTGCTTAGAATAACTTCCCCCACTTCTTCACCTGGTGACTGCCTCCTCTCTCTTCAGCTCTTGGCTCAGATCCTTCTGTCCCGGAGGCCTCTGTCAAGCACCACCAAGCAGAGGTCCTCACCCACTTCTCTGCTCCTGTCACACCTCCTGCTCAGCCCTGTGGTGTACTCTCCATTGTCATAGACGGATTCTTGTCTACTTATTGCCCTCCTTGCTTCCACAGCCCCAGAACCTGGCACAGTGATACCCAAGGGCTACTGGACAAATCCTCCATCAATGACCACACAGAAGGAATTCACTGATCTTCAAGGTTTCCTAATAAGGAAATCTCCTTCCCAAGGGCTTCATATAATTCTTGTTTGTAGGTGGCCCAGTCCCCAGGTCTGGACTCAGAGGACCTCAGACTTAGCCACCACTTCTCTATAAACGTCTTGAATCAAATTATAGGATTCTGTAAACAAACAGAAAACCTCAAGCTGAATTAGAGTATAAACAGAAGCATTATTCAGAAAGTGTCCTGCAGTGCTAACTCTTCTTCCCTACAGCACATTTTGACCACTTTTTAGACGTTAGTTCTGCTTTATGCACACGTGGCTGTGCAAACCACACAAACCCTGGGTGAACCAGCTGCAAGCTGGACTTCACCAGCAGCTCTGCATCTGATGTTCTATGACTGGACCAACGCTTGACGTTGAAAATATACTTAATGAGTCACTGATTGGGTCTTGTCGTTTTTTGTGTGTGTGAGGAAGATCGGCCCTGAGCTAACATCTGCCAATCCTCTTTTTTTTTTTTTATTTTGCTGAGGAAGACTGGCCCTAGGCTAACATCCATGCCCATCTTCCTCTACTTTATATGGGACGCTGCCACAGCATGGCTTGACAAGCAGTGCGTCAGTGCGCGCCTGGGATCGGAACCAGCGAACCCCGGACCACTGCAGCAGAGCGTGCACACTTAACTGCTTGCGCCACCGGCCCGGCCCCTTTTTTTTCCTTTTTATAGGGAGGCAGTGAAATCTAAGAGTGCCTCAGCTAATGGATGCATCTTGGCATTGAAATGAGGCAGCTTTGACCCATTAGTGTCCAAATTCATTCGTTTAATCCACAGAAAAGCCACCAGGAGGGTCTGAGCCCTGACTTCCATTTTCTTTGTCTAACAATTAGAACGTGCTTTCCCTCCAGTTAATGATTCACCACACCAAGACCCCAGCCACCCAATGGAATCTACATTTTTTGCAGAACAGCAACAAAGGCGGACAGCCAGCTTTCCAGTGCACTGTCTCCAAAATGAGCCGAATTAAATTTAAAGCTCATTCCAGAACATGTTCCTATCTACATTTGTAAAAGAATGACTACTTGGCAAGGCACTATTAAGAGAAAAGGGCAAAGTCTCCCAAAGATTTTCAACTTTATTTTTTATACTAGTTAGAAAAGTGTTTAGAAAAGCAAATTGCAATGTGACTTAAAAAAAGAAAAGAAAAAGTATTGTGGGTGGGAACATGTTAAGAAATGCAATAATCATAGTGTTTCATAATCCCTAGAGACCAATATTAAGTACTACCAGAATCTAATATCTCTAAATATAGAAATAATATAGTTACAAGTTAACCTAAGGGATATATTTTTCTGTTCACTAAGAGAAAATAGGTCTGTTCCCAAATGTCACACAACCTTTCTTCGTAAACATATACTTTTGCCCTACCAATATTTTCATTGAAAATATTTTAGAGAATTTTAAAGCAATTATCATCAAACTGCCCTGAGTTAAATAAGTAGGTTCCCAATAATTGAATCCACATTCCTCCAACACCTGCTATTTTAATGATAATCTGGAGTATATTTTTTCCCTTTGCAGAACAAGCAAGGCAATGATACATAATTATTCAAAATATTTAGTTCAGCTCGTAAAGATTGGACCACTGGGATTTCTTTATCTGAGTAAGATCAATAGAGACTATAATCTATTAGCTTCCCTCTGGCAGTACCCTATGTAAAGTGCCATAAAGGAAGGCTAAATCTTTGTAATATTAGAGACCAGCTTGAAACATGATCCCACGGGGAGACATAGTGCCGTCTAAGGCTCAGAAGTCGGCAAGGATGATTCTCTAAATTCCTTGGTTGGTTTTTTCCCCTCCCTGTTATGGCAACTGTAGCTATGAATATTATCTCAGGAAGCGTTTTAATATTTCTGCAGGATTATACTCGAATATTCCAGGGGTTTATTGTTCTTTTCTCGTGATTTGAAGTTAGAATCTCCATTCAGCAGACACTTGTTGAGGGTCTACCCTGGTCCTGGCCCTGTGCTGAGCTCTGAGGACATACGTGTAGATGGGATGATATTTGCCCCGACTACTTGTACATGTGGGAAAAAAGACATTTGTTTCTTATAACTGACCTTAGTTTTTCTCTAAAGTCTCCATTCTTGCTGATGGCAGGTGAGGGGCACTTAAAATATCCCGTTCAAAGCTAATTCTGTCTCTTCTGATTTAAAGGTCAAGCTCTCCATCAGGGATCTCTCTTCCCTCCTCTTTCCTTCTTCCCAAAATGGTGTCAGGGAGTGGGAGGAAGCTTAGGAAACTTCCAGGCCACTATGCTGTCCTGCTCTGGCAGCTACATGAGGTCAGGGTGAAGCTTCCAGCCAGGGCTTCCGGCCCTGGGGCCCAAAGGAGCACGTACTGGGTCTGAGATTCCCACAAACCTCTCTGGTTATTTCTAATCTCTCCTTCCCCTCTGGAGAGGCTTACCATAGTGGGCAGGTGAGAGGAAAGCAGAAAGGGGTGAGCCTAGACACTCCATTCTGACTTCTTTCTTTTCCTCTCTTCTTCTCTCCTTCGAAGGGAATTCTATTTTCCTTCCAGTCTGAAGCTTAACGTCACATAGTAACTGGATTAGATTAAGGTGACCACATAATTTATCATCCAAAATAGGACACTTTTTTTTTTGGTGAGGAAGATTAGCCTGGGGCTCACATCTGTTGCCAATCCTCCTCCTTTTTTGCTGAGGAAGATGGGCACTGAACTAACATCCATGCCCATCTTCCTCTATTTTATGTGGGATGCCTGCCACAGCATGGCTTGATAAGCGGTGTGTAGGTTCAAGTCCAAGATCCGAACCTGCGAACCCCAGGCCGCCGAAGCGGAGTGTGCAAACTTAACCATTATGCCACTGGGCCGGCCCCCAAAGTAGGACACTTTTGAAAGTAAAAGGAGGGGTGGTCCCATGAATAACTGTGCAACAACCAACAAGTATAGTCAGAGCCCGACCTAGGTTAACCAAGAGGTATGGTCTCTAGTAAAGTAGGACCAAAATTCACGTATCCCACTTCCAGATTTAGGATTCTTTCTTTGCTCTATGTTACAATGGGTCTTCCTAAATAACAATGCACAGCGACATAGCAAGAGAGCTTTCAGTAAAACCTTTGTGTATATTGTAGCTCCTAAAGGAAAGACTCCCTGTGCATATGTATATCCAAGAGTCTGATAACACACGTAGCCATTGGCTGAACCCAATAATGCAATCATCTTGGCAGCTTCTTTTGTGTTATCTCCATGGAAACAAAGACACATACAAAAGAGAGCAGGAGCATAAGTGGATTTTGGCCTGTAACACATTTTCTAAACCTACCTGGTGGGTTGGTTGGTTAGTTGATTCTTCTTGTTGCGGTGGTTGTTTTCTGTAGCATTTAGATCCATTCAGTGTTAACTCAGGGAATCAATAGATCCGCTCATGTATGCACATATGTAAAAGTCACACAATGAGCTCATGTGGGTCAGAGTTCTCCTCGTTCTGTGAAATTGTGGAAAGAATGTCCAACTCCTGAGCACTATTTGTCTAGCTGAAAGAGCTATCTCTGGACTTAGTTAAGAGATTCATTCATTTATCCCTCCATCCCTCCATCCCTCACCCTTCCATTCCTCCATACCATGCATTATTCCAGTCAAGAAAAACAAGGGCGGTGACCAAAAATGGAGCCGAGAATGAGATTAAATATGCACCCTATAATGACGTACAAATTGATGTTCTGTGGGCCACAAATTTGACTCTAAGCTTTCTAGGGGCCAACCAGAAAAGTCTCTTGGTTGTCTAACTTGGTTGGACAAGTTAATGTCCATTAGATAATAGCTAATGAGATAACAATAATAGTTAACATTTATTGAGTGCTTACTGTGTATGTTGAGTCTGAGTTAGGCTTTCTTCATGAATAATTTTTTAAGTCACCCTAGTAATCCTAAGAGATAAAAACTAAGCAATATCTACTTTATAGATGTGAAAGTCAAGGCTTAAAGAGAATAGGTAAAATAGCCCTAATGACTTGGCCAGAGGACTGCCCTGAGAGCTCTAGCTCTCTGCCTTCAATGCTCGAAATAACCTCACCCCCTTTTGGTTCTAAGATCTCACAGTAACTTTTCCCAAGGGGTTTTATAAGGATATGTTGGGCTGTGATACACTAGGTCTTTGACAGTACAGGGCACGTGCTCACTGCACCCTATACTTCTACTTCGTAACGCCTAACACAGTGTAATAATATAATTACTCGTGTGATGTTTATCTTCTAACTAGACCTTAAACACCATGGGGCAAGGACTGTGTCTGTCTTTTCTTCTGCCTTGTCAGCCCTTGCACACAGTAGCTGTTTAACACATATTTGTTGGAAAAAATGAATGAAAGAGAAGTCTCAGAACTATCTATAAAATAATCTGCAGTTGCACAAGGGAACTTCAGTTCAGCTTGAACATGATATTTTTTCTTCCTATTTTTTTCCCCAATCCTACTTTTCCTGTCTTTCTCCACCTCCACCCCGACACACACACATTATTTTTTACCTTGATAATTTAAGTGAAATCACTTCCTAATTTCTTTTCTTGGCCTGAATTTGAGTGCAGATCTCAAAGAACAAAGAATAAGAACTTTCTTTTTCGCAAAATGATTGTCTCCACTTCTGTTCAGAATATTTCTTAATCCCTTTTTTTTCCCCTGTATAACTGGCTACACAGAACTTTTCAGCAGAGTTCTTAACAGTGTGAATGATTTGATTTTGCTACACAGTCTGTCCATCAGCACATGGAACCTAAGGCTATTGTTCCCCTCGAAAGCACACAAATGATGGACTGTCTTTTCCCCACTTGTTTCCGCTTACGCAGCCGCTCCTGAAACTATTAATCCCAATATCACTATTATGGAGATAACTAACATTGTGAACAACTCTAAGGCTCTGTAAGCCCTTTCACAAACTTCATCTCCTTTGATCCTCATGACTACCTGTATGCAGGCTAAGGCAGGCACTGTATTGATGCAAATTTTACAGATGAAGTCACTGAGGCTTGGGGAAATGAAGCGACTAGCCCAGCATCCTGGTCTAGTGAGGGGTGGAGCCCAGCCTGAAACCAGATGACCTTGCTGCTAATTCTAGACTTTCAACATGCACCACTACACCTCCCTGTCACCACTTCCACTTGAAATTTTTTTTTTTTTTTTTGGTGGTAGGGAATGGGGAGGAGAGTGTTCAGAAATGACTTTACACAAACAATTTGATGGCTTTGCTGCTGAGTGTGTCTGTTTGGGGAGAATGAGTAGGGAGGTATCAACCATTAAAGAAATTGTTACTGCCCAAAGATGGGGTTCTCTTACTTGATGCACATAAAATGCCAATTAATTACAGCCTCTGCTTTTGGAAAAAGAAAACAGCCTTATTGCCAGATCGATCTGCAAGGAGACAAGGGCATATGCCCTCACATTTGTCTCTCCGATCCAGGGCTTGGGGCAAAATTTATGGGATGAAGGGCAGGGCAGTCTGAAGTTTGGAGATAGATGATTGGAGGTAAGAAGAAGTGAGGTAATTGATGATCTACAGAAGCACAGTGCAACTTCACGGCTCTTCATAGGACGCATGGTCACAAACTGGTGGTGTTAGCATGATCTGAGGGTGGAGTTTCTAGCCATTTGAAGTCAAAAAGGTCACTTATCAGGCATTTGCTCAGGCCCAGTTGATGGATTGATGGCCTCAACTGGCCTGAACAGGACAAGGGGTCTCATTTCCTGAAAAACCACTCTTAATTACTCTGTTGATAAGATGGGGTCGGTTGAACTGGTCATAGAGGGCCCCTGGTTACAAGATGAACGTAAGATTCAGGAGCAAAGCTCAAGAGAGCTCCCTGGGGGTCTCAAGCTGCATGTGGGTGTTCTGTTCCTGGTCAGGGCCAGGGCTGAGTTTCTGTAGCCCTCAGAGATCTGCTGTAAACTTCAGCAGACCTAGAAGGTTCAGCTCCTGGTGACGAATGGTTAATTAACACTGTTAGCTGGTGATAAACCACACTAACAACTGAGTCTTAAGCTGCAAAAATAGCAAAAGAAAAGTGAACCCTCTTGAGGCTAGAAGCTCTCTATATCTACGGGGAAACATGCCCATGAAGGGGCTCTTGCTCGTGGTGCAGCCAGTCTGGGGGCAGAAAGCCTTTGTTCTCCTTGTCAAACATGGAGAAGTCACTACTCCATCTTAGGCTTGGCCTAAGCAGGATGGAGCTACCCTACAACGTCTCTTCCATGCCCTCCCATCTCTTGGCATCCACTCTTCCTGATTACCACCTGCAGGGCCAGCACCCCCAGACTGCCAGCCTGGCCCTCCATGCCCGGCCCTCAGTGCCTGTCCTTACACAGGCTCCAGCTCGTCTTGCCCAAAAGTTGTCCCCCTCCGCTCCCATCCCATTCCCTTTCTGCAGTAGATCTTACCAACTAGGGGGAGGTGGTTCTGTTTTTCGGTACAGTAACTTTTTTTTTCATCATAAAAGTGATATATACTCAGTACAAAAAGTTTAGAAAGTATAAATATACAGAAACTAAAAATGTACCATTATCTTACCACCTAGAACGACTACCATTATTTATATTTTTAGTGAATTTTCTTCTAGGCTGTTTTTCTTTGCATTTGTAAAGATCACACTGCAACAAATTTTATATCCTGCTTTTTTTCATTTAACAGGGTAATGCAAGCATTTTCTTGTGTCAATAAAATACTCTTTTTAATGTAATTTTAAATGGTTACATAATGATCCATCATATTGATGAAACTTAATTTGATTCTCCTATTACTGAACAGTTTTCTTCCTTTGGACCATTATAAATAATGACTACAATCCATATTTTTGTGCATAAACCTAATTGCAGATCTCTGAATGTCTTTTAGATAGATTATTAAAAATAGAATTATCAGATCTTGACTTGGGACCCCTGATTTATTATATGGAAGAAAAAATCAGTGTTTTGTAAACTCCTTGGTATTTTAGTGTGGTTGATGGGACAGGGTGTAGCACAGAGCAGATGCACAATAAATGTTTGTTGTATAAATGAATGGACTTAATTCTATTAGGAGCATTTGCATTTTAAAAGAGGAAATTTGTCAACAAATGCATCTTAAATTGGTAGAAATTCAGGCAGCAATATTTATAATATTGAAGAAATTGAAATTGTAGTCAATGCAGGACTGTCAAGGAAAGGTTTTTAAAAAGTATTAATTCAACTCAGCACTATGAAGACCATGGCCTACTGTGATCAAAGCAAACACAGCTCTTAGGACCCTTCCCAGCTCCTTGGTCAGTCAGGCAACATGGGCCTGGCATCTTGCCAGGGCCCAAGCAACAGATGAATCAGATGTAGTCTGTCCCCAAGAAGCCCACAAGCTTGTAGTGGAACAGAGCAACCAGACAAGACACAAAGTAACCGGGAAGGGCAGAGCTGAGACACAAGCTCAATGGAAGAAGCTACTAGCTCTTCCCTGGGAAGCCTCCTTGGGAAGGGGAATTTGGAGCTGGGTCTTGAGTGAGAATACGTGAGAAAAGCATTCCAAACAGATGCAAATACAAAGAGCCATTCTTCCTGAGAACGTGGTCTGGTCTCCCCATGGCCCGCAGCACTTTATCATGTTGGTCATTTACAGCTTAGTGAGAATGAGTTGTTCTGACTTTCCTGACAACAGAGTTTGATAAGGGGAAAAGAGATAGAGCCTGAGAACTACTGGAGGTTCTTGAGACCAGAAGGGGCAAGAGAGAATACCATCAAAAAGCAAAGAGGTGCAGAAAGGGGAAGCAGGGAGCTTGAGACAGGACCGCTGAACTGTACAATTGGGAGAGGGGGGTTATGAACATAGACTACAGTGCACCCCCAGAGTTGTGCAATAAAGCAGCCCTAGGTCCCAAGCACCAAAAACCTCACCAGTGTAGGGAGACAAGGCCTGGCCCCAAATGAAGCCCTTCTACCCTGAGCCAGAGTCTCAGTTCTCTTCTAAAAGCTCTCTGGCAAAGGTTAATCCCCTCTCTGTTTTACAGCCCCTTTTAAATAAAACAGCTCTTAGCATACAGTCTGTAACAGCTTATGGACCATTTCTATCTTCTCTGCTCTGAGAGAGCAGTTAGGCTGGTTGCCAGCAGCCTTCTGAGTCCTGTTCTCATCTCTCTCTCAGCTCGTCATACTGCTTTCCCCTCACACACTGACGCCCCCCCCCCCCCACCTCCTTTCAGCTCCTCCAGCTTATCCCCCTTAAGGGCCTTGCTGATCTCTCTGCCTGGAACTCTCTTCCCCCAGATCCTTTTGAGGCTGGCTCCTTTCCATGCTTCATGTCCCCACTCAAATGTCACCTCCTTGGAGGGGCTGCCCCTGCCCACCTCGCCTTTGTCATTGTCCACCTTCATGTTCTCAGAGCACCTCTCATTCATTGGAGTTATTTCTGTGCCTACTTGTTGACCGTGGGCCACCCCACCATAATGTAAGCCTCATGAGGTCAGGAACTTGATCGTTTGTTCACCGCCATAGCCCTAGAGCCTAGAACAGGGCCTGCCTTAACAGTAGGCGCTCAATAAACGTGTGCTGGTTGAATGAGTGGTCCACCTTTGAGACACGACTTATTCAAATTTATGTCCTTAGCTCCTTACCCAGGCAGCTCCAAAGTGTTTGTTGGATTCAGTTGCGCTCAAAATCACTCTAGATCCAACCTTCTTTTTCAGCCAAGGCTACGTCAGCTCTTCCCAACTTTCCTTGCCGTTCTTTCCAAGCCCGTAACCCCATACCCTACAAATCAGGAACATGATCTATTCGCGCCCCACTGGTCATCCCATCTCCAAAGAGCAGAGCACACAAAGGACTTCATTTTTTTTTTTCTCTTTTCAAAAGAGCAAAAAACAGGATGAAATCAGTTCTGTTGAATTTTGAGCCAATGCGAGTTGTATGTCTCCTTCTGCCTATTTTCTTCCCCTGTTGTTTCTGTGTGAGGGCTGATGGGAGGGGAGTGAGATGAGTGGCAGTTCACCGACGCCCACCGCTGCCATGGCGTCAATCACAGAGACCACAGAGCTGCATGCAGGGGGAGGGGGAGGGGGAGGGGGTCCAGAACAGACGTCAGGAGGGCTGCGGATGCTTAGAAAGAGTGGCAGAAACTCATTTCCTCTCTTCTCTAGGCCTCCAAAAATGACCAAACCCAGGCAGAGGGCCTAGCCCTGCCTGTCTCTCTAGGGAATAGCTGAGGGTTGGGTCTTTTCAGATGCGCAGGCCACGTGAAGGCAGCCTGGAGCCGAGGCAGGAGCACACACTTCAGCAGCGGGCACAATTCCCTCCTGATTCTGCCACGAGCTTTATGTGTGGGACCTTGGCCCGCCCTAAACCTCTCTCAGCCTCCGTTTCCTCATGGATAAACTGGGCACAAGAGTGTCTGGTTAGGAAGACTGCGTGCATTTATATACGTGAATTATGTGTAAAAGCACATAAAATAATGCTGGCATATGATAGGTGCTCTGTATTGTTGCTATTATTAAGAAGTCGAGTTCAGATATAGAGAAAATAAAGTCTATGTTTACCCAGTAAGTGAAAAATAAACAGAAAATGTTTCCATTGGCTGTAATTTTCCATTTTATAAGTCAAAGACATGCTTACAGATGTAAAACGTCCTAATGGATTCGAAGTTTGACTCAGCTGTCTAATTTGGCATCATACCGTCAAAAAATTAGGCTTAATTAGAGTTTTTACTAAAAAAAGAAACAAAACCAAATCAAAAAAGTTATTTGACTGGCATGGTGTAAACAGCACTTACTTTCCGTCATGATTTTCCTTCTCATCATGGTGATGATAGTGGAGTTGGAAATTGACTTCTCTGGGGCCACATCAAAGAATTGTCAGATCCCAGCTACTCTGCCATTGATATTGGGCATCATCCTATGAATTCCTGTCATCTAAATCTTGCTTAGAACCTAGTCAACTTGAATGAAGTACCACTAGTGATTTTAACTAATTGAAATTAATTTCCTAGGATGGATTAATTCATAAAAGCATAAAGCAAGGTTATTTCACAGGGTTCAATAGTTGCCATGCAGTGATTAATTTAAAAAGCCTGAAGTCAATTAAAAAAAATTTGCATTTGTAAAAATTCACCCAAGCCCAAGGAGAGGTAGCTTTGATTCCATTTTCAAGAGGATTTCAGTAAGATTTTGTCTTAAGGTTCTAAAGAATATGTCCTTCTAATGCCTTGCTGTTTCATAAGAGGGTGGTCTTCTCTCCTGTCCTCCCTTTCATGGATCTATAGGAAAGAACTTTCCCTTTGTATCAAATAAAATTGGAAAGGACTGGCACAGAGCCTCTGCAGGTGGGAGAGCAGTCCTCACGGCTGGTGGTGGGCATTTTCTCACTTCCCTGCTCTCCAGTCAGCGCCACTTCACTGCTGTCCCCACAGAATGAGATGCAATTTCCCCACTTTTGAGACATAACAAACTAAGATATCAAGAATAAAAAGACCAAAATAGAGGTTGGAGAGTGAAGATAAACTAAACCAGAACTCCAGCGTGACAAATCATTAGCCATTTATACAGGGGCTCAGAGTCAAGTCGTGGGCCAGCTGCATTCACTGTCCACTAGCCACCAGGTTTTTATTTGTAATTCTTCTGGAGAGAAAGAGCACTCATTAACCTCAAAATCAGTTATTAGCTCTTATCATCTTACCAGCTACCGAGTAAACATCTGCTGAATCAGAAAAACAAAAAAGCAAACAAAGAAACAAACAAAAAGCAATGTTCTGGCAATGTGAAGATGTTTACAGATAAAATGAAATTACATAATAAAAGGATGTTGGCTTCAAGGGGTCCTCAGTTTTCTTCTGTTTTTATTTAATTTCCGGATCTAGTGTTCACTCACTACATTTCTTGTCAACCTTAGTATTCAACCTTAGTTTCAAAATTGCTAACTCGTACCCCACGAGAAACAAATGTGCCAGCCAGAGCACAGTGTCTGCACACGGTTGTTTTTGTTCTTAGCCTTACAGTCCCCAGTCAAAAGACTCTTTTCCAAAGTTAAGTCAGGTCCTCTGTCCCCCAGCCCCTTGCGTGTGGTAAGTCATTAGTTTGTAATACAGTCAGATTCATATCTCACAGTCTGTATCTCATCTTGGGTTCTCCTGATATCCTGGTAGATTTTTTTAAATTTGCAGAGAGTTAAAATTCACTTATGTTTTCATAGTTGTATAGGTTTTGATAAGTGCACAAAGTTACACCACCACAGTACCATACAGTTCCATGACCCCTAGATTCCCTGAGACTGCCTCTTGGCAGTCAACCCCTCCGCCCACCTCCAACCCCTGCTAATTACTCATCTGTTTTCTGTTCTTAAAGTCTTTCCCAGAATGTAGTGTAAATGGACTCATACAATATGTAGCCCTTTAGGTGTAGCTTGACTTGGCAAAATGCATTTATATTATTGCATAAATCATAAATCAATAGTTTTTTTGCTGAGTTGTCTTCCATTGTATGATTGTGCCGTTTGTCCATTCATCAGTTGATGGGAAGCTGGGTGGTTTCCAGTTTTTAGTGATTATGAATAAAGCTGCTATAAATATTTGCCTACAGTTGTTTGTGTAAACATAAGTTTTTTATTTACTCTGGTAAAGACTTAGGAGTGGAATTGCTGAGTCCACGGTATGGGTATGTTTAACTTTATATGCAGCTTAAACTGTTTTCCAAAGGGAGCGGTACCATTTTGCATTCCCACCAGTAATGTCTGAGATGCCATTTGCTCTGCTTCTTTGCCAACATTTGCCACGGTATTTGGTTTTGGTTTCATTTTTATCTTATACATTCTAATAAGTGTGTAGTGGTATCTCATTATGGTTTTAATTTGTATTTCTCTAATGCCTAACGATGTTGAGCATTTTTCATATGCTTATTTGCCATCCAGATATCTTCTTTGGTGAAGCATCTGTTCAATACTTTGGCCATCTTTTATTGGATTTTTGCATATATTTTCTTCCAGTCTGTAGCTTTTCATTCTCCTAACAGTGTCTTGCACAGAGCAAAAGCTTTAAATTTTTATGAAGTCCAGTTTTTCAATTTTTTTATGGATTATTCTTTTGGTACTATATCTAAAAAATTTTTACCTCATCTAAAGTCCCACAGATTTTCTCCCATCTTTTCTTTTCCAGAGATTTTATTTTTTTTTATTTATATTTAAGTTTTATATATAGGTCTATGATCCATTTTGAGTTAATTTTTATATAAGGTGAGAGGTTTGTTTTTTACATAGGGACAATCGTTCCATTTGTTCCATCACCATTTCTTGAAAAGACTATTCTTTCTCCATTGAATTGTTTTTGCACCTTTGTCAAAAATCAGTTGACTATATTTGTGTGGGGCTATTTCTGGCCTATTCTGTTCCATTTGCTATCTATTCTGTTCCATTTATATGTGCTTCATTCCTTTTGACAATACCACACTGCCTTGATTACTGTAGTTTTATGTTAAATCTTGAAAGCAGCTAGTGTGAGTCATTCCAAATTTATTTTTTTTCAAATTGCTTTGGCTATTCCAGTTCCTTCACCTGGCCAATTAAAGTTGCGAATCACCTTGTGGATATCTACAAAATGCTTTGCTAGAATTTGAATTGGGATTATCTTTACTCCATAGATAAAATTGAGGGGAATGTATATCTTCATAAGATGGAGTCTTGCAATCCATAAACGTGGTATATCTCTCCATTTAGTTAGGTCCTTTTTCATTTCTTTTTCAATGTTTTATAGTTTTTAGCATACAGATACTGCCCATATTTGGATAGATTTATGAATAAACATTTCATTTTTAGGGTTCTATTGTAAATAGTTTTGTTCTTTGAAATTTCAAATTTCAATTGTGCATTGCAAGGAATACAATTGACTTTTGTATATTGACCTTATATCCTGCAACTTTGCTAAATTCACTTATTAGCTTAGGAGCTTTTTGGGAGATTCGTTGAGATTTTTCTGTATAGACAATCGTGTTGTCTTTAACAAGACTCAGTTTTATTTATTCCTTTTAATCTGCATGCCTTTTATTTCTTTTTATGACCTTTTGTCACTATGATGTTGAATAGGAGAATTAAATTTTAATAGTTAATCTAAACACAAAAGAAATTGGACTAAAATAATACCTAACTCTGGAAATTCACATCAGGGAGGTAAGAAAGATTTCTCAGCCTTAGCCAACTGATCATTAATTTAGTCAATGAAATATTTACTTGTACCTCCATGGTGCAAAGTGTTATAAGGAAGTCAAGTATAAGTCAGGCCTGGATTCTCCCATCAAGTCCTTTGTAATTAAGGAAAAGTAATAAGACATGAACGATAGTTACGACATAAAAATAAGAAGGCGATAAGGCTAATCAGAGAAACAGACAAAGAATAGGAGAGAATCCAGAGGCAGAAGAGCAGGGAGGAAGCCACTCGTCATAAGGGTCTGCCCTGGTGGTTGCTATGAAGAAGTCAGGATGGAGGTGAGGGATGGTGCAGAAGGGAGATTTTCAGGATTTGCTGACTAGTTGCAGCTGCAAAGGGAGAGGGAGGAGACAAGGAGATCTCTGGAGGTTACAACTTATTGCTTTTTTTTGGAGGGGGTGGAGGGGGAGCCACAGATTGATATTCTGAATTTGAGGTGTGCACTGCAGATTCAGATGGGGTGAACTGCAGGTGGACTGACTGGAACTAGTGAGTAAGGTGGAGGCTGAAAGTAGAAGTAGACCTTGGTCACGATTCCCTCTTTAGCCCCAGTTCCAGGCTCTAAGGCTGTAAATACTAGAGGGCTGGGACCGGCCCTCCCAGTGGAACAGTGACCACCGTTAGCTGGAGGGGCAGGGGGAGAAGAGGAAGGTTATGGGTGAGGAGAGCATGCATCCTGCTCAGCAGGGTCCCAAGCTCCAGCCCCTTGTAAAATTAGAAGGAGCTCTAACACCCACGTCGGTTGAAAGAAGAGTGAAAGGCCACAATGTTTACTGTGTCCCTCCGCTCCGGGAGGGCATAGAAACTCATTTCGTGGGAGAGGGAACCTGTAGGAGGTGCACTGAGATGTCCACAGCTGCCAGGAGCGGAGCTTGGATTCAAACCTGTGTCTATCTGATAACAACCTGCACTTAGAGAGCCTTTACCATGTGCCAAGCACTACCTTAAATGCTTTAATCCTCACAACCATCCTCTGAGGTAGTTTCTGTTACTCTCCCCACGAATAGATGGGGCACAGACAGGTTCGGTCGCTTTCCCAAGGTTTCCCTGACAGAGACGGGGAGAGGCACCTCTGCGCCATTGTACTCTACACCTGCACCATGCTGGCCAGTGTTTTCCGGGAAACCGCAGAGCCTCCCGAGCCAGCAAGAGTGGAGCCGGTGAGGGACAACGCCGTCTTTATCTACAGCCAAGCCATGGCATCGGCGCACCCGCTGCGAGCACCGCTGAGCACCCACTCTGCACCCAGCACTGTGCGAGGGGTGCAGAACAAGCAGAGGCGTAGACACCGCCCGGCCTCACGGATCTCAGTCTGGAAGGAGAAACCACCTCGCACACAATGAGTGTAATACGCTGTGACGTGTGGCACTCTGATGGCAGATGTAAAGGGTATGGGCACACAGAGAAAACAGGCATTATTTTCTGTTCTTCTGTAAAGGAAACTGAAAGGCCAACCAGTGCAGTGTGGCTGAAAGCATTTACTTTTAATTAAGTGCATATTTAAATATCACCCTGCCCCTCCACCAGGCTCCCGCCTCAGTCTCCATCATGTTGCTGACTTTGCCTCTAAAGAGAAAGGGAGAAATTCACACAGGAAATGGAACTGGAAAGATGCAGAGCCTGGGACTCCTACCTCTGAGGCTTTCTTGGTTGTTCGTTTTGCCTTTGACAACTGCACAGCTCGGTACAGTGGACACGAATCAGAGCGCTCAGTACAACATGGAGGCCTCAGAGGCTTGACTTTTCTTCATCTGGTGGCATTTCTGTGAGAGTAAATCATCACCACCGAGTGAAGAAAACTTTGAAACCATTTGATTCTCTCGTCTTAGCTTTGAAAATGGCAAGTACCTGGATGATATTTAGGTAGGAAAGTGTGGTCATTCTGTCCTAAGGGGAGATGTGATCCTGGATGGCATGAGGAAGGGGGCGCAGCGTGTCCTCCCCCTCTGGAGGCCCGCTTCCTTCACCCTCCTGCCACCCACCTGTAGCCCCCTTCCATCTCCCAGAGGTTTAGTGCTCTATCTCTTGACTGTTCCTTCTAATCCCTCCAAACTAATGTGAGAAAAAGGTCTGAAACTCTTTCACACTAAGGTGTAAATGACTGGTAATTGTTCATAGCCAGGCCTCTCAAACTGGGGCAGCAGAGGGTGGCCCCCCAGCATGGGACCAACGTGGCACATCTCTTGCTCTTGCATCTCTTCAAACTTGCTTGAAGATTTAGCCAGGAAGCTACTTTATATTAAAATATAATATGTACTGGAATATAAAATGGTTGAACAAATGAATCACATTAAAGTGAATTATTATAAAAGAAATGTTGTGCACGAGGCAAGCTGCGTCCTGCTAAGACCCCAGAGCCCCGAGGTGGCGCATCCTCTCCTCTCTCCTCTGCCCCCGTGGAGGCGCAGCAGCCCCTCCTGCAGGTTGGTGAGGCCCTTGAGGAGCCCTGCAATGAGAGACTTTAAATCGAGGATTTATATCCAAGTGGAGATAACACAAGCAGTGGGCCTGAGTTTGGAAGTAAAGCCATCATGGGCCTAAGAAATATTTTTTAATTTACTAAAATTAAACAAATAAGAAGGGATACTAAACACTACATTATACACATGTTAAGTAGGGGCAGGTGGTATTGCATATTTAATTTTGCTTTCAAAAATGTCAAGACTGTCTTCCCTCCCAGTTTAAAAGACACGCTTGTAAACTCATGTTACTCTGTGGCAGATGGATGCACCAAAAGGCATTTTTTAAACAACCTTTATCTTTCATCTGCATTCGAGATCCTTGATGCATGGACCCTTCTGGCAGTCTGGTGAAGCCTACAACTCATCAGGAAAAGAGCTTTTAAATACATAACATAAAATACACAGGATTCCAATTAAATTCAAATACGGTTCAAAATAGTTCAAATCCAAATTTATGACCAAGTAAAACACGCATGTCTTGATCAACATATTAAATAACAAGCTCCAGGAGCAGGTCCAACATCACCATTTTCAAGTGGTGATGAATGGAAATGGGGAGTGCAAATATTTTTTGAGGTCCTTGAAGCAACCGTGATGTGACAGAAAAGTACCTGTAATTTCTATTGGTGGCAAAGTCACAGGTAACATGAATACTTCTGTGGTTTCTTGCCTACATTCATAATTGAAGGAGATGCTAAATTTCAATTAGAAGTTGGTGAAAAATAAAAATTTATTTTTTCCCATCCAAGTTCATGGACTCCCAAATTATATGCCCTGATGCCCTGAGGTAGAGGTTCTAGATTCTTCCAATTTAAGATTCTGAGTTATTGATTTCCAGCTATTCTGATGCGTTGGATACTTGAGACAGAAAAAGCAGAGTAACTTTTATTTAAGCGATAGGTAGACCTGGGCAAACATTTCTCAACCTGTCCCCACACAACACCCAAGTCTGTACAGCGCCATCCACACAGCTTTATGTCCCATCTCGATTCCCCTCCTGTGATCACAGAACTGATCAAAATTCCTCAGACCCACATGATCTCTCCAAACTGCCTTTGCCAACAAAGCTCCACCTTCTCCTTTGCCTCCCTTGTCTATCTTTATCCCCTGGTTCCCACTTTTCTAATGATTCTAGCAAAATGACTCACAATTCTCACATAATAGGTTCCGGATGTTTGCACTGTCTAAGCACAAATCCATGAAGTAAGAGGATCGTAAGTTCAGGGACGTGGGTCTTGCAAGTCAAGAGGCGGCCTCCTACCAGCTTCAGCACCGGAACCAGAACCCACTGATTCACTGTGTGAGACACCACTTCTCCTAGGAAATGAGAAAGACAGAAAGCACCCAGCATTTACTGAACACTGAAATATGCTGGGAGTGGGACTGCATTTATATTTTCTCAATCTCAAAAAAAAAAAAAAAAGGAGTGGGCTATTAATATCTCCATTTATGAATGAGGAAAGAGGCTTCAAAAGGTCAAGAAAGCTGCCCAAGGTCACACACAGCTGGTCAGCAAAGACTCTGCACCTCCCCCTCGTCAGTCCCCTGGCCTGACTCCCCCCACAGCACCACTGACATGACCGCCACAGTGGCCGTCAGCGCTCCCCGTGTGGGCGAACGTGAGGGCATTTGTCTGTCCTCCCGCCCTGGCTTTCTCAGCAGCCTCACCACCGCTGGCCCTGTTGACAGGGTCTCCACCTCTGGTCTCTGCAGCACCACTTCCTGGTCTCCTCCTGCGTCTCCACCGCCCCTTCTCAGTCCCCTGTGCCAGTGTAGCTTCCTCTTGGCCACCTATAACATGGGAGCTCCTCAAGGTGGGGGCCTGGGCCCTGTTCTCTGACTGAACACTCTCTCCCTCAGCAGCTGGCCCAGCCCATGGCGCCCATTACTCTCCATACCCAGACAACCCCTCTCCCTGCTCTAAGCTCCAGGCTACTAACGAGGATATCTCATGGGGATTTGCCCACGTGCCCAAAGATGAGCCAAACCCCTTGTGTTTCTCCTATGAACCCTACTTCCATGAAAGGCACCCCTCTTCACCCAGCAGCCCAAGTCAGAAACTTGAGAATGGCCCACTTCTTCTAATGCACCTCATATCAGTCAAGCATGGAGTCCTGTAGATTTTACCTGCTGAGAATATCTGGAATCTTCCCCATGCTCTCTCTCCACGGAGCACGGTTTCAAGGGCCCATCACTTCACGTCAGGGTCACCAAAGTAGCCTCCTAGCTCCTCTTTCTGCCTCCCTTCAACCCATTTCTCTTTCTTAAGCTTTCAGGAGTTTTCCATTACTCCTTATATCAAGACCGAATCCAGTAACGTAATGGGTACGGCCCCATTTGAGCTGGCTCCTCCGGCCCCACCAGACTCAGCTGGAGTCGCTCTGCTCTTGGCTCTTCCACTCCCTCTACTTCTTCAGGTCTGCAACCACCTGTGCTTCTGCCAGCCTCTGAGCCTCTGCACCTGCTGTTCACTCTGCTGGGAATGCTCATCACCCTGTTTCCATGAACTTCCTACTCCTCCTTTGGATCTCAATTTAAGTGCTGCTTCCCTAGAGAAGCTTTTCCTAACCATCCAGATCAGGTCAGCTTCCCCAACACGCCAATTTTACAGTTAGGCATAGTGTTCTTTTATTTAGTATTATAATCAAAAAATTAACACACTATTTAACATGTGTTTTGCCTTCGATGCTGTAAGCTCCATGAGAACAGCAACTGCCTGCTACTCAGCCCATCCCCACACCCTAATACAACACCTGGTATATGGTTGAAACTCGGTACATCTCTATTGAACTAACTAATTAATTACAGGAAGTCTCTTTTTGCCATACTTCTCTAGACTTTTCTAGAATGATACAGATAAGAGGTAATTTTATATGTCCAACGAAAATGAATAAGAACCTAGTTGGAATTTACAAATGACAAATGACTTAAACCTTTAAATCAAAGAATCGAATGGGAAAGAATCTTTCTACTTTGTTGTTACTTAAATGAATGAAACAAAGTTTCTTTGTGCTACTTGTCAATGTCTGTCATCAAAACGCATGGCTAAATCACTTATGTGCCTGGTGGTTTCCAAATGAGTCATTACTCACTTATCAACAGTGATGAACAGTGCTCTCATAAAAAAAACATCATTACATTTGTAGTCACCTTCATGCCTGTCAAAATGGATGTTCTCATGCAACCATCACAACCAGCAGTCTGACAAATGAACATGCCTTCTGCTCTGGATTTTTCAAGAAAGGTTAAATGTATATTTCTCTTTTTAAAAAAATCCCATACTCCAGATTTGACTATAACTCCCAAGTAAGGCACCACACCAGCAGGGTGTGATTGGGAGGGACCAGAAAGATGTTCAAATAGAGTGAGGCAGCAGATAATGTAATGATCTGAGCACGTGAAAAGCAGGTCAAATCAAACTTGTTTCTGCCAGCCTGACACGGCCACCACAGCCCCTTACATATGTTTCAGTTCATCCCTCTTGTGTCAACCTTTAAATAAGAGATTTTGTCTCATGCAATGTGCTTGTTTCTTGGTCAAATGCAAAGTACATATTTTAGCTCGCTATTCCTCTCTTCCAAGCAGTTTACAACTGTGAATAATATCTAAGATACACATATTCAGAAGTGAGCAATTAAAACAACACGTTTGTGCTGATCTGCTTTTAGCATCTTTGATTTGTAAAGGACCTGTAAGCATCAAGTGGCAGGTAAGACTGTGCCTAAGTGATGCTTGGTTTCAGTCCTCACCACTCTATTATTGACTTAAAATCAAAAAGAGCCTGATGGATGCTCCACAAAATGACACTAGGAATTATATTTAATGCCTCTGCATGGAACTAACCATTGTCCTAAAATAACTTGAGTCATGTATTCACTGAGGGGACAGTCCTGCCTTCAGAAAGAAAGGAGAAACTCAATCTTTGACTTCTCAAGAAACTATATCCCTTCTCCAGATAACTTTACTGAAGCTTTAAGATTTAGGATTTCCAAAATTTGACTGACAAAGCTAAGTTTCTGTGCCCCCGTATTGATGTCATTCATTTCTAATATTAGCAGCAGAGCAGCTCATGTTCACCTGGGAAAGAGAAGCTTTTATTTTGAGTTGAACAGGAGCAGATACTAAAAATGAACACAGTGATACTTCCTTCTGGCATATGTGACACAAATAGGTAAACCAGTGCAATGCAACTATTTTGAATCAAATAGGAAAGGAATCTAATTGGAAATTTGATGTTCTTACAGAAATTTATGTAGCCTAACTTGTGTGAATGCTGAGAAATTAAGAAATTAAGTGAAATTATATAAAGTGTTTTGAATCACAATGTCATACAAGATCATGAAGTGTTCATGAAAATTCCATATGAGTGGGATAAAGAAGGTTCCAGGACATCTGTTATAGCCCAGCCTGATGTGTAAACTGGGCCATTATTTGGTATTATAGCTACATGAACGAGCTTTTGTATGATGTATTTTGGACTCATTAGATCAAATGCATCCAGTATTTGGGCTCCTATTATCCAGCAGAGCTTAAATGGATCCGAGTAGCTGGACAATTGCCACATCCCCACTTAGTGTTGTGCAGACTTGGACATAGGCGGGATGCAGATGCACTATTTGGAATCGTGACATTGTGCTGGAATTCCATGCTCTGAATGAAGGGAGCTCGTTCCTCTTACCTTCTCCATCTGCAAAGTGATTGGCATCATCATGCATCAAAGGTGCTTTATGAGGTAGGAGCTTCACAAAAAGACTCACTCCTGTACAAAGTGAGGGCCACGGACTTCAGAGACCACATAGCACTCATGCACAGAAAGTGCCTCTCACTTTAAAAACAACCACCTGAATTTGGTGGCCGTTCCTTCTAGAGAATGAAGATATTTAGAGAAAGAGTTAAAGGAAATAAAAACACCAAGGCTCAATGTGGGACCTATCACCACTGAATCAATACTTGTCTGTAATTGAACTTTTCTTACAGCTTTTCTAAATCTTCTAAGGCTTACATTCCAGAAAAGCTGGGCTGGATGTTTAAATAGCAGTGGCAAGAAAATGGGCTATGTTTACTACTTGTTACTTTGCAGTTTGTTTTTGCTGACAATTCGCAAGTTTTTCAAGTTTGGTCTTCCAAACCCTTAGCAGAGTGACCATTATCCTCCTAAGTCACGGTCATGAGGAAAATAAGATAGGTCTCCCCACCTCGGGTGCTGAGATGTTGCTCAGTAAGTCCCCAGGGACATAACCTTGCCCTATTTCAGTTTGTTAGAAAAAATGTCTTGCTCTGCATAGTCTTCTGCACTGAGTCTCTCCTCCCTGTTGTTCTCCGAATTACTGAAAGATATTAAAATTACATGAAAATCTTACCTAGATCTTTTCCCCAGGACACCCACATACTTATGCAAATACAAGCCTGATATAGGCCGTACCCCATTGCTCCAAAAGGCCTCACGGTAAGACACACTCCACTCTATTGTAATTACACACTTGCTTTTCTGTGTCCCTCAGGAAAGGTAGAAGATAGAGAACCCCTTGATGGTAGAGAACTGGTCCTTGTTCCTCTCTGTGTCCCCATGGCCTTGGACATTGCCTGGAGTATGTTGACCTCTCAATAAATCTTTACTGATTCACCAGTGTTGAATATCTCTACCAGGAACACTGTTATTCATATATATATAGTATTTTTCTTTTTTTGTTTTGGTGTAGTCTTTTTTTATTCTCCCTACTATGTAACTTTTGCTCTAGATTCCTATCCTTTAAAATAAGTAGACTTTTAGACTACAAAGAAAGGTCTTCTGGTTGAACATCCTGTGGTTTTCTGAGAAACTACTAAAAGAACAATTTCTTATGCAAATTACTTTTATTGGAGAGGTCTAATTATTTTTTTCCTATTTAGTAGTTCAAAATATTTTTCTCACACACCTTTATGCAAGAGTTTCCTTCCAGGCAGTCATATCCAATTCATATAGCATTACATCTGTGAGAGGGTGAGCAGAGTTAGAACGCACCAAAAATAATTATACCTTGCACTTGTTTACTGTGCAACATTTTAGCATACGTTATCACGTTCTGGCCCCACAACAGTAATGCTAGATGAATGGCACAGGCATTAATATCCCATCTTACTAATGAAGAGATTGAACCCAGGAGGAAGGAAGTGATTTCTACGAGGTTGCCTGGGAAGTTGTGACAATGGGACAGAAACCTGGGTCTTTGAAATCTTTGCAATGTGCTGTGCTTTGACGATGCATGAAATTAAACATGTTGCTTAGGTGGCATCTTATAGATAATAATAATAAGCAGAGAAAAGAAATAAATGCAAAGATGAGAGCACTAATTGCTAACTTCTAAAGAAGCCAAGCTGAGGAAGATGGAGGGAGGACCTGGAGGAGCTGAGCTGTGCTGCAGTTGGAGAAGGTGGTTTGTGCTGTTTTGTTTGGGGTAGAAGCCGGGAGGAAAACTGTGTCCTTGTAAGAGCATCTGATCAGAGTAAGGGAAGCACTTTTCTACCACGTCTCAATTATTGCAGCTTTGCCTTCTCACGTTGGACTCCTACAAAATTCTATGAGGCTCCTCTCTCTGAGAACTTGATTTCTTCTCTGATGACAGTTAGGCAGATGACAGAAAGATGGGTTGGATCTGGGTCTCCATGGACAAACACCTTACAGTGAAGACTGGAATGTCTAATTCTCTCCCTATTTAGAGAGTTAAAATATATTTCCTTTCCCTGATAAACCTTTGGGGATGAAAAGCAAAGGTGTTGATGAAGAAAAGAAGAATCATTTAAAAAGAATTATCTGAACTTCTTGTAGCAATTTTGTGTGGACTTTTATAAAAAATAATATAATTTAAATAACCTAAAGGATCATTTTGTATTTGTTCTTTTAATAGTCCCCATCCATTTGTAATAATATTCTATTTTAGAAGTCAGTTTGTCAGTTACTCAGCCAACAAATACTTATGAAGTGTCCACTGTGTGTCAGGCTCTGTTGGTGAATAATGAATGAATAATGAGGACTGGTTGTGAATAAGACACAGCTCTTTCCCTCAAGGAACTCATAGGCCAGAAGGAGAGAGACAGTAAATTTGTAAACAAATGAATAAAGATCATTTGGGGCTGAAAAGCTGTGTTTTGGGGTGGGGGACATGTTTTTGTGCTGAGCCTGAGCATATTTTGGGCTTCCTAGTGCCTAATGGAGATGAAAAAGAGACTCTTCCCAAGACCACAGCCTGCAGTGGGGGCCCTGCTTCTGCCATGATGCTAGTTAAGAACAGTGTCATCGAAAGTAAGATGTAATATTCATAGTGACGTCTGCAGAGTTTCAACTGGAGAAAGGATGACCATTTCTTGCTTTATTTTTATTCCAGGAATCTTGGAAAATCAGGACTCAGAGTTTCTTGCTTGGGTCTTGGTAAGTACTTGGGGTATCATGTGGGGGCGGGGTGGGAGGTGGAGATTGGGGAAGATACCAGGGAGTGAGTGGGGTGCACGTCAGGACCCAGTGTCAGGTGAGAAGGGACTTCCTGACCACATCCCCCCACTTCCCTTTCTGAGCCTTTCCTTCCCAAGACAGCCCTTGCCCTCTCAAGCCCAAGGAGCCACTATGTTGAGGATGACTCTTGGGAGCCCATCAAACAGAAAGAAATCTTATATTAAAGCATACCTAGGTCCATCTAGCAGGTGTGAGGGCCTCATGGCATGCATTTATAGGCTCACCTCACCTGTGGCTTCGTCTAAATTTTTCCTAACCTTATTTTCTCTTTGCCTCATTTTCTCACTTATTTTTCTATATCATTATGTATTTTATGTACTTTTATAATCTACCTTAAATACTTTGGGGACAAGGTGACATATATATACACACTAGTAAATAAAAATTTTTATTCCTCCCAGAAAATGTACGTATTTAAGAAGACCAAGTAGAGATGGCAAATCTAACAGCATAAGGATGACTCTGAAATGATAAAATCTACGTGTGAGACTTGGGGAGGCTTCCAGATAACTCCCAGATGTGAGAAAAAGCCTCTTTGGCATTCAGGCCATTCAACACCATCAGAACTATTCCTGTAACCTAAGAGAGTCTAGGCCAGGATGGTAGATGAGGAAGCAGTGAGGAGTGATCAGATTATGGCTATGTTTTGAAGGTAGAGCTTGGCAGATGTTCTAATGGATTCTATATGGAATGAAAGAGAAAAGAGAGGAGTCAAAGATCCCTCTAAGGTTTTTTCCTGAGCAACAGAAAGGATGGAGTTGCCAGTAAATGAGATGTGGAAGAATGAAGGAGGAGAAATTGAGAGGAGGGAGATTAGGAGATGGATTTTGGATATATTGAGTTTGAGATACCCATTATATATCCAAGAAAAGAAGTAAAAAAGGCAAGTGGATATCTGAATCTAGAGTTTGAAAGAGAGATCTGGGCTAGATATGTGATGACTTGGGAGTCATCAACATGTGGATGCTGTTTAAGCCATGAGACTGGGTGAGAACACCAAGGGAGTGAGTACAGATAGTGTAGAAAACAGAAGTACATGGTCTGAGACCCAGGAAGTCCATTAAGAAGTTGGGGAGGGATGGGGTCAAGATGGCAGCATAGGCAGACTCTGAACTCATCTCCTCCCATGGACACAATGAATTTACAACTACTCTTGGAACAACTACATCTAAGAGAGAACTGAAAACTGGATAAAAAGAACCCCCACAACAAGGGACAGTGCTGACTGAGGGGAAGATGAGGGGAAGATGTAGAAATTCCTTTCTGGAAAGGAAAAAGCCATCTTCTAGCCACAACACTTCATGGCCAGCCAGGAGCAACCTTAGGTATGAAGCCTTCCCTGGAGGAGTGGGGGATCTGAGCAGGGGAGTGTTACCACAATAAGCAGCTTTTGGATTCAGCACAACCAAGACAAGTGTCATAATAGCTGGCTTTGCTGGTTATTAACTACAATGGGGAATACCCCCAGAAAAGTTATCAGACATAAGGGGGAGAAAATCCTGTTCTTAAAGGGCCCATGCACAAATTCACCCATTTTGGAAAGCAACCTAAAATCACCAGAAAGTAAGGTGGACAGTCCTTTGGTGAAAAGAGACTCACCTGATAGGCTCTGGGTGCATCTCAGTGAGAGGTAAGACCTCTCCAGGGACTGAGACATTGGCAGCAGCCATTACTGCGAGCTAGTACAGGCATACTAATACAGACACTGGCAGACGCCATTGGAGTTCTTCCCCTGGCCTGTAAGAGTAGGGGTCTGCCCCACCCACTAGAGCACTGATTTAATCCAGCTCAGCCAAGGCAGGCAGCTCGCCCTAGGGACTGGCCTCACCCAACAGCAAACCCTCAGGCAACTTGGCCCACATAGGCAGGGTGCCTGGATCCTCTGCAACTGGGTGAGTGGGTCCACCTTTGCAGGGCAGGCATGCACGAGGGGTGGGCCTGCATCAGTGGAGTGTGTGGGGCCAACTGGGTCTGCGGGGGGCAACTGAGTCCATTTCAGTGGGTCAGGGCACGTGCACGGGCAGGACTGTGTTGACAGAGTGTGTGGCCCTGCAGGTGCTGGGGCCTGTCAGCTGCAGCAGACTTGTGCTTCTCAAACAGCCACATAGGGGATTGGCCCCACCTTCCAAAGCCTGAAACAATTGGGTGCTCCCATGCCTGGGGCCAGCCCCACCCAGCTGCAACTCTGAGAGAACTGACAACACCCTGCAGGCCAGAGGCCTGCACCAATTGTAAGCCCCTGAGCCTAGAAACTAACCACACTGGGGGACTATGCACTTAACAGAAAAACTGCAACAGGAATGTGCTATTAGACCTTGCAGCCAACTGTGCTGGGACTCCCCATGCCTGACAAAGTGACTGAAAGGACCATAGCAGCCACACACAGTTGAGCATTACAACTAGATAGCCAGGGGGACAGCCTAGCCTCCCTGGGAATCTGCAGCAAGAGCATCCCTGCCATAACAGAAGAACACACATAGCCCACACAGGGGATACTCCTGGAACATTCAGAACTGCTGATGAGAGGGAAGCACACTGCTGGGCCTCATAAGGCATCTCTTACATAAGGCCACCTCTCCAAAATTGGGAGACATAGCTGACTTACCTAATAAATAGATATAAGCACAGAGAACAAGGCAAAATAAGGAGACAAAGGAATACGTTCCAAGTAAGGGAACAGGACAAAACCCCAGAAAAATAACTAAACGAAACAGAAATAAACAATCTACCTGACCAAGAGTTCAAACAAAGACTCATAAGGATGCTCACTGATCTTGAGAGAAGAATGGATGAACTCAGTGAGAACTTCAACAAAGAATTGGAAAATACAAAAAAGAACCAATCAGAAATGAAGAATACTGGAAATGAAAAATTCACTAGAGGGACTCAAAAGCAGAGTAGAGGATACAGAAGAACGGATCAGCGAGCTGGATGAAAGACTAGAGGAAATCACCCAAGCTGAAGACAAAAGAAAAAAGAATTAAAAAGAACAAGGACAGTCTAAGGGACCTCTGGGACAACATCAAGCACACTAACATCTGTATTATAGGCATCCCAGAAGGAGAAGAGAGAGACAAAGGGGCAGAGAATATATTTGAAGAAATAATAGCTGAAAAGTTTCCTAACCTAAGGAAGGAAACAGACATCCAGGTACAGGAAGCACAGAGAGCACTAAACAAGATAAACCCAAAGAGGCCCACACCAAGACACATTATAATTAAAATGTCAACAATTAAAGATAAAGAGAGAATCCTAAAATCTGCAAGAGAAAGACAACAAGTTACATACAAGGGAAACCCCATATGGCTATCAGCTGACTTCTCAGCAGAAACTTTACAGGTTAGAAGGGAGTGGCACGATATATTTAAAGTGCTGAAAGGAAAAAACCTACACCCAAGAATACTCTACCTGGCAAGGTTATCACTCAGAGTGGAAGGAAAGATAGAGAGTTTTCCAGACAAGCAAAAACTAAAGGAGTTTATCACCAAGAAGCCAGCTTTACAAGAAATGCTATAGGGACTTATTTAAGTGGAAAAGAGAAGACTACAAATAGGAACAAAAAAATTATCAAAAAAAAAAAGCAATAAAATCACTGGTAAAGGTAAATATACAATAAAGGTAGCATATCAACCACCTATGAAGCTAATATGAAGGTCAAAAGAGAAAAGTACTAAAATTATCTATTTCCATGATAAGAGGGTAACGGATACACACCCACAAAAAAAAAACAGGTTAGACATGATATCAAAAACATAAAATGTTGGAGGAGGGGAGTAAAAGCGTAGAGCTTTTAGAAAGAGTTCAAACTAAAGAGACAATCAACTTAATATAGTTTGCTATATACATAGGTTATTATATATGAACCTCATGGCAATCACAAACCAGAAACCTATAATAAATACTCAAAAAATTAAGAGAGAGGAACCCAAACATAATACTAAAGAAAGCCATTAAACCACAAGGGAAGAGAGCAAGAGAAGAAGAAAGGAACAGAGAAGAACTACTAAAACACCCAGAAAACAACGAATAAAATGGCAATAAGTACATTCTTATCAATAGCTACTTTAAATGTCAATGGACTAAATGCTCCAATCAAAAGGCATAGGGTGGCCAATTGAATAAAAAAAACAAGAACCATATATATGCTGCATACAAGAGACACACTTCAGACCTAAAGACACTCACAAACTGAAAGTGAAGGGATGGAAAAAGATACTCCATGCAAATGGCAATGAAAAGAAAGCTGGAGTAGCAATACTTATCTCAGACAAAATAGACTTTAAAACAAAAACTGTAACAAGTGACAAAGAAGGGCACTACATAATGATAAAGGAAACAATCCAACAAGAGGATATAACACTCATAAATATTTATGCATCCAACATAGGAGCACCTAAATATAGAAAGCAATTATTAACAGACGTAAAAAGAGAAATAGACAGCAACAGAATAATAGCAGAGGACTTTAACACTCCACTTACACCAATGGATAGATCATCGAAACAGAAGATCAATAAGGAAACATTGGCCTTAAATGACACATCAGACCAGTTGGACTTGGTAGATATAGACAGAACGTTCCATCCAAAAACCGAAGAATACACATTCTTTTCAAATGCACATGGAACGTTCTCCAGGACAGATCACATATTAGGCCACAAAACAAGTCTCCATAAACTTAAGAATATTGAAATAATAGCAAGCATCTTTTCAGACGACAACAGTATGAAACTAGAAATCAACTACAGGAAGAAAATTGGAAAAGCCACAAATATGTGGACATTAAATAAAACGCTACTGAACAATGATTGGGTCAACGAAGAAATCAAAGGAGAAATCAAAAAATACCTGGAGACAAATGAAAATGAAAATACGACATGCCAGAATTTATGAGATACAGCAAAAGTGGTTCAAAGAGGGAAGTTTATAGCAATACAGGCCTATCTCAACAAATAAGAAAAATCTCAAATAAACAATCTAACAGTGCACCTAAAGGAACTGGAAAAAAGAAGAAGAAACAAAGCCCAAAATCAGTAGAAGGAAGCAAATAATAAAAATAAGAACAGAAATAAATGAGAGACTAAAAAAAAATAGAAAAAAAAATCAATGAAACTGAGAGCTGGTTCTTTGAAAAGATAAACAAAATTGACAAACGTTTAGCTAGACTCACAAAGAAGAAAACAGAGAAGGCTCAAATAAATAAAATCAGAAAGCAAAGAGGAGAAATTACAATGGACACCTCAGAAATACAAAAGATTATAAGAGAATACTATGAAAAGCTATACACCAACACATTGGATAATCTAGAGGAAATGAATAAATTCTTAGAATTATACAACCTCCCAAAACCGAATCAAGAAGAAATAGAGAATTTGAATAGACCAATCACCAGTAAGGAGATCAAAACAGTAATAAAAAACCTCCCAAAAAATAAAAGTCCAGGACCAGACAGCTTCCCTGGTGAATTCTACCAAATATTCAAAGAAGACTTAATACCTATCCTTCTCAAACTCTTCCAAAAAATTGAAGAAGAGGGGAAGCTTCCTAACTCATTCTATGAAGCGAACATTACCCTGATACCCAAACCAGACTAGGACTACACAAAAAAGAAAATTACAGGACAATATCACTGATGAACATCAATGCAAAAATCCTCAACAAAATACTAGCAAATTGAATACAACAATACATTAAAAAGATCATACACCATGATCAAGTGGGATTTATTCCAGGGATGCAGGGATGGTTCAACATCCGCAAATCAATCAACATGATACACATTAATAAAATGAAGAATAAAAATCACATGATCATCTCAACCGATGCAGAGAAATCATTTGACAAGATACAGCATCCATTTATGATAAAAACCCTGAATAAAATGGGTACAGAAGGAAAGTACCTCAACATAATAAAGACTATATATGACAAACCCACAGCTAATATCATTCTCAGTGGAGAAAAACTGAAAGCTATCCCTCTAAGAACAGGAACCAGACAAGGATGCCCACTTTCACCACTCTTATTTAACATATCAGAGCAATCAGGCAAGAAAAAGAAATAAAAGGGATCCAAATAGGAAAGGAAGAAGGGAAACTGTCACTATTTGCAGATGACATGATTTTATATACAGAAAACCCTAAAGAATCCACCAAAAAACTTTTAGAAATAATAAATGAATATGGTAAAGTTGCAGGATACAAAATCCACATACAAAAATCAATTGTGATTCTATACATTAATAATGAAGTAGCAGAAAGGGAAATTAAGAATACAATCCCATTTACAATCACAACAAAAAGAATAAAATACCTAGGAATAAACTTAACCAAAGAGATGAAAGACCTGTACACTGAAAATTATAAAACATTGTTGAAAGAAATAGAAGACGACATAAAGAAATGGAAAGATATTCCATGCGCTTGGATTGGAAGAATTAACGTAGTTAAAATGTCCATACTTCCTAAAGCAATCTACAAATTCAGTGCAATCCCTATCAAATTTCCAATGACATTTTTCACAGAAATAGAACAAAGAATCCTAAAATTTATATGGAACAAAAGACCCTGAATAGCCAAAGGAATCCTGAGAAAAAAGAACACAGCTGGAAGTATCACACTCCCTGACTTCAAAATATACTGCAAAGCATAGTAATCAAAACAGCATGATACTGGCACAAAAACAGATAAACAGATTAATGGAACAGAATTGAGAGCCCAGAAATAAACCCACACATCTTTGGACAGCTAATTTTCGATGAGGGAGCCAAGAACATACAATGGAGGAAGGAGAGTCTCTCCAATACATGGTCTTGGGAAAACTGGACAGCCACATGCAAAAGAATGAAAGTAGACCATTTTATTACACCATAAAAAAATTAACTCTAAATGGATTAAAGACTTGAATGTAAGACCTGAAACTGTGAACTTCTAGAAGAAAATATATGCAGTGAGCCCTTTGACGTCGGTCTTAGCAGCATATTTTCAAGTACCATGACTGACTGAGCCAGAGAAACAATAGAAAAAATAAACAAATGGGACTACATCAAACTAAAAAGTTTCTGCACAGCAAAGGAAACCATCAACAAAATGAAATGACAACCTAATAATTGGGAGAAGATATTTGCAAACCATACATCTGATAAGGGGTTAATCTCCAAAATATATAAAGAACTCATACATCTCAACAACAAAAAATCTAACAACCCAGTTAAAAAATGGGCAAAAGATCTGAACAGACATTTCTCCAAATATACAGAAGGGCAACAGGCACATGAAAAGATGTTCAATATCAGTAATTATCAGGGAAATGCAAATCAAAACTACAATGAGATATCACTTCACTCCTGTCAGAATAGCTATAATTAACAAGACAGGAAATAATAAGCATTTGAGAGGATGTGAAGAAAAGGGAACCCTCATACACTGCTGGTGGGAGTCCAAACTGGTGCAGCCACTATGGAAAACAGTATAGAGATTCCTCAAAAAATTAAGAATATAACTACCATATGATCCAGCTATTCCACTGCTGGATATTTATCCAAAGAATGTGAAAACATGAATGCATAAAGATATATGCACCCCCGTGTTCATTGCAGCGTTATTCACAATAGCCAAGACTTGGAAGCAACATAGGTGCCCATCAAGGGACGAATGGATAAAGAAGATGTGGTATATATACACAATGGAATACTACTCTGCCATAAAAAAGGATGGAATCTGGCCATTTGTGACAACATAGATGGAACTTGAGGGTATTATGCTAAGCAAAATAAGTAAGAGGGAGAAAGTCAAATATCTTGTGATCTCACTCATAAATAGAAGATAAAAACAACAACAAATAAACACAGAGACAGAGATTGGTTTGGTGGTTACCAGAGGGTAAGGGGTAATTAGGCACATATGTGTGGTGATGGATTGTAATTAGTCTTTGGGTGGTGAACATGACGTAATCTACATAGGAATAGAAATATAATGATGTAACCCTGAAATTTATATAATGTTATAAACAAATGTTACCCCAATGATAAAAAAAAAGAAGTTGGGGAAATGAGGAAAAACCAACAAAGAAAATTAAAAACAAGCAGCCAGCATGGTAGGAGGGGAACCAGGAGAGCATGGAGCCCTGGAATCCAAGTCAAGAGAACAGTTCAAGGACGACAGAATGACCAACCCTGTCAAATGCTGCTAATCAGTCAAGCAAGATGAGGGCCGAGAACTGACCGTTAGATTTACCAACACGGAAGTCATTGATGACTTTGAAAAGATTAATTTCGGTAGAATGAGGGGCTAGCACATGATCGGAGTGGGTTCAAGGGAGCATGGAAAGAGAAAGGCTGGTGGCTAATCTTTCGATGACTATTTTTGTAAAGAGAAGCAGGGAAGTGGAGCGTCAGCTAGACGGACAAGGAAAAAAATGATGCAGGGGAAGAGAAGAGAAAAATACCTGGAATTATTTCTTGAGGCCACAAGAAGAGAGTAACGTGAAAGAAGGCGGAGCACGTGGGCTTTGAGGCTGGTAGGTGGGTTGATGGGACGGTGGTGGTGGTAGTGGTATCCTACAAAAGTTCTCTTCTATTGCTTCCATATTATCAGTAGAAATAAGAAGCAGGTCCTCAGCTGTTAGTGAGGACGGGAAAGAGGTGTTGCGAGTTTGAGGACAGAGAGAACGTCTAGGAGAGCACAAGAGCTGCTGGCCCAGGGGATGGATCCGAGTGGCCAGACAGCAGTAAGGACCTGCTTGAGGTTCATGCTAATAAATCTGAAGTGAGGCCGGCTCCATGCTTTGTGCTTTTCCTCCAGCCACGTTCAGCTGTGCAGATTCAGGTGGGGTTTTTCAAGGGCATAAGATGAAAAAGAGAGGCAAAGTAGCAGAGGGTTTATGCAAAGGGGTGATTGTAATAATGGACCTTGGAGTTTAAACTGAACATGGAGGAAAATGAAGACTGGAGCCAGGAGGAAAACGAGGAGGCTGTGGGACAGTGACAAGTAGGGAGGATCAATGAACCGCACCTCCAGAGGGACCAAAGGATTGTTGGAGTAAGAGCAGTAGAGACAGTAAGTTGGAAGGATAGAAAGTGGTGCTCGAAATTCAGGTTATGGGGGTTCGGCTATTGGTGGTGACCCAGTCTAAGGTGTGTCCAATGGGGGAGAGTCGCTGAGGTTGTGCTGAAGATAAGATCAGTAGAGAAAAAGTAGAGTAACAGAGATCAAGGTCGAGGGAAGGATTATCTTGGGGTCATTGAAGTCACTAACAAGTACGGCAAAACTAACATTGGGGAGAGTGACAGTGAGCCTGAGCTAAGATTTTCAAAGAATGACAGGGAGTAACCAGGGCTGGGTAAGTAGCTGCAACGTAGGGGCCCAAGGATGTGAGAGTCAAACCCGGTGTGGGCTGGAGGGAGACGGGAGGGAGTTTCTTCATCCCCGTTTAATGGACATGTGGAGACCAGGGAAGGGACAGTAGTGAATGAATAAAAGATAGTGGCAACTCATTCTGCCTCCTTTCACTGTATTGCAAAGATATTGAAGGTTATCGATGCCTGAATTTTTCTGATTCTTCCTAATGACCTGATTTGGGAGGTAAGGGTGATCTGTGTTTACCATAAATCTAAGGGAATTTGAATTTGCTTAATTTGTAGCTCTGATCTTGTTACCATTTACTTGTATTTGAAAGACCCTGGAGAATCATTATCAGAGTAATCTGACAGTTTTTTTGAGAATGTGTTTTATGGTAAATAATTATTCACTATTCATTTTTGAAAGAAACTACCTATAGATTAATGTAGTTAAAAGTCATTGACTAATTATCTCATAGAGTCAGTGTCTATGATCAAAAATAATTTAGTGAAAAATACATAGAAAACTCAACCTAAAGCCCTTAAGATTACAAAAAAATTCAGGTGTCCATGAAGTGCCACATGAAAATGAATCTCCAGAGGGCAGGCTGCAGTTTTTAAAAAATCCAACGTGTGTGACCTGTAGGTATTTTGGCAAACTTTGAAACAGACTTGATTCAGGAGCAACAAGTCCTGATTTGAGCTCCAAGTTTTTCTGAGAGCCGGAACACTCATGATAATAGGAGAAAACAAGGAAGTTCATGGGGCTGACTGGCTTCGTTCAGAACAGGTAACAAAGCTTGACAGCTTGAACAAGCATTCTTTGTGAACTTTTCTGAGCTGCCTCTGTAATCCAGAGGAGATAAAAAATTCATAGAAAGGAGTAGAGCACCAGCCTTAGATAATTTGTCAGGCTCTTCAGACCCCTGCTGTCAAATCTGGGTGGAGCTGAGTTTATGCTGTAGGCTTGGGGTGTCAGCAAAGTCTCAGCCCGTGTACAACCCAGGCTTTGGAAATTAAGTCTTGAATGTTCCAAGCAGTCACATGGCTACAGATGTCTTTTGTTGAAATAGTCTAAAGGTCATCGTTAAAGCTAACAATTCTGACTCCTTTCTCTAGCAGAGATGGACAGGCTAGGAATTTCTTGCCCTGCCAGGCTTCCATTTAATAAACTAAGAGCACATGTAAATGGGAACAGAAAGGTGAAATAACTTGAGGATGAACTGAAGATACATCTGAAGGAACACAACTCTGCCTACAAGAGAAATGGGGAAAACAATTAAGTGAGCAAACCCACCTGTGGGTTGCAGTGGCTGGCCTGGTTTGTAAATACACCAACCACTGCTATCCAGCCCCAAAGTCAAAGAAACTCATGGGGAAGGAGTAAATCCACAAGAGTGACTGAAAATCATCCCAGTCTAGTAGGAGGGGGGATCTTCTTCTGAGAGAGGAAGAGTAGAATTTATGCCTTCAGGCATTCATTCTCAGCAAACATTTAGGACGCCAGCAGTGTGCTGATCACGGGGGATCCCAAGGCAAGCGGCAAGAACGCTGCTCTGCAGTGCTCACAGTGTAGTAGGAGTTAGGCACACAAAGACGGGCAATACACTTGATGGATGCTGTAATGGAGAGGACAGGGTGAACCAAGCACGAGGAAGGTCTCCTGGGGGATGTGGGACAGCTGCACAGGGGGGATGCTGCTGGAGCTGAGACTTGAAGCGGAGCAAGAGGGGGAGAAGGAGGGTGAAAGATTCAAGACAGAGGGAGCAATGCGAGCGGTGGCCTAGAGGGAGACCACGTGGAGCAGTGCACACTGACTCACTATCCTTATGTTCAGGGTTCCTTTAGGCAGCCCCTTCACACTCCATCCTGGAAGGAATGAAGTCATAAAGTAAAATATTTAACACCTTGGATAACCTACACGGAGTATCTCAAGAGGTGTTTCTTCTCAACTCTGGTTGCACACTGGAATTACCTGTGGTGCTTTTAAAAATGCAGATGATCAGTCTCCACCCAGACTTTTTGAAGAGGCTCCCAAGGTGGGCTCCGGGCACAGGTGTTTTTGAAAGGCTTCACTGATGATTCTGAAGCAGTGGTAGGGCTGGAACTTGTTGCCTTGACCAGATGGAAGAAGATGGAGACGTGTGACCTGGTATCTGGTCAGCCACGTGCCAGCAGCTAGGATTTCTATCTACTAGGTGGCTGCTGCCCCCAGCCCGAGCCCCTGGAGCTGGCCGAGGTGTTTCCAACTGAGCCGCAGCCGAAGGGAGAATCTGCCCAGTGTAGGGCGGCCTTGGGGGTTCCTGGAGCCAAGTCTTGGGAAGGTTCTGGAAGCAAGCTGACTGAGCTCACCCACCCGCCATTCCCAGCCTGCTACCTGGGCTTGTCTCGCCTTATGCCCTTCCCTAAGCAAGGGAGCCTTCCAGAGCAAAAGCAATGACTCTTAAGAATAAACTGTGTGGGCTTCTTTTTAATGTGTTGCATATGTGCAGAATGCACTCCTGGCTCGTCTCCCTCTGCCTTTGAGATGCTGTCACTGTACTAAATATTTTGACACTAGGAGAACATGACATTAAATATTTAACGCGGATGGTATTATTTTTGTGACACTCTTCATGATTCTCATTCTTGTTGCCAAGGCCAATATACACTAGCCACCTCATCTGTTATTGTAACAACATAATGACAATAATAAGTATTTATAAAGTGCCTCCAAGACCCTTGAGAAACAATTTTAAAAGTGCAATTTCTTCCCTCAGAGTTTACCAATTTTTCTGCATAACATAGAGTGAATTATCTTAAGATGAAAATACCCACAGAATTTAAATGGTGCATGAATATTAAACACATAAGAGAATTTGAGGCTTGTCACTTTTCCTGGAAAGTCCACCTCGAATAAACGCCATGGTGCATACACAGTAAAAAGGAAGAGGCATTTATGTTTTTATGAAATTGTTTTAAAATATTTCTTCCTAATTTCCTACTTTCATGGATAAAATCCTTCTTAAGAATTGCTGACCCCTTGGTCGCCCTCTGAATCACCAGGGATGGCTGGCCAGGTGCCTCTGCCTTCTCTCATAAGAGTGTTAGGAACTAAGATACAGGTCGGGGAGGACGGCAGCCTGCTGTTCCACACGTGCCCGAGTTGGGGCTCAGGGAAGAACTGGAGAAAAGAAAGCAGAGGGGCCTCTACAGAGGGGTGTAGTCAACAGCTTGCGGGCGTGCACACACACGCACACACCCTCACCTTCCTTGAGGCACCTGTAAAGGGGTGAGTAGCCCTCGTTTGCTAACCTGTGATTCAAAAATGAAACAAATGGTTGCAAAACCGTCAGGTAGTGGGGAGAGAAGGGCTTCCCCAGACCCAGAAGTGGGCAATTTAATAATTATTTGTAAACAGTCTCCCAGTTATGAGAGGGAGAATTAGAGCTCGCAGTCACTACTCCCTTTACAGATGAGAAAAATCGAGGCAGGAAGAGGGGAAATGTCTTGTCCAAGGCCAGTGGTAGGGACAGCAGAGACCCCATTTCCCGCCCCGGCCCCCCACAGCCGCACCCACCTCCAGTCTCCGAGTGCCCTCAGCCGCTGCCGCCATCCATGCCTCTGCGTCCTCATCTTCCTCCTGGAGAGATGAGCGGCGGCACACGGTGCGGAGACCCCTTCCAGCCCTCACAGCCCTGGCGTGGGCAATGGGCATATTCAGCACTACTCCAGGGTGGCAGCTGGGGGAAAGCATCTTTAGTCACTTTAGAACCAGAAAATATCAGAGCCTGAACGACCCCCGGTGTCACTCACAGGTCGGGTGGACAGTGACCCATGAAAGCTCCACAGACACAGTCGGGCTGGACCCTGCGCTCGGGGCTCACGATCGGGGTGCCTTACCTGTGACAGATTTCACAGTGAGAAAGCAGATGGGCGCAGAGGTTCGTTTCTGTGCGGATGCCTGGAATGAGCCCCTGACTCCGGCCTTTCCCTCCTGAGCACCTGCCCTCAAGACCTCAGGAAGTCTCGCCCTACCTCCTGTTCTCAAAGAAGCTCGGCACACCTGTGTACAGGCGCGTCTGTTCAGGTTACCTGCAGTTTGTCCCGCGCACCCAAATTTATAAAGATTATTTTCCCAGGGCCGGCTCCGTGGCTTAGCGGTTAAGTGCGTGCACTCTAATGCTGGCGGCCCGGGTTCGGATCCCGGGCGCGCCCCGAGGCACCACTTCTCCGTCCAACGCGAGGCCGAGTCCCACGTACAGCAACTAGAAGGATGTGAACCTATGACATACAACTATCTACTGGGGCTTTGGGGGGAAAAAAATGAATAAATAAAATCTTTAAAAAAAAAAAAAAAAAGATTATTTTCCCAAACTCTATGCAGCATGAAAACCAAATGAAAGTTTCGTAATTTCAAGCAACAATGCAATTGAGCTCCTCTAACAGGCAAAAACATGAGGGACTCAGTGGGGGGTTGTTCTGTAGAGTGGGGGCTGTGCCTCCGGGGCACTCAGGTTCAGAGAGTGCAGGGCTTCTGGGCGTTTCTGGGAGGGCAGCATTAATGCCTGAAGGTGGGGGGCAACGTGGTAAGGGGAAATACATACGTATGCCTTAGAGGCCACAGCTGGACCAAGTGAGGAATAAAATCCCAATTCTTTTTAGGTTTATTGAGTGTGGATCAGTCAGAAACCTTCCAGAGTAAGTGAACAGAAAACCCAGCTCAAAGCAAAAACATCAGCTTAAGCAAAAACAGAAATTTCTAGGCTCACATGGGTGGTGAACCCACATGGCTTGTCCAGGAATCAGACTATAAGCTCCGTAAGCTGGAGGTTGTTTCCACTCTCAGGCTGCCCGAAGAGTGACAAGATGGCTGCAGCCGCTCCAAGCCTCACATCCCATTGACTCTGACTGGTTTATGTATCCCTGAACCAATCACTGAAGGACTTCAGTCAATCAAGCCCCACCCCTGAAGCTGTGGAAGGGTTTAAATCCACTCAAACTGCTTTCTGGGAGTAGGGAAATGGTTAAACTTTCCCAGAGGAAGTTTAAAGTGCTCTTACCTGAACAGGGGCAATAGTGGCTGACTATAATAAACAGATGACCACAGTGAAGAGTTAAGAAGAAAAGATACCCCTGGCTTCTGAAAGCCCTCCCCGCCATGTTTTGGCTTATCTGAGCCTTTTCTATGTCACCGGTAGCCATGATTGAGGATTAAAATTCTCCTGGCCTTTTCTCCAGCATGAGCTATGCTCAGAGTCTGGTGGGGTAGCTCATGTTTACCTCCTGCTACCCCAGTTTGCCTAATTGACAAAATTTTCCTCTGCAGGGTAAATATGTATCTTTGACTTTTTAATATATTCACTCGTTTACATTTTTCCCACAACGTTAAGGGATCAGTGACACCTGAGGCTCATTTACAAATAAAAGCTTCATTTATTGTAACACCTGGATGATGAAAATGTGCAAAGAAGGACCTCCACGAGAGCAAAGCAGAAAATATCATCACTGCTCATTTTATATCTGACAACTAATTAAGTGAGGGAGGAGGACCCGACAAGTAATGATAGAAAATGGGTGAGGAGGTGAGGAGCAGTCGCTACGTTAGGGCTGGGAGTGGAGTGTGCGGATTTCTTCAGGCTGAAGGGAAGGAAACAGGAGGATGAAGGCACCCGGCTTGGCTCTGTCTACTGAGACTGGAAACAAGCTTCCTGTGGGACTTGCTCATCTCTCCTTAATCTCTGCCTCCCTCCCATACCTCCACCTTCTGCTCTGCCTTTGGCCCTTACTGAGCAGAAACTGCGGCCCAGCTCAGCTGAGCTGCTCTGGGCAGCGACGCCCGTAACTGCCGCTGAGAGGAGACTGGACTGGTCCTGAGACATCTTGGGAAGTGACTCTCTGTCTGATTTTGTTACCTGCCACACCACTCCCAGGGTCAAGGGAGAGGAGCAGGGCGGTCACCCTCCCTGTCAGCACCTCCCAGGAGGGTGGGCTGGCTGCCCTGGCCCTGCTGGTGGTGGATTTGCTGCCTCAGACGCGCCTGCTTCTTAGTTTGTGAGCTCTGAGCGGGCAGAAACTGCGCCTGACTCCACCGTCCCTAGGGAGCAGGAACCCGCACTCCTCTGGTTCACTCAGTGTTCACAGATTACACCAAGATGTGCCAGACGCTGCGCTGGGGAAACGGGAGAAAAGCCCACCAGAGCACCTGAGCCTGCCCTCACACAGACTACAGGGGAGGGAGACTAGGAAGGGGTGACCTGATTCCCAGGCTGGATGAGACCCTTGGGCTATGTGTCCCCAGGGGACAGCCTGTGTTTCTGTTTGCTGGTGATAGCTTTTTTAGTCTGACTTATTTCCTGCTGGATTATAAATTCAGAACACATCAATATTTGCTCATTTATGAAATGAATGAATAAATGAAGGAATGAATGAATCAGTGTGACCAGTGCTCTGAGAGAAATATGAGGTGCTATGGGAACGCATATAAGGACTGCCTAAGCTCCAGCTGGGGAGGTCATGGAAGGCTTCCTGGAGGAAGAGAGATCTGAGCTGAGTAAGAAAGGACAAAGAGTAGGGTAGGAAGGAGCTAGGTCAAAGAGTAAACAAGGAAAAAGCAGTTTAACAATGGTGTGATGGAAGTAGAGGGATAGAGAGCTAGATGTACAACACAGACAGGGAACAGACAAGGAAGTGACCCCCTCTTCTGGGGAGTAGGGAAGCACTGCTGGAGGCAGGGGGATTTTGAAGGACCATAGGAAGTCGATATGAGAAAGAAAGCCACAAATGTTACTTGTTGAATTTCCTGCTCACCCTCACTCACATCCAAGCTTGCTCATTGCTTCCCTGGCCATCTGAGTCTAGCTTGAGGCCTCCTCTTAGTGCCCACCATGACCCCTCTTACCAGTAGGTGGACTTTTGGGCCCCATGCTGTCGTTTGAGTATTTTTCAGTCTTCCCCGCTGGGCTGGGAGCTCCAGGAAACAGATACCATTGTTATCATTTGCCATTTTGATGCCACCATCTGGCATGGTTCTGGGGAATGATGAGAACTCAATAATCTAAATGAGGGCCCGGCTTGGTGGCACAGTGGTTAAGTTCGCATGTTCCGCTTTGGTGGCCCCGGGTTTGCCAGTTCGGATCCTGGGCGTGGACCTACTCACGGCTCATCAATCCACGCTGAGGCAGCGTCCCACAGAGAAGAACTAGAAGGACCTACAACTAGGATATATAACTATGTACTGGGGGGTTTGGGGAGAAAAAAGAAAAAAAGGAAGACTGGCAACAGATGTTAGCTCAGGGCCAATCTTCCTCAAAAAAAAAAAAAATAATAATCTAAATGAAGTGACAAATAAATTTCAGGAAGAGAAGCCTGGAAGTCTAAACTGGCATGGCCTGGAGAAGGAGCCATATGGGAGAGAAAATGACGAGAGGGGACTTTGGAAAGATTTCGAAGAACATCAGAGGCTGTGCCACCAAGCTTGGAATGTATCTATTTTATGATGGGGAGTCACGATGTATTTAACTCCATGACTCACTTGGCCAGATGCGTTTTAGGAAGCTCATTCTGGTCACAGTGGTGATAGAGAAAATGACAAATTGGAGAGGACTGAGAACAGAGGCGAGGAGACCGGCCCCACATGGCTCAAATAGTCTCAGCTTTACAGAAGATTAAATGTAACAATCGGTTAATTGCCCACTAACTGTGAGCCCAGGTCATAATGTGAGCATACACAGAGAGCCTATCCGGAATACATGGTGAGGGGGAGGTAAACGAGGCTTGAACAAATTAGCAAAAGAGAGGTAAAGAAAATACAAAAGGAAATGTCTTCTTTTCTTTCTTTTTTTTTTTTTTTTTTTGCTGAAAAAGCTTCTTTGCCCTGAGCTAACATCTGTGCCAATCTGCTTCTACCTTATATGTGAGTCACCACCACAGCATGGCTGGTGAGTGGAGTAGGTCTACGCCCAGGTTCCAGGCCCACAAACCCTGGGCCACCAAAGCAGAGCACGCAGAACTTTAACCACTTGGCCACAGATCAAGGCCCAAAAGGAAATGTTTTTAAAAGCATAAAAAAATATATCAGAAAAACGACCTAATGTAGGTATCAGTGTAGTAAATTACAGAGTTTCAGAGATTGGATTAAAAAAAGGGCTAGTTCTAATGTCCCTTAGGGAAAAGGACAAAGATAAATGGATAAAAAAGAAATGGGCAAATAAAAATCAGACAAATATGAACAAAAAGAAAGCAAAATGGGGGTATAAAATTAATATTAAATAGACGAAGTAGAATCCAGGTAAAGAAAAGCTACAATAATGAGAGGTGATCATCGATGAAGTGGGGTCCCTGAGAAGGAGCAAGGGGATGGGACCCAGAGGCTCAGTGGAGGAATGAGTCCTGGATAGAAGGGACCCTCTGCCACAGTGACAGGAAGAGAGGAGGAAAGGATGGTGTTGTCTTCGTGTTCCCTTCACTCCCTTCCCTCGGGGGCCAGTGTTGAGTGCACCCCACCTGAGGGGAGGGAGGTGGGTGTCTGCATACAAGAGCGAGTCCTCAGGTAGCTGGAAGCCCCTGGGATGGGCAGGACATCACTTGTGTCTGCTATGGGCAGGTTGGTAGATTTGGGAGCAGGAAGTGGAGGGGGTTACAGTTTGGTTTTCTGTTCTGGGCGAAGCAGGCAGTGTGATTCTCAGCTGACGTTGAAGGAAGAGGAGGTGGGACCTGAGGTTGGGAAAAGTAGGGCAACTTTGAGATCCAAACAGTGGAGAAAAATGACTAGAAAGCAGAGGACTGATGGTCTCTATGTGCAGTTACTGGAGATCAAGAATTTACAATGTGGCTCTCTATTCTGTGCTTTTCTTCAGCACAGCTCAGCGTCTTGATCATAGGTGATGAGCAGCCAGACAGTCACGTTCACTTCAAATGTGGCTTTTGCCAGGCAGGTGCAGTGAAGGAACAGTGAGGCAATGGAGCTGAGAATAGGACAAGAGAATCTTCTAAATGCTCAATCACATCCTCTAGCCATCCTAAACTTCCTGGTCATGAGAGGAATTGAAGACAGAGAACAGACTGGAAGAAGGTAAAGAGTTAAAGGACAGAGTGTGTGGGGGAGGCAACTGCACGAGATCTGCAAGAGAAAGACGATAGCGTGCGAGGGCTGACGCCCAGACCTTTAATGTGAACATCTGGCTGGTGCATGAGGCGCACCTCCGCCCTCTGTGGGTCCTCTGGGTGCAAGCTCAGTTCCGGTTTTCGTGGCACCTCTGTGTCTTGCATCTCCACGCCATCAGCAGCTTCCACTCTTCCAGCTAGTAGTCATCGCCTGCCCTGCATACTTCTTTTAAGTTGAGGTTTGTACTTGGGAGTTGGCACACCCAGGGTGTACTCAATGTGTGTAATGTTTGCACCAGTGGGACTTGGGGAGGGCTCGGCATTTTCCTCAGGGGAGCTGGTGGCAGCTGTGCTGCTCCTCCAGGTGACCCACTGGAGCCATATGAAGAAGGCAGTGGATTCTCAGTTACCTCTGCTAAGAGAGGGGAACAGTGACACAGAAAATTGAAAATGCGTTTGTTTGTCTTTGGAATGAATTTTGCATTTCTGTTTGAATATGGGTACCATAGGCATGAAAACCTGTTAATGGAAAATCAAGAATTGTCTAGACTTAATAAAATACGTAGGAACAATATAATGATCTGGGAGCGCATCCCTGCCGAGGCTTCAGCTAAGATTTTAAATCTCCATATTGAATTAATCATTCTACACGGCACCAGTGGGAGAAATTACATGCTGCCCCCACCAAACTGATGTGTCCCCCTTGTACCTTGCCCTGTCAGGATTCGTGGCCCTTGTCATCTTGTCCTAGAAAATGAGACTGCTGATGCTCTTTTTCATTCCACTCTTTTTTATTTCCACTAAGCTATTTTTGCTACAATCATTTACTGCCACTGGGATTTTTGCAGAAGGTTAACAGTACTAATAAAATGAAGGGCAAAGCACCAAAGAGAATCTTGAAAGAATAGACTGTAACCCTTTGTTTGGTCGGGGCTGAAAACCCTGCGAGGCATTATAATCTCCAGTTTAGGGTCAAGGCCACCTTCAGCCTTCTTTGCTGAATTGTTCTCCACCCTCTGGGCCCAGTACTTAATGTCTCTCTTCCTACCACTCTGAAGCTTCCCGTCAGACTGGGAGCTTGTAGAGGGATGAGTCCATTCCAACCATGTCCCCACTGCTGCCTGGACCAGTTTTCAACTCTGGCTGCGATTACAGTCACATGGGGAGCTTTTAAAAAATACCTGTGCCTGGGCTCTTCCTCAGACCAACTAAACCAGAATCGCTGGGCTGGGCAGGGCCTCAGTTCCCAGGGGTCCTATTAATTGGGCCACAGTTGAGGATTGCTGGCCTGGACAAGGAGCTCCAAACTCTACTTCTTGAGCTCTGGCTCCCGGCCTGCATGACCTGCTCACCAGGTGACTAGGTCTTCCACGGAAGCTTTGAGCACCTGCGAGACTTCGTTTCCCAGGCAGCATGCAGGAGGCACAGCCAGGGAGCCGGGTGGACGCCACTTTTCGTGCCCAATGCAAGAAGCAAGTGCCAGGTGGGGTGTTTGTTTTTCGTTTAGCTTTGGCCTCCAATTAAAATTCAGAATTTTGCGGCATTTTTTAATGTTTTAGTCTATTCGTCACTCTCTCTGTGTCACTTCAGAATAATCCATAATAAATAATAAATTTCCCTGAGCTTTGTTATGATGGGTATACTGTTAGAATTGACTTTGGCTTTCACTGCAGTCTCTGGAAAAGTCATTTATCTTCTTATGGAACTTCTGCTGCTTCAAATATTAGTGAGCACCTGCTGTATGCTTAGTGCTGTACTAGACAACTGACATACACTGTTGAAATCGTTAAGAGCACGGGCCTTGGCGTCAGAGGGCCTGGGCTCACAGCCCAGCTTAGCCACCCCCACAAATCAACAGAGTGGCCATGAGTTTCAGATGACATAGTGTCTATAAAGTGTGTACAATGGTGCCTCACACACAGTAAGTTCTCAAAAAAGCGTTGGCTGGCATCCTCATCGTCTCATTTAGTTCTCACAATAGTGGAATAGGTATCATTATTCATTTTAGAGATGAGCAAAGTCTCAAAGGTGAACCTATTTATCCATGGACGCACTCAATCTCAGGTGTATCTGAAAGAAAGTCAAAATACCTACCCTTCTGGACTGTTGAAAAATAAGAGAAATAATTTCAGAATGCATTCCCTAGGACCTGAGAGAGAGCTGACCTGCAACAACTGAACTCTGTTCTGGGTGTTGGAGGGACAGCGATGAACAAGGCAGACTGTTGCCTGTCCTTGCGGAGAGCAGGCTATCTCCACCCGACCTTCAGGAACCATGAGGCTTGCACACACAGGATCTTTTGGAGGCACATTCTTCACCATGGTTGTGTACTCTTTGCTAGTTAACAGCAAGTTCTAATCCCTCATAGTGAATGGTCCCTACGGTTCTTGACTAATCACAAAAGGATCAAAGATGGAATCACCAGGTAGGTAACATGCTCCCCCAGGAGTTCCTTCTGGGAACACTCTCCCTTGTTTCCCGAAACCAGGGCCCCTCGTGTTAGCAGAGGAGCAACAAGAAGCTGTCCCTGCTTTCAGATGGCATATGCAAGTGCCATTCTACCATGATGATGACTCCCTGGATCCATGCCAGCCTCCCAGCCGTCTCTGGAATGTTCTCTCATGTGTACACAGTGTAGTGGTTGGTGGATACCCAGACCACTATCTCATATAAAGGCCACAGATGGATTCATTCAGATTAACTCATTTCTAAGCGATTATTAATGAAAAGATCAGGCAATAAAAGAGTTTACTGAACATTACATCTATGCTGACCATTTCTTCTCTGCTGTTCTTGAATTTATTCATTCACAAAACACTTAATAAGCCCCTTCTATGTACTAGGTTTTATATAGTCTCTGGGGATATAGAGATTATCCTAAGATGTTAGTAGTTTTGAAAATGTCCCCAGAAGACCTATCTTCTGTTTTTGAGAATAATCCAAAATACTGTTGTCATAGAAAAATAACTTTTATATTCTTTGATGCCTCTGGTTACCTCAATTTCTGGATAACTTTCCATACAATATGTTAGAAAATTTCATTCCATTTCTGTAAAATCAGGACTATGTCCTTATACTGCCATCACCTCGATGCTAAAGCCGGGCTGAGAACACCAGTGTCCATCTCAGGCTTCCAGGAGCTGTTGGGAGCTTATCTCATGCCATAATTAATTTTTCAGTATAGTATAAAATATCATTTCAAAGGTGAATGACTCTATGTAGAGTTTGGATTAAATGGGATCTCCTAAGATAAAGATATACCAACATGGTTTTATGACTTAGTATTGCTCCATTTTCTTCTTTATCATGATAGATTTCCACATATAATTACAGAAAAGGGAAGGTCTCTGTCACTTAGTTAGAAATGGAGAGAGAACATAAAAAATTCCACGCATAGTTCTATGGGAGATGCAAAAATACCCCATCCGCTTGCTACAACTATGAGTTTTCCATTAGGAAAAGGATGATATAGATTAAAAAAAGAAAAAAAGCTGAAATCATTAATAGTTGGTAACCATCAGGCACAGAAAAAATAAGCTAGTCTTTATATGTAAATCCATAAATCAACAGGGAAACACAGGAATAGGGTTAATTTCAGTAAGAGGTTTGGGAACTTTTTTAATCTTTAGGTTTTTGCTAAATTGTCTCATATATTTCCTCAGTTTTAATTCTCTATATTTCAAAAACTTCTTAGTCAAAAAGTGCATGAATAGTTTTGTATTCCTACTTTGAGTTTTCATTAATTATACTTACTACTGTAAACAACATGAAGTTCATAGCCCAAGAGGAAGAATTTGAAAGAACTGTTGTAAAATATTTTTTTCATTTTTTTTACAATGTAGTATCCTTATCTTGTTTTCACTAAAAGTTTCTTTGCCTCACCATGGAATTAAAATTTATTTCCTAGCATGTCCTGCGTGTCCTATGAGCACACACTGTTTCTTTATGTACAGATACAACAGAGTTATTCAAAATTATGACTCTTTGGGGGAGAATAACTCACTGAACCATCAAAGAGATACATCCCTGCACCAAGATAAAGATTTGACATGAACTTTTCAGAGATAAAAGAAAGTGTGAAGGAGGTCATGTTGACTTTCAAACTTCTTGACAGCAGTGTTTTTCCAGAGAGTTCTTATTCACAGTAACTTCTGTGGAAAGGCAAAAGATAAATTCAAAGAAGAAATAAAAACATATATTTGAGCACATATTACATTCCTGGCCCTGTGCTAGGAGTTCACAGAAAAAAAAAAAAAAGACTCTCAATCTTTATAATAGATCCCATTTTAGAAGAAGATATTGAAAATATTTGAATTTGTTTTTAAAAAATACAGAAATTACCATTTAGCCCTAGGATCCCATAGTAGGTGTCTAATTTTATGCTAACACTGTGTTATTTCACCTTTTTTTTGTTAACTCTTCTATCCATTTCCTGTAGTTCTTCCAAAGAACAAAACGAATAAGGTATATTAATGATGCACGCTGGTTACAAGGGCCCTGGAAACTTGGTTGTAAGAAATAATTTTCAACATGTAAATATCAGTACAAGAAAATATGGGGAATTGTGACCAAGAAACTTAGGAAAAATACTAACAATATAAACACTGCCTCTTTTTCACACGTTCAGGAAGTAGGAAGAGCTGTAATTTGTTGAAAACCTTGTTTATGAATGGATTTCCCAGTGGAGTAACAAGGAATTTAAAAAACCTTTTGCTTCTGATTGTAAAAGTAGCAATATTCATTTCAGTAGTGTGGGCAAAAAATTAAAACACACTGAGAAGAAAAATTCATCTAAGAATTTTTTGGCTTTTTATTTTAAATTTTCATAACAGGCTCCAGGTGCTAAATCAATCAATTCAGGAGTCATAGGTAATGTAAGGAGCTGAAGCCATGGATTTAAATTACTGTGTATCATTAATTCTAAAGTCTAAATGTGGGGAGTGGGTCATTGTTTTCTGGGGGAAGATTTAGGGCAGTGAAATTTCATCCCTATGCTGTGCTCACAACAGCCCCAGTTGAGGAAGGTCAACCTTCACAATCTGTTTTATAACCAAGACTGCCTCTTCTAAACTTCACGTCCCCATCCTTCATCCTACTTCCATCACTACTTCCTTGTCTTTAAACTTTATTGATCAGATTAATGGAGTAACAGAGCAAAATGGTTCCAGGCAGATTTACCCTGAAACACATCTTTTTTTAAAAAATGGAGCTAGCAGTATCTCTTGGCACTTAAGCACATAAAACTTTAAATCAAAGAAAGAAGGAAAATATCAATTATTTATACATTCTCATGATCTGTAAGGATCCTGAAGATCCTAATGTCAATCGCAGCCATTTAACCCTTAAAACCTCAAGCCTATAGACAGGGGTTAGAAGAAGATCCAGGGTCCAACTCACCACAGAGTTTTCTGGGAGAACCAGTCAGCCAGCCCACCCCAGCCTCACCTCATCTAACACCGGGCTCCCTCTGCCGCTGCCTTGCCCACTGCTACACCCTGCCCCAGAATTCCTTCAACAACAGGCACGTCATTGTGGCCCAGCTCTCAGCCCTGGCTCAGGGCTCTTTAAGGTTTGAGAGCTTAAGGTCCAGGATGGCTCTGTACATGAGGTTTCATGGGAAGACAAGATAACACCTGTCCTCAGGTGGGGTTGGGAGAATCTGGGAGCAGGTGGCCCAGAGGAGTGGGGGCCAGTGTATGCTGTTCTTCTTCTACAGACGAGGCAGTTTGGGGGCAGAAATAGACGTAAAGCTTACAATAAGGAAGGTTTGGTGGAGGAGGCACTCGGCAGCGGGAAGAAGGTGGGAAGACTCTTGAAAGCAGGATGTTGTTACAAGCATTTAGAGCAAACACCAGGCTGTGCCATTTGGCTGGAGCAGAGGGCTTGGGGGCGTGGGGGTGGGAGGAGGCATCATTCCCAGAAAGCAGCATGGGGCTGGGAGAAACCATGGCCTTGGAGACCCCACCACTAGCCAGCTGTGGAAAGCCACTACTCCACTTCTGCATCTGTAAAATATGTGGAATCCTTCAGATCCTGCCGAGCTGCCTGTAAATGAAATACTAGGTGCACTTCAGCTGCCTGAGAGGCCCACTTTTATTCCTCACTGCGTTTTCCACTTCCTTTTCTAATTTCACTGCTATTTCAAGCTCTTTTATAAAGTGCAGGTGTGAAAGCACCCCCGCCTCCTCCAGACCTGAGTGGTATTATTGGTTCTTGCAAGAAAAGGTAATCAAAGTGAAAAAAGGCTAAGTGGTTATCTCATTTGTTAACTCAGGCCAGATGCTCATTGGCAATACACTGGAAGCCAAAAATGAAAGACAAGGCTGCAGCTTGGATCCAAAAATAAGGGCCAGGCTCTGTGGAAAACATCAACAGGTGCACAGCAGAACAAGGAAGAATGCTTTGTCTGCACCATTTGAAAAAGAACCTTGAGCTGTGTCTCAGGTGCCCAGAGTTAGGTCCACATCCTGCTTATCTGTAGTGGCCACAGCAGGGTTGCTCAGAACGTTGTTTTGCCTCCCAATCCACCCAGGATGCTTGTTAAATATAAAGATTCCTGTATTCTGCCTCAGATCTGCAGAATCAGACCTCAAAGTGGGGTTCCTAGGGGATTCTAACGCACCCTGAAGAACCTGAGATTGTGTATTAATGCTCGCACTGGGAGACGCTGTTAAACACTTAGCAAATTTCACTGAATCCTCCTAACAATGCTGTGAACTAGATATTATTGTCTCCCTCCCTCCCAGTGCTAGTGAGTGGTGGAGTCAGAGTTCCAGCTCAGGGCTGCCTGATTTCCCCTGCCTGCTCCCCTGCTCACTCTACTGCCTCCCCAGCGGGAGGACGGCCTCCTTCCACGCTCTCCAGCTGGCAGAGGGCGCCAAGGGCAAGAAGCCAGTTCTTCACCTTGTCCTGTCTGTACATCGCAGTCCCATCCTCTGAGACTTCCCCTCAGGCCAAATTTCTAGGTATCTGTTTTCTGTCAGATTGATCCTGCATCAATCTGAACGTTAAGGTAACTGTGAATTTACCTATCTTATTGAAAGACCAGCACTCTCTCCGCCCCATATGGAGATTAAGAGTGGAAGTTGGTTGGGAGGGACTCTGGAATAAGTGTGCCTGGATTTAAATCCCACCTCTGCCTCTGCCAGTCACCAGTTGCTTGAACTTTGGGCAAGTTAACCTCTGAAAAATGGGGATGGTAGCAGTTGAGTGAAAAAATGAAATGGGCTAGTTAGGGTGTAAAGAAAAGGAGGAGATGTTAAAATATCAGAATGGGAAGAGTAGAACTGTGGTTCTCAACCTGGCTGCAATTAGAATTATCTGAGGATCTTTTGAAAATTCTGACGCCAGGGTCCTGTTCCCAGAGACTCTGATTTAACTGGTCTGGTGAGGGCCCAGGTCAGCAGAACCATCTAAAGCTCCCCAGGGTCTTCAAATGTGCAGCCCGGGTTGAAACCACTCATCCAAGACAGTGAGCGGGGGAGACAACCCACATGTGATCCAGGTTCTCATGTTAGAGACACTTTGTTACCAGGATGGGAATGCCCATGTTTTTTAAATGTTTATTTACTGATTCAACAAACAATTATTAAGCACCTACTGTGTGCCAGGCTCTGCTTCAGAGGATAGAATTAAAAATTTAGATTAAACTTGGTGCCTGCCCTCAGGGCAGTTGTCGTCTGACAGGGAAGTCATATGCGAAAATAAATTATGTCGTTACGATGCAATGTGGTCAGTGCAGTGACAGCGGTTTGTTCAAAGTGGTAGAAGAGTAAACAGAATGACTGAGTTCTTCTCCCTTCAAAGTCCAGCCACAGGATCATGATCATGAAATCACAGAGATGAAGGAAGCTGAAGGTCCCGAATGTTGTGGATAAGGAAAGTAGAAATCACGAGGTTGGGACTTTCTCGGGGTCGCAGAGTTAATGAAACAGAGACCTGAAATATTGTAATGATGTAGCAAACCACACTGTGACTCCCCAGGGGCGGTGTGAGGGGACTGTATCCAGCAGCACTGGACTCGGAGCTGAAGTTCTAGGTCCTGAAGAACAAGTAGGATTTGGACAGAAGGACACAGGGAAGGTTCCGTTCTCAGAAGACTCCGCCAACAGCTCAGAGGGGAAGGTGCTGGCAGGGTGGCGCCCTGGGCCTGCTCTCAGGTGGGGGCCGGCAGCTTCGCACCCTCCTCAAATCAACGCTGGCCTGGGCTTACCCTCTGTTTCTTGCTTTCTATGTAATTTGGGGGGACACTCGCATCCCCAGCTCCACCTCTCTCTCGGACTAATTCTATTCCAATGGGATAGTTAAATCATTACTTTTGCCCAGTGTTTTGTGTAAGTTCAGTGAGATCCAGGGTTTGAATCTCTAACCTTAAATTCTTCAGTGCTATAACAGATTAATAACTCTAAACACCTCTGGATTAAACACCTCTGGATCATTTGGTCTTCCTTGACTATATTAACCTGGACTTGACAAGCACTCTATTTGCAAAATTTAAGAACTGTTAAATCCGTCTCCTGCTGACCTGTCTTGTTGATTATTTGGCCAGCCAGAAGAACCTTAAGGGAAAGGGCAGAGGGAGATTCTCCCTCTTCCCCCGATAGTTTTGGCGAGCCAGGCAGGAGCCACACTGGCTGGCAAGTTGCCTTCTCTGGCTGGAAGACCTGCCTTCTCCCTGGACTACTGCAGATGATGAGATACGGGAACACCTGAGGAAAGCCGGCAAAAGAAATGCTTCTATTAAATACTTGATTGCTTGCTTCCACAATTAGGCGTAACCTTGAGAGCCCACCTGCATCACCATCTTCCAAAAGGAACTTAATTGAACTGATCTATTATCAGGACTAAAAAATGTGTTCAGTGAGATAAAACAATCTACCAACTCAGCTTCTGGACTATGAAACTTCTTTAAGTTTCAAAAAGATTGTGAAACTTATAGTTTCAAAGGTGGGACAGTGGGAGATCGGGATTTGGCCACCCTGAAATCTATCTCTTTACGTTGGTTGTTTTTTCTAGGGACATTTGACCTCCCCCACTAACTGCCTAAATAATTTGACATAGTGGCTCCTTCCTGGAACAGATCTATCATGATGGCTGCAAAGATAACGTAGGGTAAATGTTACAATAGGAAAGGCACAAACAAGCCCCTCTTATCAGAAGTTCTGTCTCTCTGGCCACATTCTCTGGATGACCCTGCGAAGAATTGCCAGACAATCATTTACATTTATAAGGGAAATCTCCATGTGTAAAGGTATCTCCCTCTCTGTTTGGAGAAGAGAGGGGGATGAGCTCATTTCTAGTGACATATCAATGTAGAAGGTGAGGCCTTGAGCTACATAATAAACCTTACTCTTGTTTACTGTGCTTTAGTGGTAATCTCCTGTAACTGACTCCCCCCACCCCCAAAATCCTCCTTTGTCATTGGCTGAAAAAGATATTTAAGATGAGAATTTCTGCTATTGTGTTGAAAAACGCAGTGTCCCTGCTTTCTCCCATGTATACATGTTATTAAACTTGGTATTATTTTCTCCTGCTAAAAAAAAAAAAAAAAAACTGTTAAATCCACAGTGAAATGTGTGGAATTGGCTCTCCATTCTCCCCTTGACCTTCATGTTGTCCTTGGAGTCTCACCTTCTTCACACGCTACATCCCTTAAATCAGCAAATCCTACTGCATCTCCTTCAAAATCCATCAAAAATTCAACCGCTTCTCACCATCCTCACTACACCAGCTCAGACCAGACCACTGTCCCGTCTCACCCGGATTATCACAGCAGCCTCCTGCCTCGTGCTCCACTTCAGCCTCGCCTCTCCTCAGCGGTGTGGCCTCAACACCGCAGCAGATGTTCCTCTTCAAAGAGCGTCAGACTGTGTTACTCCTCTACTTACAACTCTTCATTAGCCTCTCCAGTGTCCCGTAGCTGAGATGACCCCACACGATCCGTTCCCCATGGACCCTTGGACCTCACCTTCTCTTCTCTGGCCACACTGGCCTCCTCATTGACCTTGCACATGCCAAGCAAGCCCCCGCCACACCTTGTTTCCCCCCACTGGAACGCTCTTCCTCCAGATAGCTGCAGGGCGAACGCCTTCACTTTCTTTCCGTCTTTCCTCAAAAGCCGCTTTCTCTGTGAACCTTATCTGGCCACCCTATCTAAAATCTCAACACCCACCCCCTGACATTTTATTTTATTTTATTTATTTTTATTTTTTAATTTTTTGTGAGGAGGACTAGCCCTGAGCTAACATCTTATGCCAATCCTCCCCCCCCTTTTTTTTCTTGAGGAAGATTGGCCCTGAGCTAACATCCGTGGCCATCTTCCTCTACTTTATATGGGACGCCGCCACAGCATGGCTTAACAAGCTGTGCGTTGGTGCGTGCCTGGGATCTGAACCTGCGAACCCCGGCCGCCACAGCGGAGCACGCGCTTAACTGCTTGCGCCACCCGGCCAGCCCCTCTTGACATTTTATATACCCTGTTCTTGTCTTATAAAAATGACTCTCTTTAACACTCATCAATAAACACTATGTATTTATATTTTATTTATGAAATTAACACTCATAAATATGATATATTTTTCTTATTATTTTTGTCTTTCCCCATAAATCTGCTCCATGAGGAGAGACATAATTACCAGTTTTACTCACTGCTGTATCCTGATAATTTAATTACAATGCCTGGTATATGGTGGACTCAATTGATACTTGTTGAATGAAAGAGTGAAGAAAAGTTAACTGCAGCATAATAAATACTACAATTGCATTTATATATTCCCTTCTTGATAGTTATAAAAAATATATCCAAACCAGGAGCAAGTCAAACTGCAATACAGAAAAGGAAGTCACCAAATCTATAGCCTGAAAATGATTCAGACTCGGGTGGACGGACTGTCTACAAAGTGCTTGATCACGACTCTTCAAGAGTGTCAAGATCATGAGGGACAAGGAAAGACTGAGGCCTGTCACAGATCAGAGAAGACAAAGGAGACATGAACACTGAATGCAATGTTGGCTCCCGCAGAGGATCCTGGAACAGAGAGAAGGGCAGTGAAATGCAGGAAAGGTCTGTGGTTGAATTACTAGTACTGTGCCAGGTGTTAATTTCCTGGTTTTGATAATTGCACTATGGTGATGTAAGATGTTAACAGGCCAGGGAGGTGGCATCCCTGAACAAACATTGTTACATCTAAATGTCTAAATCTCTCTTCACACTTGAGCAAGGAAGTCATTCAAATGATAAGCATGAAGGAATTCCTGAATGAAGAACAAGAAGCAATTACCTTGGAAACCGCCAGGGTAACTACGTAACCAAGACAGAGTGTGAGAGTGTGTGTGTGTGCGCGCGCGCGTGTGTGTGTGTGTGTAAAGGCAGTTTTCTTTTTCTTTTTCTGTTTCACCCATCATTTTTCTATGCCATGGTAGGTATATGCCCAGGGACACAAGCAGAGATTTTCAAAGCATATATTACTTGGTGCATGAAGGAGTTTCATCAGAAGATACAATAACAGTTCAAAGTTCTCTTTATACTCGCTCTGCTTTTAAACAGTTGGAAATAACAAGTGTCAGTTTAGTAAAATTATCTTCTAAGTAACATCCCACTAATTCGAGATTTCACAGTGAAATAATCAGACGCCATCTCAAGAAGGCTTGTTCTCACTAAAGGCAGAAAAATGATCAAGAAAACTGTCACAGAGGGTTTTTGAAAATCATATTAACTAATAAACCATCCTAGATCTTGTGGAGTTGGGTAGTAGAGAATAAAATCGTACAAGAAGAGTTCGCCTGTCTGGAAGGCTGCCCCTTGATCCCTCTCTATCAGGAGGGAGTATGTCCTATTTACAAATGGCAACATATCCTCAGGGGCAGCTAGTGGACTCTGTCTGCACCGTTCCATCCCCCCTCTGGAGGCCTTGTAGCCAGGGAGAAGGAGGGGGCACAGCTGGGTGGGTACTCAGGGACAGGGAGAAATAGTCACCCTAGGACTAGAAGAACTGAAGACTTGACTAAACATGTTTGTTGGGTGGGAAATTATCCCAGGATTTTGTAGATGAATGACAGTCAAAGAGGCCATTCGATTCAATTTACCCAACAATTATCGACCACCTACTAAGGGCTCACTTCTGTTCTGGGCTGTGAAGATAAGAAGATGAATGAAATAAAACCCTAAACCTCAGACAGCTTACTCCCTGGTAAAGGATATAAAGTTTGTAAACAAATAACTATAAAACAAATGAGTAGCCCCCGTCTAAAGAGCCAGGGAGGCACCCCCTGAGCAAAGTCCCAGAAATGGAGCCAAACTCTCTATTTTTACTAAGTTATGGGGTAGGCATATGACTTAATGTAAATATATATGATATCCATATTCTATTTTATATTAAAAATTTAAACTAACTGAAAAAGAATTCACTTAATTTTTACTTTTTGTTTGTTTGTTTTATAATTCATTACTGCTTTGATTTAGAGTCAGAAACCCAACATCTTTTCTTCTGTACCAAACTATAGTGAGGCCTTGTATTTTTTCACTGTGATATGTGGTGTGCAGCCTTAAATACTTTACATATACTGGCGTTGGTAGGTAGTTTTTTCAGATTCATTTTAGAGCAAAGCTGCTCCTAAACATAGGCTCTTCCTGGTGTGGATAGACTCATTGTAAATGGTTCTCTCAAGTAGGGTGATTTCCTCCAATTATGTGTGAACAATCCCAGCTTTCAATACGTTGTCGTATGTAGTTTTCTATACCATTTTGTACTACAGTTTGATAACCTCAAATCATAGCCCTTCATTTGTACTATCAAAAACTAATTAAGAAAGGTAAACTAATTAATGCTGGTTTATTTTCATGAAGTTTGAAAAGCAGTGTTCAATGGCCCAGTTTTGAAGAATGAATTTCAGGCTATCAGTTTTACTTCTGGAAACTAACTGCAATGTGGGAAAGTGGACCAAATTATTCTTAAACAAATGAATATCCCAAAGACTCTATTTTGTCAAGACTGAGAAAAGCAAGTAGGACATTTGTGCAAAGACTTGTGAATGCCCCTATAGAAAAACATTCAAAAGGTATAGATGAATTGTAATGTCAACAAGAAGCACAGAACTTCAAGCCAATCTTAGCCACTAAGTGGAGATAAGACTATTTCCTTTGATGACATGAACAGTTAAAAAAAAAATCTCTTTCATATCTCAGCACAAGTGATCCAGCAAATTCATCAGGCAAACGCTGACCTAATTTTGCTCCAAGATATATAGAAGAATAGCCGATTCATGGTATTAATTAATGAATCTAAGGCTTGTCTCATTTTAGCTTTTTAGCCCAAAGCACTTCCTGGTGAATGAGGAAATTAATGGATTTATGTAGGGTGCCTCTACAAAATACTGCCACCTCAGATCTGCTGCTTGACAGATCCAACATCAGCCCCACCCCTGGGAGAGCCCTGGGACAGTACATTCTCCATCCAACCCTCTGAGACCTTTCTCATTACAAAATAAGCCATTTCCGGATGTTTTGCCTTGCAGGAACTTCTTGTTCAACAGTTCTTTGACCTCTCCAAAATACTCAAAACGTCACAAATAAATGCAGCTAACAGTGTGCTATTATTTATATCTGTGTTCTCAGTCTCATTTGCTGCAATAGAAATACCACCAATAATTTAACTTATGCTGAAAGTTCTCAACCATACTTTTAACAGGCTGAGCTACAATGTTTGTGGCTGTAACATTTGCAAATGCTTGTTTGTGCTCTGGACACATAATTTCTGCTGCATTCAAAAGAGACTCTTTGATAAAAGTGTTGTCTGCAAAAAGGTTTTGATGCCCAGACAATTTTTTCACTTAATAGAGAACAGCATTTCACAGTGGACCACTTGGTTTATTTTCATTCAAAACTGAACGCTGCTATTCTTTAGTCCATTAAGTTTCTTAATGCCCATCTTTTCTGTATACCAGTCATGGCTGGTTTTATTATGGTGCCTTAAGTTGTAATTTTTCTGTGTAAACATTCTTTGTTTGGATATTCTTCACATCCACCAAAAAAAGTACACTCCTATTTTTTTCTTGAAATATTCAACTCTGTTTTTTAGGAGATGTACAAGTTCATTTTTCTCTTAATTTTACAGTAAGAAAAATAGCAGTAAACAAGTGGTAGTAAACAACAACTGCAATTTGATGTCAGTGTTGGAAATACAAAGGAAGATGTGTGGCCTTTGACTGACGCGGGGGCACGGCCCTTCCACAGAGGGCATCCTCCTCAGATTCAGGGGGTGTCTGCTGTGTGTGGACACTCGCCCTCTGCTGTTAAGAGAAGCTGGAAATCAGACATTTTTAAGAAAAATCTCCTAATTATTTAAATGTTGGTAACATTCAAAATTTACTAAACTACCAAGTGGGTCAACACTGTTGTATTACCCATTTCCAACCTCTGGGGATGTGGCATATAATAGTAAAATCATTTATATCCCACCTTTGTTTTAGTCCCTGAGGACTAAGAAAATGTGCAATTACATCAACATGGTTCTATGGAGTATGAAGTCCAAGTGCCACACTTAATTTGGAAATTTACTAACGAGGCAGTGAGGTGCAGTGACAAAGACTACGTTCTGGAGCCAGGCAGGTGTGGGGAATCCCAGGGAATTCACTGACTAGGTTGGTTGATGTTAGACTCTTCATCTAGAAAGAGTGATAATAGAATTGCATTGTAAGTTTATCAAAACGATTAGAGATAAAAGTACACAAATTTCTCAGCCTGCTGTCGGCATTTGGAAGGTGTTCCATGAGTGGTAGCTATGACGATTATGAAGAAATGCAAAATGTGAGTTTCCGACAGCATTTCTTTGGTGCCCTCATGACATCACTTGTGCCATGGCTGCCCTCACCCCTGCCACCCCCAGCCCATCCCGCCCACCACTCGCCCAGGCCCAGCCACATCCCCTCAGCACCCTCTGAGGTTTTCTGCCCCATGTCCGTCCATACTCTTACTGACATCTGGAAAGTCTGTCCCTTCCTGCTTCATTCAGTTACCTCCTTTTCGACTCAACCAAAGTGTCACCTCTTCTAGGAAGTCTTTCCTGAGCGCCACCTCGCTCCAGGTCAGGTAGCGCACTCCCTCCCTGACTGCCTTGGGTTTGCCTCAGTCCAGCACTTGTCAAGTAGTGTTGTAAACTGTGAGCTCCTGGGAGAGAGGCGCTGGGTCAGTCGCCTCCCTGTGCCTAGCACCTGGGTGCAAAGCCCTTGCCTGGCATGTAATTAGGGCTCAAAAAAAACGGATCAAGGAGGGAATGAATGGATGAGGTGACTGTAGACTGAGAGGCAGAGCCCACTCAGTGTCTGCTTCCATCTTGCTTGACAAATGCAAATCCGGCTGCTGGTTGTGCCTATCCCCCCTTGCCTTCCCAATCCTCACTCAGGCTACGGCCCCCACCCCCAGCCCAAACCCAAGGGAGTGTTCTATTCTGGAGTGGCAGGTCATAGAAGGTGCTTAAATGTCACCTCCTGGGGCCTGGAAGTGGGGACTGGAAGGACATATGAAAGGTAATAGAGAATACAAGATGGAATCCCTTGTAGGAGGCAAGAAGGGAAGAACCGTCACCCAAGGTCTTATCTTCACTTTCAGAACTGGTGTCTTCTTAGCTAAGTGAGAGTAAGAATCGGTGTGTGGCCAAAGTGGGCTTGGCAGCACTGCCTTCTTGCACACCAGCATTCACGGTCCTGTGTCAGAAGAGAAAGCATTTTGTAGGACAGGGCTGCCGTCAGCATGTAGGGGGCCCTCGAGGGAAGAAGAGGCATCCCCCCTGCCAGGTACTTAGTGAGAGGAAGAGGACAGGATGGATTCAGCCCCCAAGTGCCCCTCATCCAGATACCTTTGTGAACAACCTATTGAAGTAGCCCCGACGTAAGAAAAAGTGTTTCCTCTCATTATGCACAGTATTAGAAAAATGATTATAAATAACATGCAAATATTCTTTTCTAGGAACATGGGTGACATTTGGAGGTCAAATTTCAGATGAGGTAAGTACCTTTTGGCTTCCATTCTGCTGATCAATGAAAATGCAGAGACAGCTGAGCTGCCCTCTTCCTGGGATCCTGGCATTTTGCAAGGATAATGTTTTAATCACAGGAAATGGTTAAGATTGACTCAAGGATTATTTTCAATTTTATCTTGCTTCTTGTATTTTTCACATTTAGACTATTAATAGCCCTTGAGGCTGTCAATCTATTATATGTGCAGGCTCAATAGCTAGAGAACAAACCAGTTTGGAAGTAATATTTAGTCACTATGAAAGATCTTATTGCTGTTATATCTGTGTGTGTTTTTGTTCCACCTAGGGTGACCGACTGGTCCCAGTTTGCATGGACTTTCACATTGTAGCATGGGATCTCTCAGTCCTGGGCAAACCAGGACAGTTGTCACCCTGGCTTGGGCAAGTTAATCCACCTCTCTGAGCCTTAGATCCTCTTACGTAAATGGGATGATAATGTAGACCTTGAAGGTCTGTTGAAAGGATTAACCATGTTATGTATGTCAGACATTTATGGAGCCCTCTGACTCTTAGGTAGCGGACACTCAATAAATGGTAGCTATAATAATTATATTTACCATAAAATTCCTTTAAATCTTTGTTTGCACATTCAAAACAGTGCTTACCAAAGTGATATTCCTCTCGTCGCCTCTAAGGAATACCTTCGTGGCATAAGTGAGCTCTGAAGGCACCAAGCGACAATGACCCCCCTGAAGGCCATACCCTCAATTCCTTCCAGTCCCTCCTTGCCTAGCTACACACCACTGAGGAATCAGGGACAGTGTCTCTGAGTGGGTACACTCAATGGGACCCAGCTCACTCTGCCATTGACCAACTATGGGACCCAGCTCACTCTGCCATTGACTAACGAGATTACTAACTAACCTTTATGTTTACTAACAGTTGCCACATCAGTAAAATGTAGATGAGAGCCCTACTGAGCAGGATCAAGGTTAAGATGAATGAACTGGAGCCTATGAAGTGCTCAGCCCCGGGCCTGGCCCAGAACAAGCTCTTTATAAAGGGAGTTCATACTATCATTCCTAAGGAGATGCTGGGGGAACGGAGAGTCTTTTCCACAGCCCCTAAGGTCACCAGAGGAGTCCTATCTGCATATTCTCATCTGTCTGAATGCCTGTTCCCAGTATTGGCATAGGTCACCATAGAGAGCTTGTCACATGGCGGATTCCTTGGGCAGCAGACTCTGGATGGAGATTAGCACGCAGAACAGTTATTAGGAGGGTGGCCATGATGCAGTCTCACAACGACCTCAGCTGACCCCATGGGCAGCTCCGAAGATGAGATGGCCCTGCAGAGTTGTCCCGAGCTGGGGCAAGAGGACTGAGCGTTTATTCCCTTGTCTGACTAGTCGTTGGACAGAGGCTGCCCTGGGAACCAGGTCTGACCTTGGGCTTTAGCCAAATGCCATCTGATAGCAGCATTCCTAGCAGCTGAGGAATAAGTCCTTCGGTTCTGAAGGAGAGCTGGGTGGCCGTCACAGGGTCCACTACAGGGACCCCTGACTGGCACCAGGATGGGTGCATGGAGGAGGCACAGAGGCAAGGGCACAGACTTCAGTCAGTTACAAAGTGGGTGACAAGTAGGGAGGGAGATCTAAAGTTGTTAATCCACTGTATCCAGTATGTGCATAACCTTCTGTGGCCTGACATGGTGCTTGGAGGGGAAAAAGACAAAACTATCTTCCCTTTCGGAGCAGAGGGGCTAGCTGTAGCACATCATTTCTGGCTTCACCTTTGCTCTCCCCTTTCCAGTGTCTGCTCTCTGCCGCAAGGAGCCCGGCTTGCCCAGGTCAGAGGCTGGCCTCTGAAACTGATCATTTCAAAACTACGATTCTAAAAACTGCACAGTAAAGCTGTTATGAATGGCTGCAGAGGCTCGCACCTCAGATGCAGACCAGACAAGTAGCTATTGTCCCTCCAGAGAGCAGCTGTGGCTTCCCCCAGGGCCCTGCAGAGAGAACGCCAGCAAGGAGAAGGGAGGCAGGCCGAGCCAGACCACAGTCACACCTGTGGTTCAATTGCTCCAGCTCAATTATTTCCATGTGGCAAAAACATGGTCCTATAGCAACAAATTCACCTCCCCAGATTTCTCCGCTTTCTCTCTGGCTTCAGATGAGCTCGGCGCAAAGCAGGTACAAATATGGGATCCTGGGATGACCACATCATGAGGTGCTGAGTGGCACGATCATCAGTGCTGCCTCAGGGGGTGGTGATGCCCCCATTCCTCGGAGAGTTCACCCATGTATTGAATAGCCACTTGGCAGAATATTACCAAAAGGATTCCAATACGAAACTAGTAACTCTGTGAGGTGCCTCCCAAAGATGACTTGGCCTTATCATAAAACCAGGATGGAGGGGCCGGCCCCATGGCCTAGTGGTTAAGTTTGGCATGCTTCACTTCAGCAGCCAGGTTTGGGTTCAATTCCTGGGCACAGACCTACACTACTGGTCAGTGGCCATGCTAAGGCAGCAACCCACATACAAAATAGAGGAAGATTGGCACAGACGTTAGCTTGGGGAGAATCTTCCTCAGCAAAAGAAAAAAAAAATCAAGATGGATATTACTCAGGTGAATAATAATATTTTAAAATAGTGATAAGAGTATAATACCACCTTATAGAACTTAATTTTCAGAATTTTATTTACATTTTCTCATCTGTAAGGTAATTAGGATTCCTTCAATTGGAGGTAACAATAAACCCAACTCAAATTGGCTTCATCAACAAGGGAAAAAATTTTTTTCACTTTTAAACTACAAGTTTAAAGCAGAGGCAGAGCAAGCTTCAGGGTTGACTCAATCAGTGGCCTCCACTCCATTTTCTAGCGTTTCTCTTGGCCCTGTGTTCCTTTGTATGTAGACTTCATCCTCAGCTAGTAAGATAGCTGTAGGCATTCTAGATCTCAATTAGAGTAATAACCCTAGGGAACTTCCAGGAACCCTGTAAGAAGAACAAGGAAAAATGTTCCCAGAAGTCCTCAGCAAATCTCTCCTCACATCTCATTGGCCCAAATATGTCACATGACCTTCCCTGAACCACTTGCCCTTAGGCCATGAGGCCCCCAGTGGAGGGAGGTGAGGTCAGCTTCCCTGAGGCCTATGGGCTCCATGGAGGACCTGAATAGAACCATCCTCATTCTGCAGATGGAGAAACTGAAATACTAAAAATGATTTGCCCAAGTTTATTTATTTAGTAAGTGGTACACGCAAGGCCGAAAACTAGTCTTCTAACTTGGTTGAGTGATTTCATTATTCGACATTCAGGTCTTCAAGTCCTGTGGTTGGAAAACATCTCAGCAATCATTTAGTCCAACACTCCATCCAGAATTCTCCATCTCATCTTAAAATTTCTCTCTAGATAAGATTTATTATGCACGTTTCCCAATAATCATCTACTAGTATGTCGTGTGACATAACACAGGGACAATATACAACACAAGCACAAACATTTCTAAAACATAGGACAACCATGTTGGGAAAAACTATACTTGTCTTAACTTTTCATTTCTACTTAGGATAAATGTCTTAATGGTAGCAAATTAAAAGCAGTAAAAGAGGGCCGGCCCCGTGGCTTAGCGGTTAAGTGCGCGCGCTCTGATGCTGGCGGCCCGGGTTCGGATCCTGGGAGCGCCCCGAGGCACCACTTCTCCGTCCAACGCGAGGCCGAGTCCCACGTACAGCAACTAGAAGGATGTGAACCTATGACGTACAACTATCTACTGGGGCTTTGGGGGGAAGAACTGAATAAATAAAATCTTTAAAAAAAAAAAAAAAGCAGTAATAGCATTTTTGCCACCATTATTCTAAAGGATCTGCATGGACCCCATTTTGCTAGCCTAACGATTTTCTTGGCATGCCAATTTTAAAAACAGCAGGAAAATAGTTTATCTTGGAAATGCCAAAGAAGCACCCTTAGTGCACAATCAAAAATATAATGGAAAAATCAATTTTAATTATTTGTGAGGTGTGTAATTTTTCAATTGACTAATAAGTCTATCAGCAAAATGAAAAAATGTCCCTTCTCCACAGTTGTTTATTGCTGTCCCTCTATAGCTGTCCCCCCCGCCCCCGTACTGTTCTCTCACACTTCCACTTGCGTTCAGAACGAGCCGCCTGGAGATCTATCTGCGGGCTGACGGCGAGGAGCTGGGCCCCCGGAGCCGGTGCCTCACTCTCTCCCCTCCGTGTGTCAGTCCTGCTGGCTGGTTGCTCTGCGGTGGTACCTGGGGTTTTGCTGAGCTGTGGGTGGCAGGAGTTTTACAACAGTCGCAGCTCTGTCTAACCTTTGGTTCATCAGCACAGTCTGCAAAGCCTCGAGGCAAAAAGGCGCAAGCTTGCAGATCAGGAGTCACCCAGCTGACAAAACCTACTGGCCTGGAGAAAGGAGAAATGAAGTCACCACTGATACGAACGACCCTCTTGGTCAGAGAGATTACGAGGCCACAAAGAATGCTGTCAACCCAGGTCCTCCATGCAGACTGAGAAACACACATCTCTCCAACTCGCTGTCCCCTGATGGCTGACTTATCCCAGTGATAAGATAGAAGTCCCTTAGTGACGGTCTGTGTCTGAGGGGAAGGATACTCTAAGCCTGTATATGCTGGTTGAATCCTCTTCTTCTTTTCTTTCTTTAATACATCTGAGGAAAACAAGACATGGTTAGTGAGATTTCAGTGTTCTTAAAGACCACCAGAGGATTCCAAGTCACTTCCCAGGTTTGGAAAGCGTTTGGCTTTTCTGACTGACCTTCGCATGCTCTTGCAGGTTGCTGAACGGCTGATGACGATCGCCTACGAGAGTGGAGTTAATCTCTTTGATACTGCCGAGGTCTATGCTGCTGGGAAGTAAGTCAGTACCTGTTTGTGTCCCTCAAGTGGTGTTTCTGGAATTTCTGGAACCAAGAGACCCTGCCCAGACTGTTGCTGACGTGTTGGGGAGAAAGACTTTTGTCCCTCCCCACACATGTTGGTGGCAGGACTTTTGTCCCTCCCCTTACCACCATCACCAGATTTGGGGATATTGACTGTCTCTGGCCCCCTCTGCCCGCCCAAACCTTCCCACTTCTGGCCACTGTATGAAGAATGGACTGGAAGGAAATGTCATGGTCTACATGAGGGGCAGAGGTGGCTGGGACCAGAGTGATGGCATTGGAGATCAATAAATATTAGTTGAATATATCAGTGAGCAAATCAATTAGCAGATTGCAGGGTGGTTGTTTGAAAACTAGTCTCGTTATTTCATAACCACATCTCATAGTTCCTCAACCCCCTAGGGAAACTGGGGCGTCCTCTCTGCAGGGAAGCAGGAGCTGCCTTTCCTGTTTGCCTGCCCCTCCACCTAGCATTATGGGTAGATCAGAGATTAAAGGAGGGTTCCCCAAAGAGGCCAAGAAACCCAACATCTTTTGTAAGAGGGCATTTCAGACCCCACTCTGAGGACAGAGGGGGCTGCACAGAGGCCTCACCTCTTTTGCTGGAGAAGTCACATCTGGCCACAACCTTCCTATGGACCTGAGAGCAGGTCTGGGGCTCTAGGACAGGGCTCCCTGCTAACTCAGAACACAGGGGTAACGTGCCCCCGGGGCCGGGCCTCCAGGTCCGTGCCCTCTAGGTCGTGGCACAACAAGAACATTTCACGACAGAGCTGGAGCACCTTGGCCCCTGCTGTGAACACGGACGCAGCTTCCAGAACTGAAAGAAACTAAAAGCTGGACAGCTGCTTGAGCAGCTCGGCCATTTTCTAAGATGACTGTGGAGCATAATCACCTACAGGCCTAATTCACCTCTTTCCAGTGAGAATTACAATATGACTGCTGGACTTGCTGAATCAGGTCATCACTGCCTGGTCCAAGTGCATCCTTGCACAGGTTTTCTCCTTTTCAAGGGCGAGTCTGTGTGTAAGGGCCATCATTGAGGTTTAGAGCCCACAAGCCTGATGTTTTCTGTTGAGTCCAAGGAGAGAAAATAAAATGGATGTGGCCTTGCTCTTTTCCATATCCTGCCCTTTCTCAGTGTTTCTCTTTTCGTTGAGTCCTGCTTAGCACCAAATAGGGCTAAGGTTGAAAAAGGGAGGAGGGATGAACAAGTGTGTTGGAGTCCTGTTTGTACTCCTAAGGTGAGGAATAATCAGTACTGGTTAATTATTGATTGTCAGTGGGTAAATGAGATAGGTTCCCACTATGAAATGCAAGGTTGTAAAAGGTAGCTGTCGGCAAGACAGACGGTGGGGGCAACACTGGTAGAACATTCAATGCATGTCTACTTGGGGTGTGATCTGGAGCCAACCTGCATCATGGTTCATGGCCAGGCTGTACACTCCAGCAAAGACAGAACTTTCAGTTAAGACAAATATTGATTCACAATGACTCCCATCTGTAGGATCCTATTGGACAGAGTGCTAATTCCACTGATGTCCCCATTCACAAGTCTCTGAGAGCCCAGCTGCTTCTCACAATGTTGGTCTGACTGGGAGGGATCTAGAAGAAAGTTGAGTCTCCTTAAGCTTGGGGCCCAGCTGGGGTAGGTGGAGGGGGAGAGGACAGTGGGGACATCTTCGGTATACCTCTCCACGACCTGGCCTTAGAGGCAGGAAGGACACTTCTCTGCATCTCCCCAGGACATTCTCTACGTGGCCACTGTGTTTGCAGCCCTGGCCTTTGGGGCATCTAAAGCCATACATGGGTTCTTCTATCCTGCAAGATCACCAGAGAGTTAATATTTTCTGTCTAAACAATGTGAGGTCTCATTGTCCTCCCCAGTTACAATTGGAGACCATGGCAATTAGAAGGAAAACCTCGACTCCCACTGGACACCACCAAGCAGGACATTTATATATGGGATCAGTGGTTCAAAACCACCAAACTGCCAAATGACTCCACCGTTTCTTAGTATCAGGACCTCAGGCGGCCTCCTGCCAATGGGTCAGGACTTGGCAGGTGCTTCTGGAATGCTCCAGGAGCAGGATTTCTGCAGGCAAAAGCAGAAACAGTGGAAACTGTGCTAGCAGGCGCGAGTGGTTCTATTTTGGGGGCATGTGGCACTGAGATCTCAGATGAGGCGCAGCTCTGGTGTTTTGGATCGACTCTTGTGCTTCCAGGACACCGTATCCTAAGACACTGTCTTTTTTCCCCCCAGGGCTGAGGTGATTCTGGGGAGCATCATCAAGAAGAAAGGCTGGAGGTAATGCTTTCACCATAATTATCTACTTGTCTTTAAAAAGACATTATGTTGTACCAGAGAAGGGAAAATAAAATTGCATGACAACTGACCAAAGGCCTGTCAAAAAAAAAGTCAACTCTTGTAAAGAAATGATTGACAGAGCTTTGAAAATACATGCCAGCGAGTTCACTACTTGTGCTTCAAAAACTATTGACTAGTCATTGATCACAGTGAATTACCATGAGGCTGAGCAGAGAAGGAGAGAATGTTCATAAGACATTCATGCTTAAAATAAAGTGGCATTTTCGTGGTTTCTGACTTCCGTTGGTGGTAATTTGGTGAATGAAGCCAGCTGACAGGAATCTGATTATCTATGTGCACGAATTTATGTTCATTTTATTAACAACTCTGGGTGCCAAGAAATGATGAAACAACAAGCTCTTGGGATAAATACCCCTAAGCTTTCTTATCTGAACACAATTAGCCAGCGTCTCTCCTATGTGCCAGGAGCCCTCGTACCTGGGCCTTCAGGAAAGTGCTTTATCTGCTCTCCTTGAGGGGTCACATCCCATCCCAACACCTTCTGTAGCCAAAGCCAGCAGTAATGAGGGGTGCCGTAATGTCTAGGGGGTGGGGAGGCAACCCCCCCTCCATTTCACTGTGCATGTCAGCCTCAACAGCCATTTCTTCCCCAGCACGAGTACAGAATCAGAGAAAGCCCAACAGGGACCACTGGGCAAGTTTGGGGTCCTCTTTTGTTCTGATATAATATCACTGATAGCCAAATAAATAACAGTTCCATGGTATTAGTGGAAATGGACACCCAGAAATTTATGGGGATATAAACAAAGTTTGGTGACCCATTTTCCCCTCTCCCTTCTCCACCCCCACTCCAGCAACTGTAAGGGTGTTGTTAAGAGAAAACTGTATTCAACCTTGAAATATGGAAAACTATTGATGTCCCCACCCAGTCCTCCACCTTGCCTGAGTTAGCGTCCCACTCAGAATGCTGGACCATCATCACTGCCCAAAGAGGGACCGTATCACCTTCCTGGGGCTGCTGTAACAAAGTGCCATAAGCTGGGGGGCTTAAGCCAATAGAAATTTATTCTCCACGGTTCTGGAGGCCGAAAGTACAAAATCGAGGTTTGGGCAGGGCCTTGCTCTTTCTGAAACTCTGGGTAGAATCCTCCCCTAGCTCTGCCCCGCTTCTGGTGGTGGCTGGCGAGCTTCGGCTTCCTGGGCTCGCAGCTGCAGCACATCACCCCTGCCTCCATACTCACAGGGCCGCCTCCCCTCGTGTGTGTCTGTGTGTCTTCTTATAATGACGCCAATCGTATTGGATTAAGGGCCCACCCTGCTCCAGCACGACCTCGTCTTAACTACTACATCTGTAAGGACCCTGTTTCCAAAGAAGCTCCCATTATGAAGTACTGGGGGTTAAGACTTTAACATATCTTTTGGGGGGACCCAATCAACCTATAACAGAGCCCTTGGGGGTGAGTGCACTCATGGTCCAGTGAAATGTGCAGCGAGGTACAGGCCGACAGCTACCCACGAGGAAGCGGGGAGCATCAGTGCAGTCGCTCTCCCCCATCGACACCCGCAGAGTGTTTCACCACCCTCTCCACTGTTGGCAGAGCCTGTTCTATACCTGCAAGAAAGTAGATCAACACTTGTCTTTCACAGGCTGCCTTTCAGTCTTGCAAATAAAAACAGCTATCCCCATGCTACAGAATATTGCTATCAGTTTACAGGTGCCCCACAGGACCGGTGAAAAGATAGACCATATCCTCACAGCACGGAGTCTGCAAAGGCAGTGTCAGCCAGCCTACTTGGCTTCTGGTCCCAGTGCCACCACTTGCTAGCTGTGCTTTCCAGGGCAGGTTACTTCAGTTCTCTGAGTCTCAATGTTCCCACCTTTGAAATGGACAGTGGACAGTGTAACTGTTCATGAAGTGTCATGCTGATAAAGTGAGACAGGTGTGCAGAAGTATTTGACGGCTGTGCTATATCAATGTAGAAAACTCATATTGTCATTCCCCACCCACTCTGAAGAATTGCTCTAAACCCCCTCCGCAGGGGTCAGTGATAATTTGCCAGGTTGCTGTCTACTCTTGCTATTTGAATGTAAATGTTAGTGTGCACATCCATATAAGCCAAACATTTTACAGAAAACCTAGCTTTGGAAAAATAAGTCTCTGGTGGTATTTGGATAGAATCTGCAGCTTTGGCAGGCCCAATTGCTCTAAACAATCGAGAGCACTGCATTCATTTTTTATAGTATTCCATCCAGCCTATCGTCGAAGCTCTGAAAATGTTTGCTGAAGCAGATCTGGCTCCCCTGTGGCAGATTGCTGTTGTACCACGTATCATGAGGTTGATGGATTAACCTGGAAAGGGCATCAGCCCTTCTGAGGTGTATAATCTCCAGATGCATATATCTGTAGACCTTCCATTACCGGGATTCAAATTACTTTCCAGGGAATTAACTTCAGTGGGATGGGGCTGCTGACATTTTCTACAAATTTTTCTTGTTGCAGCCAAGTTGTCAGAATTGTCACTGTTTCTCCCCATTGGTCATCATTAATCACACTTGGCTTTTATACCCGAGGGCCCTGAGGCATTGACTATACAGCTGATGGAATTATAAATGCCTTATTACCAATACTCTCAAAGTTTGGTCTTAACCTTTGAATCTCAAATAATTTTTTTTCTAGACCAGTTCAAGTGAATTACATACCTAGAGAAACTAAATTACATCGAGATCTGCCTCCCAATTTTAAATTATATGACTGTAGTTCTCAAGACATATTTCTTATTCCATGATTATAATGGTACAATTGCCCTTTCCTGCCCTTTGGTGTGGTTTTGAGAAGGTAATAAATTTGCTGACAAGATTTCCACGTTTCATTCCCTTAGGAGTAAAGTGGTAAAACCTTGAGTTAAGGATTTTAGGAGTGTTTTCCTAAAGTGACTTTTCCATTTAATAAGACACTCAAAGAAATTTTATTCCTATTTATTGACTATTATAATTTACTTCATCATTCATATTTCTATGTAGTCAGTTTCTGCCCGTGAGTGTGACGGTTGGAAAGGGTAATAACTCAGAGCCACTAAGGGCCATGATCCTTGGCAGAGGGTGGACTTACTGCCAGGAAGGTTCACGCTCAATCATCGTTTTGTCAGATGCTAAGTTAAGAGTCGGTGGCTGTTTATTTGAGCTCCCACAGCAATCCATTCCATCCTTTGCGCCCTGTCACTCAAGATTCTCATTGACCATTCCTGACCCTCCATGCCTACCATCACCTTCTCTTTGCTACCCCCAATCACCTGTTTGCTGGCACAGCCCTCCTCCTCCGTCAGCCCTCCAGGTAAAGACGCTTCCCTTCAACCTCCTTCTCTGGGATCTGACTGAAGTCCCCACTCACCAGCTTCCCTGTATCCTTACCTTTCAGTGACATGAATTCACAAATTTATCTCTTCACCAATGTTTTTAAATGTGAGGTACAAGAAATTCTTTCTAGTGCTATGATGATGATAATAATAATAATAACAACAATAATAATATGACTTAGTACAATAACCAGCAATTTATTTAATATTTCTCTGTGTCTGCTTGTCTGTTTAACATACAGGAGGTCCAGCCTGGTCATAACAACCAAACTCTACTGGGGTGGAAAGTAAGTTAAATGCCTTTTATCTTCCCTGCTTGACAGGAAACAACTGGTAGTTCATGCTTTTATCTCTTTAGGCAACCATTTTACATCCAAAGTACTAAAATTAAATGGTTTTGAGAAAAAGATTACTTTTTCTCACTTGAAGGAAACAGGATTCAATTTTAGCAAGAGGCCCCCAAAGAAATTTAGTGCAAAGCATGTGGTCACTTGTTACTAAGTGATTCATGGACATTTTCAAATATCAACCTCAAGCTTAGAACTGTTTCCAAAACAGAGTTCAAATTTCAGGAAAAGAAAATAAGCACATAGCATCACAGAAGAAAAGCTACTCAAATCTGCCAAAACTCAGAGCTTCTACAGAATGCAAAGATAAAAATATCTTGCCTGGCCCCACGTGTAAGTCTCTGATCATTTCTGCAGAGGGCTCTGGAAGTGCTGATCAAAGGACTATCTCACCAGAGAATAACAGGAAGCCACCTGTATTGCTCGCTGTCAGGCCAATGAAAGAGAAGCCCTCTCTGTGTTGTGGGTGCAGAACAAATTTCACAGAAGGCATTGGCTTCTGCTGGGCCTACTGGTGTTTGAACCGGTACTTACATTATTCAGCAGAACTTGGAAGTCTCGCCTTTTTGACAAACACGTAAGGAAGCAGCAAGCTATTCCATATACCTTTTCATGGAAATTTCAAAGATTTCCATGGAGTCTTAGCAAAAAAACAAAACAAACAAACAAAACCTTATTTACCTCCTATAACTGATATAGAATCATTAAAAACAAAATTGGAGGCAGAGGCCTGTTTAGGAATCTTCTAATCAAAATGCGTATGTGTACACACACACACACACACACACACTCACATATTTTACTGCTGTTTTTGATGACTGTCAAGACAGAAAGATGGTTAGACTTTTATTCCTACTGTAGTCTATGTAAAAATAAAGCAACACGGTGCCTATGAGAAATGTAGATTTATGTTGTCTGTGCTCTCATTCATGGTGCAGTTGCTTGGTGCTTTTGCAATGGTACTCAAAACCTTGCCTATAATTTAGAAATAAACAGGAAATAAGACAATCTGCAAGAACCATTATGTAGTAGAGTACTACTTATAATAGATACAAAATCTCCAAAGGTGACTGGTAAACTACTATGTTTTAAAAAGAGGTTGCCAATGGTATCGATGTTGAAGAAACATTTCATCAATATAAAACTCAAGGACCATATTTCTCTCCAATTGGCCAGAGCTTAAGAATGATCTAGGAAGGCAAAAGTGCTGGTTAAAGGTTTGTCTTCTTAGGATACTGATTTAAGGAAGACTTGTTTCATCACATTTTAAAAGAAAATAGTTGTTGTTGGGGTCAGCCCAGTGGCATAGTGGTTAAGTTTGTGCACTCCACTTTGGTGGCCTGGGGTTCAAGGGTTCAGATCCCAGGCGTGGACCTATGCACAGCTTATCAAACCATGCTGTGGCAGGCTTCCCACATATACAGTAGAGGAAAATGGGCATGGATGTTAGCCCAGGATGAATTTTCCTCACCAAAAAAGAAAATAGTTATTAAATTTCTTTTGAAAGTCAAAAGGCACTTTCAAATGTGCTTCCTTCCTCTGGAAAGCTAATGCAATCAGCAGCCTGGCAATCTTATAAGAGCTCATAAACTTATGTCAAGCTTTTTTTTTTCTTTTTTTTCTTTTGGAATTGGTTAAGAACAAGGTGGGAAAATTGAGCCAAGTGTCAAGTTATATATGGACAGGGTATGCGTGGCTGAGTTGTTATTAACATGGTGTGATGACGATCATGGTTAATTCATCTCCTGGGGTCTCCAAAGAAAAGGGGCTCAGTGTGCTACCCTCCAGCACTCTCCCCTCAGCCTACAGCAGTGCAGAATTTGCTAAGAACAGGGTATAAAATTAGCAATTCAGCCTAGAATGATTATTCTTCTGTACTTTTGAAACAGTGATTAAAGAAAAAAGCACACCCCCACTCAAAGTCATTTGTTTCTTTTTCTTGTTAGAGCTGAAACAGAAAGAGGGTTGTCAAGAAAACACATTATTGAAGGTGAGTACTGCTGATCCCATTTTATTTGCATTTGTGGACTGCTGATTCCAGAAAAGTATCAACCAAATAGGTTCAAAACATATTGGGAGGCAAAAAAATTCTTTATCAAAAGAACCACAATCAACCAAGTTTCTTCCTGGGGTTGAGTGTAGGGAGTGTAGTGATATAGAGGGGAGAAGGAGACCCAAAAGAAAGAAAGAGGCAAATTTTCTAGAACTCTTCTCATTTATAGCTATACGAACATTAATAAAGTACTCCCATAAGACTTTTTAAAAGAGCTTTATTGAGATATAATTTATAAACCATAAAAATTTACCCATTTAAAGTGTACAAGTCATTGGTTCTGAGTATAATTACAGAATTGTGCGATCATCACCATAATTTAATTTTAAAACTTTTTCATCACCCCCAAAAGAAATCTTGTACCCACCAGTAGTCACTTCCCGTCCCCTCCTTTTCCTCTCCTACAGTCCCACATAACCACTAATGTACTTTTGTCTCTATAGATTTTCAAATTCTAGACATTTCATATAAATGAGATCATACAATATGTGATATTTTGTGACTGGCCTCTTTCTCTCAGCATAATGTTCATCCATGTTGTAGCATGTCTCAGTACTTCATTCCTTTTTATTGCCAAATAAAATTACACTGTATGGATGGACCACATTTTGTTTATCCATTCATCAGCTGACATCTATTTTGAGTTGTTCCCACTTTTTGACTATTCTGATTAATGTTGCTATGAACACTTCTGTACAAGTTTTTGTGTGGACATAAGTTAGGACTACTCTACTTTTAAACAACAGTATATATGCGTAGAAAAAAAAACTTGTAGAAAATTACCACTGGGTAATTGATTCACAGGGCCATTGCTGTTTTGATGATACTCAAAACTTTGAATAGCTTAGAAATAAACCGGAAATAAACAGTCAGCAAGAACCATTACACAGCAGAGTACTAGTGATTTACTTCATTGCAAGGATTATGAGAATTGTGAGGAATTTTTATTTGTTTCCTGCTTGTCTATATATTGCAAAATTTTATACCCATACCTTTCGCAATAAAGGAAAACTGTTAAAAGGGGCTGCCATATATTTCCAACATCTTTATACTAGTTCATGTATTATTTCATAAAAGTTCAAGATTTTCGTAACTTTAGATTCATGGTTAATCAATGAGATAGATGATTTTCTCCTTTTTAAAACTAATTTCATTTAGGAAATACCAAAGTCACCAAAAACATAAAATGTGCTTGTATAGAGAAAAACCTACAGTTCTCTTCCCTCCTGTCTTTCTTTACTCCTCACACAGCACACTTCACTTCTCATCACCAAATGTACGGGGGTTTTCCCCACACCAAGCAATTTCCAGCTGGGTGTCCTAAATTTAACTCAATTCTGACACTGTCTACCTGGAGATAGCACCAGATCCCACAGGTTAAAGGCTCAGCCTCACAAGACTCCCCCCCACTCCACCCCCACTTCAGATGTCATTGTCAAGTAGCAGGTCCCCAGGTTACCCACAACTTCTGTTCGACTTGGCTACAAATCAGAGCTTCCCACCACCCCCTCCTTGGGTTCTATTAATTTGCTAGAGTGGCTCACAGAACTCGGGGAAACACTGAGTTTACCAGTTTATTAAGGGATATGAGAAAGGATACAGATAAACAGCCAGGTGAAAAGATACATGAGGCTAAGGTCTGGGAGGGTCCCCAGCCCAGGAGATTCTGTCCCCATGCAGTTGGGGGGCATCACCCTCTCGGTATGTGATGTGTTTACCCACCTGGAAGCTCTCCAAACCCCATACTATTGAGACTTTTATGGAGGCTCCATCACGTAGGCATGATCGATCAACCCCATTTCCAGCCCTTTCCCACTCTCTGGAGGATGGAGTGGGGACAGAGCTGAAATTTCCAAGCTTCTAATCATGGCTTGGTCTTTCTGGTGACAACCCTCCCTCCATTAGCCCACCTGGAGTCGCCTCATTAGAAAAAAAGATACTCCTATCATCCAGGAAGTTAACAGGGTTTCAGGAGCCCAGTGTCAAAAATCAGGGCCAAAGACCAAATATTAAAACAAAAGATGCTCCTAGAGCTCTTGTCACTTAGGAAACTACAAAGGAGCTCTGTGCCAGGAACTGGGGGCAGAGACCAATGTATGTGTTTTCTATTATCTCACAATACCGTAATCCCACCACTGTAAAATAAAATAGATAAAGAAGTAAAGTCCTCACTTTGTTCACCTCCTCTCATTCCACAGTTTGACAGTCTGGTGCATATCCTTCCTAACTTTTCCCTATAGTTACACTAAATTATCTACCTACCTATACACACTTATAAATACAAAAACATATGTATTAAACCAATGGAATCAAGCTATACATATTACCCTAATCTTTGCTTTTTCTCTCAGTTAAAATACATTTTAGACACACACACACATGCATGACTTGTGGGTTTTTTCCAGTTTTTAGTAGTATAAAGAATTATACAAATGACCATCCTTATGCAAATGTGATAGACACTGGAAGTGGCATTGTTAGGTCAAAGAATAATGCATATTTTAACACAAAATTGTTTTCTAAAAAGAATATACCAATCTGATGGATGAGCTGGTTTTATTTATTTGCTTATTTATACATTTATTTATTAGTGGGTTTGAGCTTCTTTTCATAACTTTGTGCTTCTTTTTCTGGGAATTAACTCTTAATGTTCTTCAGCTATTTTTCTTCCCGGTTGTTTGTCTTGGTCTTATTAATTTGCAGGAGCTCCTTGTATATTAATGATGTTCACTCTGTTGGTTACGTGTGTTGCAAATATTTTCTCCCAGGCTGTCATTTCATTGTGAACTTTTTTCTCCCTGTGAAACTAATCTGAAAGATAATGTTGAATTTGAAGACATTCATCCCAGTTTGAAAGTTGGCCATCTTTATTGACCTACTACTTGGAAATATCTTAGACTTGCACTGGAAATAAATAGTTCCAGTACTCAATCCTTTAATTTAAAGTAGAGACTTTGAGTCTCATGGAAATAGGAAAGAATCAAAGAGGGCTGGAAGCCTGTTAGAGACAGGTGAAAATGTATCAGGCCTCCATGATGGCTAGAAGGGAGTTTCCATAGGATCATAGCCTATTCTTAGGACAACAGAAAGTTTTCAAGCAGCTTATATTTTCCTCCTGTTTAATTTTATCTATCTTAGAATCATTAGTAATTTTTAAAAAGGCCAACATAGCTCATTGTGCTGAAGGTTAATAAAGTTAAGGTTTATTTTTTCATTATTTGATCACAGTTTTAAAGAGTGAATAGTGGCAATGATAATGGAAGTGAGGGAACCAGCAGAAAGATACAAGTCATGGAGGCAGACAAAATGCTGCTTGCAGATTCATGTCCCAGAGCCCCACTCTGTTCAGACCTGGGGAATTCCATGTTTGATTATCAGGATTAGCAAATGGGACCAATACAAATGAATAAAATAAAATTTCTTTCGGCCGTGGTTAAAAAAAAAAAAGGAGACCTTTGAAGCCAGATCTTGGAATATATATATACTTTTAACAGTAATAATTTCATCACTCAGTTGTTCCCAAAGGCTTTGTATGAGTTTGGTATTTCTCACTAATTTATTTTTAATATATTTGTAGGAATTTAGGCTTTGAAATCAGACAAACCTTGGTTCAAGTTCCAACTCTGTCATTTATGAGCTGGGTGACGATGCATGTTACTTAACCTCACTCAGCCTGCATTTAGACAATTATAAAATAAGCTATCAATATTCCTACCTTACAAGGTTACCATACAGATATTGAAGTAAGGTAATTCACATTGAGCACAGTGTCCGTCACATAACAAGCACTCAGTAAATGTTATTTTCATCATCATCGTTATTCTTATTAATGCGACTGCTAGTCTTCATTCTATAGGTGAGGACATCCTTTACTATGTAAGTAACGTTCTGAGGCTATCACGAGTGACCACATTCTAGCGCTAGGGAAAGCTTCCAAATTCCTCACGCAAACAAAAGCCCACCTCAGGCCTTAGTGTCCAATTTGACATCGTAAAGTCAAACCCAACCCGCCTCTCAAAACTGTTCCCGTCTCTGCTCCGGCATGTGCCCCCATGACTGTGTCTCTACCACGGAGCTGGTCAACAAGAAATAACCCAAATCGGCTTGTAGTACCAAACTGAACGAACAGGGCAGCAGTGTGCTGCCTAGAAAGTTCTTGTTTTTCTTTTCTTTTCTTTTTAATCTAATTGATTAAAAAAGAGATTCAGAAAATGGTTCACACTGGCAATCAACAAAGAAATATAAAATCCAAGAGAAAACAATGGAGGAGGTGTGCTGCTATGCTCTTCACCAAATCTCCATGGCTTTAATATTTGCCAGTGTATATGCATAATTTCAGAATTCTCTCTTTTTTAAGTCAGTTTTCTTCAAGCCTCACACAACTTAATAGAAATACCTTAAATTCTCTCCCCCTTTAAATAAGTTAGGAATTCTCTTAGGAACTAATCTCTCAGGATGGATAAACCAGTTCAGCTGAAATTCAAGCTGACCCAGATTCAAACTTTATCACACAACTTCAAACTTTTGAGATTGAAGAAGAATTGGAATCAATTATTATTATGTTGTTATTGTTGGTGTTATTTTGCAGTTCATAGTTTCAGCCAAAGACAAGTGCTCATGAATGCAATCAAGTCAGCTCAAAGGATATTTCTAGGCAGGCTGAAATTAGAGAATTGAGTGAATTTTGCAGAAAAGCAGAGACTTCTGACCCCGATGAGATTTCTAGACCCAAAAGAAAGTTTGAAGAGGTTTATAAATCATTATCCTTGGGTTTCCTTGGTACTTGTTCTGTGATGAAGGTGACCTTATTCAATGCTGGAGGTTCATATACACGTTTAACTTGAGAACTGCTGGTAAAGGGTAAGACAGAAGTCTAATTCATGTAGAGTTCAGGCCACTTGTGTCCTGGTGACGTTGGTCACCTGAGTTAGTTTACAGAGTGTAAAATGAGCTTGACTTGTGCGTAATGCAGTTTTGAAAAAATTCATATGGAAGACCTTTTCAACGAGCCCAAAGTCCTTTATTCACATCCAGTCAGGAAAAATATTCTCCTTAGATTCACGAGGAGGGTAGAAATTTCACTAATAGGTTTATTATATCCGTTTAGAATCCCAAAGTCCCCTCAGGCTCTGAAAGTCTATTTTTTGATTCAGCCATTTCACAAACATTCATTAAGCCCAAATTTGTGCTAATACTAAAATTTAACAGATCAAATTTCTTTAGTATGTAACGTGAAAGAATAGAAATAGTTTAGTAAGTCAAATTGTAAGACTAAGTAAATTGGTTATGTGCTTTTAGAGGCAAAAGCTGTGTCTGAGTCTACATGTGCCTTTCAGGTAGACAACAGTTTTGTTATGTGATTCAACACACAAACCCACTGTCACTGTTTTAGGAATAGATGAGGAAAATACTGAGAAAGCTTCGCTCAAACCTTTCTCAAGAATGGCAAAGGTTAAACCCTACTATCTGAACTTTAAAAAGAGAGAGAGAATTTAAGATTTTCCAATTAAAGAATAAATTTCTTAACAAAGGGTTAATTTCTTCACCACAGATTCCTTCCCGGTGCACTATGTTCCTAGTACACTGAAATCACCCACCCAGGAGAACTATGTCTCATAGTGGAAGGTGTAGCCACATGTATTACTCTAATACAGTGTGGTCTTTATAACAAGAAGCAGATGTGTCTTGAATCATGACTGAGAGGTCTGTTGAGAAGAAGCTGGAAAATCATATAGGGAAACAGTGTATATTATTTAACGCAACATTTTTTTTCAGGCTAGATAGGAAAGCAAATGTGCAGTAGGTGTCAAAGACGATGACACAGCGTATTTGAATAGACCCCTTGCAGAATCTGCAAACTAATGATTCCCATGTTTCTACACAGTTAAACCTGCACCACTGAATACCCGATCCACCTCTAACCATGCCAATCTGCTTAATGTCCGGAATAAGCATATTTCTCTAGACGCCTGTGATGCCTTTAGATAGCTTAAGCTGAATTACGGTTCACCTTATGAACAAACAGTTCCTGTTAAACTTCAGAACCCAAAAGAAAAATCAACTTAGATTTCTTTTTACTATAGGCACTGGAAAGCAATTTTCTTTACATAATATAATTAATTATCCCGTGGACTTTTTTTTTTTAATTTTTATTTATTTATTTTTTCCCCCAAAGCCCCAGTAGATAGTTGTATGTCATAGTTGCACATCCTTCTAGTTGCTGTATGTGGCACGCGGCCCCAGCATGGCCGGAGAAGCAGTGCGTCGGTGGGCGTGGGAATCCGAACCCCGGGCCGCCAGCAGCGGAGCGTGAGCACTTAACCGCTAAGCCGCGGGGCCGGCCCTCCCGTGGAATTTTGAGGAATTGCAGTTAACTTCCGGACATCTCCTCAAGGGCAGGGAGCATTCTCCTACATTCACTCCCACAGACAGGGGTTAGTGCCGAGGGACAGGCTAACGTCAGAAGCCAGTGCACTCACTGCACTGCAGCAATCACCTCCTCAGGTATGATAGTTGTCGATGCCCCTCTGGAGCCAAGGGTGATGCATTTTTGCACGTCTACTTAAACTTAACACAATACCTGGCCCCAAGTCAGTGCTCAACAAACATTTGCTAAGTGGAGACAGAACGTGTCTACTGGTTTATTGGAGATAAACCCTAAATGGCTCTCAAGAAGACATTCGTTGAGCATGTCTTTATGTTGCTATGATGTGGCTATTTCTACAAGATTAAAGCATCCAAATAGAGAAAGGCAGGACTACCTGATTTGGTTTGCAGTCACATGAAAGGTCAAAGCAGAATAATCATCTAGCTCCATTTTGTCTTTGGACAGATGAGGAAACTAAGGCTCTTAGAGGCTTAGTTTGGCAACGTTGTTCAGGCCAGCCAGATTAGCACTCTAGATCCCAAACCCTGCACATGGACCTTTCCTCTGAATACCAGGCTTGTCCACCCAGCTGGCAAGAGCTGTGGTTGACTGATGTACCCTCCAGACTCGTCATGGTTCCCGCCACAACCACCAATCTGTTTTCCCTTGACTTCCTCGTCTTACTAACAGTCACTTCACTTCTCAGGCCAAAACTCTAAGAGTCATCCTTGATTCCTCTACCTCCACACTCTTACCCAGCACACCAGCAAGTCCTCTTGTTTTTATTTACACAACTTGTCCCAAATTTGAACACTTCTCACCAACATGGTCCAAGCTTGATCTGCTGGGGTAATCTCCTCAGGGATCTCCCTGCTTTCACTTCTGCCCCCTACAAGTCATTCTCGGCAGGCAGAGTGATCAGTTCAAAACAGAAATCTGATAATATCATTTCCCCTGCCTGACTCCCATTTCAGTACGTCCCAGCACCCCACCAATGTTTTTCCTTCTCACATAGAGTAAAATCCAAAATTCATACCATGGATTATAAGACTTTATATGATTAATATTTTCACAGTAAGTGGATAGTGTCTCTTAGGAGCATAATTTCCTTCTACTCCACTTCAAAGTCAGAGTAGACCAGGTGGATCTCCGACGCGATGCAACACATCATATCTTACATTCTCACTTGAATACACTTGAGTCTCAGCCAAAATATCAAGAAAAAATGCTTTCCAGAGAAAGAATTGAAAGGTGAGGAATGACTGAATACAATGAGACCCACCTTTATATCAAGTCCATGCCATTGTTTATGGGTACACAATATTACCTTGAACAATGAACTTTTGCCAATAGATGCTCTCAATATGTACTGTTTGCTCCTTGGGGATGAATACCATGCCCATGCGTCTTCACATCCCCGGAGCCTGGCACAGGTTCAGTACCTGCTTATGGCACGGAAGAGCAAACAACTTCAGTCCTGACCTCACAGCTTTACAGCAGGGCCTTGTTAGTGTAGCTTCTTCTAGTTACTCTCAGCCCACGTGAGCTATTTAGAAGAGACCCAGAGTGGGAGGGCCATCATCAGAAAGGAGGACCCTTATTTCCAGTGCCAGACATGGGCCAGAACCGTCACTAAGTGCCTCCCTCCAAAACCAGGAGGTCCAGTGAAAATCTTTGGCGTTTAGTCTTTGGCACCTCTCATTCTGAGCCTTTCTAGATGTGAACACCACTGCTATAATTACCAAATTTCTATAGACTATTGCACTTACAAAGTGCTTGACAACTGGTTTTATTGGCTCTCTGGAGCAGTGACACTGAAAGTAGTAAATACTGTTATCTCCACTGCAGATTAGAGAGCTGAGTCCCCACCATGGTCAAATCACCCCAGTGGGATCACGCCGCATGTTAGAGGACAGATTTCCAACCTTCCATACCTGTGCTATCCTTTCATTTGTTTGCTTGGTTATCCTGTCCTCCCCTTACCTCCTCCATACATACAATTGCTTCCAAAAAGTGGCTCATATCATAGTGCTTTTCGAGGTAAATCTAACTTCAAGCTGCGCCTTGAGATAGCTGGTAATACCCTGCACCTGCAAGTCACTGCAGTTCTGTAAGAGCAGGCGTGGGACCTTGTAACACCTGTCTGCCCTCATCTCTCCATCAAGGCTTCTTCTAACGAGCTGCCATCACAGACAATTCTTTCTCAATGAATGAAAAATATTTCCTGTCAGAAAAGTAATTGTGGCTGGCCGATAAACCAGTTTGAAAAATCAAATTTAAATAAGCCAAATTTAAATTTATAAGAGCCTCATTTAACATGCAATTGGTTTTATGCCTATAATAAAAAGAGAAAAACCTCCGGTCTTCTTGAGGAATTAAATAGGCTCATAAGGAAATGCTGTGCCTCATGGAAATGAGATAAAATGATTCTTAAAACTGTCAACCTTTTGGTTGTATAATATTATATACACTATATTCTATTTCAGGGAAGTTTGCTGAAATTAAATAATTTTTTCTGAGTACTCATTGGAATGTGACCAAACGGTTAGGGCTGAAACATGGATTATTGGTTCCAGATTTTTTTTTAAGCTCTCACTCCTTTATATTACATCTGAAGTCGCTATAGCTTCTAGTGTTTTTGTTTCTTCCCAAAAGAATGGAGAATAATAGAAATGGTAGAGCTCAGCTACATTTAAGGTTCTTCAAACTTTGTTCCAACTAGTAAAATGTTGAGCAAAACCTTCATTTGCCAACCTTTTTATTCCTATTAAAACCCCCATGTATACATTAAGATGGGGTCAGCAGTCATTTATTTCTGATTTATACCATTTTAATGTTTTCAATGTGCAATAAATATATATCCATCCCACTATAAGCCCATTAAGTAATTCAAAACATGACATTAATTTGGGTTTTTCAAGAAGAAAGAAGTTAAATTCTTAGGCTGCTTTTTATTCTAAACTTTGCTTCTGGATACTGCCACACGAGTCACTGTGAAAGATCATGACTAAGCATGTATTTCCCTGTGGGGTGGGAGTATTAATATCACTGAGAAAGTTCTAAGACTTTTCTTTGTTGGAGACAAAGTCAGCCTTTGATATAATTTTAAAAGGCTCTGGGGGCCAATTAACACATCATTGTATTGAAGGTCTTTTTGAAACTAACCCAGTCCTTTTTTTAAAGTAAATTCTTTTTTCCTAAGGATGTTAATGTTTATTTATTTATAATTAATTTTTTTGAGGTAACATTGGTTTATAACATTATATAAATTTCAGGTGTACATCATTATATTTCAATTTCTGTGTAGACTACATCATGTTCACCATCCAAGACTAATTATCATCCATCACTATACATATGTGCCTTACTACCCCTTCAAGAAAGACTTCTTGAAGGAAACCAAACTTCAACTATTTCTAATAGTGCTCATATTTGGATTTTTGGGGTTTTTCCTGCTTCTGTCTCCAGGACTGAAGGGCTCCCTCCAGAGGCTGCAGCTTGAGTATGTGGATGTGGTCTTTGCAAATCGACCAGACAGTAACACCCCCATGGAAGGTGAGTGAAGGAATTTAATAAAAGACTCTGGAGTTATTGATTCTAGCTTGACAACTTATTCCACTCACCGTAGGAAATGAAATATATTCAGACCACTTTTATTGAATATGAAAAATAAAAACCTTTCCAGTCGATGAGTTTCAGCCTCAGTATTTACCCTCACAGCTCTGCATCCTGCATCTCCATTCATTTGTTAAGCAGGTGCAGGCATTGGGACTGTGGCTCCTGCTCGTTACAATGCTCACTTTTTCCAGGTTCATTTCACTTCTGTGATTTCATCAACTAAAACAATAAAACTGATTGGAAGGAGAGTTTATAAACCAGCCATCCTTAGTTTGGAGTAAGTCTTCCGAGGGTCTTCCTGTTGTATAATGACTCTAGGTCTGATTAGTTTCCAAATGGTGGTAACAAGTGCTGAGCGGTACCATGAGCAGAGGTTTTACAGGAGTGACCTCTTCAAAACGAGGCTTTTTATTGCAATTTGGTGTTTGATTCTCAAGGAGCTGCAGCATTTTCTCCCATTTCTGTTACCACTGTTTGAAGACAATAGTTTAAGCATCTCCCTGCGGAAGTTTTCAGAACATTCCTAAAATCAGATTTTCTTCAATTTATTCTTATTTGTGAAACCTACCTAAGATGATTGAGAAAGAAGATAGTTTGAGAGGACAAATTAAAAGAATGTTCTGGTTAACTGAGGTTTATAATCATATGGATTATCACCTGAGGTGAATGAAAACAAATATATTCGGGAAAGAGAGGAAAAAAAGAATGTTCTGGTTATTTGAGGTTTACGATATGACATAGATTTACAAATTTTCAAAAAATTAGAATAATTGATATAAAATTACACTGAAGGTAAATTTGTCCTTGATGATTCAAAAGGTAGTTCAGGATCTTGTAATAAATCAGATTCCATAAAGGTTTATTCTTGCTGTAGGGTTATAGAAGTTATAAATGATTGAAGTACATATGAATTTTTCTGTAGGTTGCATTTCTGACCAAAAAGAATGGTATGGAAATTATTTTCTTTGACAGTTATCTCCTTCTATAATATATATATTGTATATCTAATTTTCTCCTAGAGTTTTCTGCTTTCTTCATTCTGAGTAAGTTAGGTTATTATTATACAATACAGTATCAGTGTTGGAAATTCATAATAAGAAATTATCCATGGAAATGACATGGATATTTTTATCAAAGCAAAGAATAGATGTTTGATAAAGCAAATCATCAATATTTCATTAGTATAAGAAGGGCTTATTGCAGAGATAATATGATGTCACAGTATTCTCAATAACATATTAAAACAGAGCTATCTATCATTAAAGCTATCTAGTGGGCCAAAGTGTCAAATAAAATGCCATTTAGTGGGGACTGAGAAAGTCCAAAATTTCTTCCCATTTTAAGAGCCTAGTAACTATTTTCCTCCTTGGAAAATTGTCCTTTGCAATTACACATGTACAGGATAGAAGAACATCTGGGATTTTTCAGTCTTTTATTTATTCATATTTTTTTGCCCATTTTGCCCATCCTACCCTATCTTTAATTTTAGGAATATAATATAGGAGTATCTCAAACAGAAAACATTATAATTTGCATTATATACCTATAGAAGGAGGAAATTCTCAGTTAGGAGCCAAACTATGTGATACTGATAAGATAATGTTGTCTGTTGTAGAAACACTGATTATGTGTTGAAATTCATTAGAAGGGAGCGTCAAAGTGTTAAAAAAAAAAAAAAAAAAAGATTGCTGCCCAATAGAATTTGTAACTGTAGTGTTGCCCAGCCTCTGCTGGAATCAGAACGTTTTCGTTTTCCCTGAGTTTCTTACAGAAAATTCCACAAAGCACAATAGGATGCTATTTTATCAGGAGTCATTGTCTAAATTCAGAAGTCTAATGAAGGTGTCAGAAAATAGGGATTTGCACTTGTTGATAAGGCCAAGGAAGCTGGAATTTTGTAGCTCTGCAGCAATCAACCAACCATCTTAGGCTGGAATGCAGCCTGCTCTCCCCACCCCCACTAAGGGGAGATCCACCCTGCGCTGGTCCATCAGGCTCTAGGCTGGGAGGACTTATCGGGGACATACCACATGCAATTACTCACGTAGGACTTGTTCCAGATTGAAATAGCTTCTCTGTGACTTCTCCCTGGCTTTCAGGAAATGTGTAGCCTCAAAGCTAGTATACTCATTTGTTCCAAGGTGGGCCCGATGGAAATGCCAGTTTGACACTAGTCTCTAGAAACTCATTCTCTACATTAAGTCTTTTCTACTTTACTGTAACAGAGGAGAGCACTGACCTGGGCAACAGAGAGAAGAAGAAGTAGGAAACACAAAGAAAATAAGCAATAGACAGGGATTGCCAGGCGGCCTTGGGTACATCTGTTCCTCTAAAAACTGAAAAAATGGTCTCCATGCTATTTCTAACCCTGGTGGTCTAGTGGTTAAGATTCAGCACTCTCATCTCTGTGGCCTGGGTTCATTTCCTGGTTAGGGAACCTCACCAGCCGTCTGTCCGTTGTCATAGTGTGGATGCTACTTGTTGCTGTGATGCTGAAACCTGTGCCACTGGGATTTCAAATACCAGCAGGGTCGCCCATGGTGGACCGCTTTCGGCAGAGCTTCCAGACTAAGATACACTAGGAAGAAACACTTGACCACCCACTTCTGAAAAAATTGGCCGCGAAAACCCTGTGAATAGCAGCGGAGAATTGTCTGATATAGCTCAGGGAAGGTGAGAGGATGGTACAAAAAGACGAGGCAAGGTTCCGCTCTGCTATCCACAGGGACGTTAGGAGTCAGAATTGACTCCACAACACTAACAACAAAACAATTTCTGGATTCCATGTTGTTATTAAGATTCATTTTTGCAATGATTTTGTAAATCATATGTGTGTGTACGTGAGTGAAAGTTGTACATGTGCAGTGGGGTCTACCTTAGAGGCTATTAGTGTTTCTAAAAACAAAACAGAAAGTCAAGGTTATGTATAATCAAAATCACCCTCGAAAACCCTACAGTAATTCTTTGTTAGTCAATGTTACTCTATAGCTTTTAATTAGTTATTCAGTTTCTTCTCCAAATATAGTGACAAAACCATCACTAGATACTTGCCTAGTCACTGTTTTCTTTGTAATGGACGAAAAATAATTAATATCATTCACATACTTTTCTTATTTCAGCAACTCACACTGGCAATTTGAGGCTCAATTGCATCCATTTCTGTGTGATATAAGTGATGCAATAGGGTTGCCAAGTGCATATTGCTGAATTTTCATATATTAAATCTACACATGTTGGCACTGTATTCTATGTGTGTGCCTGGGTATCTCATAATAGACCCTTAGCATCTGTAGATCATTTTTATTGGTTTCAACCATTTTCTGTCAATTCCATGGAGCCACAACACATGCAAACTTGTAATTTTGCTGAGGCACATATTTTAAACCCCGGGGACCTAATGAGAGAACCCAGCCCAGCTTTCTAAAACACATTTTAAACAACTTTGATTTCAATTTATTAAAATGCCAACCCCATTTATTTGATTTGCACTATGAAAGGATGTTAATTGGGAACATTTCTAAAATAAACCAAGATGAGTTTCATCCAGTTTCTACGTATCATATGGCAACCAATTTAGCCAGAAAAAGATTAGCAGTAGCATCTTCACACTATATTGGCATCATGTATCCAATTAGTTGTTACCATCCTTTCCTCCCTAGAAAACCAATAGAAAAAAAGTGGGTCCTCTCAAAAAAATGGCTATAAATTCTAAACGTGCGGTCTGTGGAGAAAGGGGTAGGACACTTCATCTGCAATCTGCAACCCTGTGGAGTGCAGTAAGACACTTGACAGCTACCGGAAGATGTTCCTGACAGCAGAGGGGAACTCACGTACTTTTTCCTCTGTCCTTCTTGTTTATTTTTTCTGATTCACCTAGTAGTAAGTCATTTTTCTTTCACCGCATCTGCCATGCCATCTGTCTCTGCTATAATATCTGGCCTTGGTGGAATGTTTTCCAATCTCAGAAAAAATCAGCCCCATATCCCATTTCTTCTTTGTTACACTGCTGTGTTCTTCCCAGTAGTCACTGACAGTTCCTTGGGCTCTGTGATACTCATATTCTTAATTCTCTCATTTCCATAATCCCAACACGTATTTCAAAATCTTCTCTGAAGCTCATTAGACAAGAGACAGTTCATGCCAACACAAGTCACGCTGGACAGGGGTAGACACAGCGCATTTGTGTGTGTGAGGACCTGCACCGGGAGGTTTTGGGATTTGGTTTTCTGTATTTCCCAGTGCCGGGCTAGCTTCTCCACTGCTGCTCTTCTGATTGCTCCGGGGACGGAGTAATTGAGCGTGCATGTGGGCATGAAAGGAGGCTGTCAACATGTACCACTTGTGAATAACAGAAAAAGGAGGGGACCCGTTTTAATTTATATAGCTTTTTAAAAATGAAAGAAGAAAGCCCACTAGTTTGTTGATCTGAGAATATGATGATTTTTAAATTTAATTAAATTTTAATTTAAAAGACACTTGGAATTGAGCTTTCTAACTTTTGTTTAAAGCTTTTGCCAAGACTAGTTAATCTCACAGACTTCCTGAGTCATTAGATATTATTCTCAACCTAATTATAGTACAAATTATTTATTTTTTTCCTGCTAGCAGGTCAATGCAGACATAAAACAACCCAGATGTCGTATTTCAAATAAGAGAGACAAGATCAAAGTTAGCATCACTTAATTCCCATAGTAGCATCATGTCAAACAACTCATTTCATAAGAATTTACTTTTTTCTAAGCCATCTTTTTTAGTGTCACCATTTGCAAGCGGGAATATATGGGTAGTCAGGAACCTGGGATATCCAATGACAGCTCAGGAAATACCAGAAAGTGGCAAACATTGCAGCATCCCAAATATTCTACATTTTTTAAATTCCAGAACACTGGATCTAGGTATTTAGCATCCAAAGTAAAGCTTTCAGAACAAAAATTTAACAACCTAAAACCTAGAAATATCATCTAACCACAATGGATCAGCCCTTCTGCCTTTATATTTTATTATCTTTCCTGAAAGTCACCCTCAGTCTATCCCAAAAAACATAATTGCAGGAAGAAATCTTCTGCAAGTAGTCTATAACTGTGCTGCCCAATAGAAATAGTATACAAGCCACATATGTATTTTAAATTTTCTATTAGCTACATTAAAAAACTAAAAAGAAACAGGTGAAATTAATTGTAAAAATATTTTTTAATTAACCCAATATATTAAAAAATTATCACTTCAACATGAAATCAATATAAAAATTATTAATGAGATATTTTACATTCTTTTTTTTCCTACTAAGTCTTTGAAATCTGTTATGTATTTCACATTTATAGCATATCTTAATTTGGACCAGTCACATTTCAAGTGCTCAATAACCATACGTAGCTAGTGGCTACTGTATTTGACCACACAGGTCTATAAACTCTATTTCCAATCTAGCAGAGCACCAGACACATAGTAGGTACTCAATAAATATTTATTGGGGGGATAGATGGATGGATAAATGGATGAATGAATAGATGAATGGATGGATGATTAGATGAATGAGTGAACAAGTGTTTGAGTGATTGAATGAATGAAGCTCTAAAGTTAAATAGATCCAACTTCATTTTTATCTACTTGAAAACTTATTTTGGTTTCCTAGCATCTATGAACATTCTGGTACCTGATCTAGTTCAACATATTTCAGAAGGACAGGTTCCTGGCAAACAGCCCCAGGACACTCTTACATTCCATTTCTCCATCTGCAACACTGGCAACATCCAGATGCCGAATCTCTCTCCAGAAATCTGATTGATACCTAAATGAGCAGAAATGAATGAAGAGATAATTCATTGGCAGTTGCCCCTGAGGATTACTGTATCAAATTAAAATTATCTAACACATTTCATTTATGACTCTGGCCAGGGCCTCTGGTGTCTGTCAGATCAATTTAACCTCCTGGCTTGAAAGGCTGGGACAGCTGAGTTTTCAAGAAATTAATTTGGAGAAAATTATTTTCATGTCCAAGAAGATGAGCCAAACCCTACCAAGCCTATGGCAAAAAAATTGTGTTCCAATTTTACTAAATCAGTTTTATTTCCATTTTAACTGTGAATTCACCAAAAATTTTACTGCCGCTTCAGACCTATTCAGCTGATGTTTTATCCTTTACAGAACAACATGTCGTGTCATTATAAGAGAAATTCATTTCATCCATTCTAAGAAATGACATTGGGGTATGGTTGGGTTCACTTCGGGTTCTTTCAGTCTCTGATGTGGCTTTTTAGAAAATCTCATGTTTCTATTCGTTGTGGGCCTCCTTCTCTTGGGGACAATATTTCTTCAAAGTGGACTAGGGGCAGTAGGTGGACACAGCTTCAAATCCTGGCTTTGCTCCTACTAGACTGTGTAGCTAGGGCAGGTTACTATCCTCACTGAGGCTCAGGAGCCTCACCTGGAACTGCAGGTAACACCTGAAGTGACTTCTGAAGAGTTAACCATGTGGGTACAGTACTCACTCACAGCAGGGGGAAGCAGACATAAGCCCTGTTTCTAGAATGCCCTGTATAATGCACATACAAACAAAACCCCCCTTTCTCTGGATCTCTTCTCAGAGGCAACATAGGAGAAGTCCAAAGCCCTTAAATTATAATGTGATGAAAATCAAATGAAGGTGCCAGGCTGCCGTGTCAACCAGGGTCTGTGGTGAGGCCATGCAGGTATCATGCCCTTTAAAATTAATGTAACCATAGATTTTCCAGGATTAATCTATTCAGTCAAAAGGTGATCTTGAGCCTGTGATTTTATTTTCAAAAGCGTATCTAGGAAAAACTCAATAATAGGATTCATTCAGTCATTCAATTGATATTCTCTGAATATCTACTCTGTGCCAAGCTCTTGTGGAGTAACTGGGAGAAGCGGAAGCTAATAAACCAGGCAAACTTCCTGTCCTTAGAGAAATTACATTCTTGGGGAGACAGACGAGAAGTAAGAAATTTACACTAGATGGTGATAATAGTATGAAGGAAAAAATAAATCCTGGGAGGGCGATAGGAAGTATGGGGAGTAGATTTCAGATAGAGTGTCCAAGGAAGGTCTCACTGAGAAAGATGTGGGGGGAATAGCGTGGTCTCCCCCCAAATAGGAAGGGCATGACTTTGGAGTCAGACAGACCCTAATTCAAGTCATCGTTCTGTTTCTTATGAGCTCTGTGATCTTAGGCAAGTTATGTAACCTCTCTTATCCTCAGTTTCCTTATCTGTAAAATGCAAGTAATAATATCTACTCTGTAGGGTTATTATTGAGTATTATTTGAGATAATATAGACAAAATCCTTAGAATATTGCTTAGTACATGGTAATTACTCAAGAATTTAAGCTATCTTTCTTTCATTGTTATCGTTTGCATGGTCCTGCTGTAAATTTGTCACGTGGGAAATGACCCTGATGCAATGGGAGCTCCAAGTCCACCACCAGCTGGTCCTAGAGGTCCCGAGAGAGGAAGGCTCACGCAGCAAATTAAGACACGTGAATCACATGGTTCATTAAATCAAGTAAAACGTATAGTGAGAAGCAAGGGAGGAGAGATGGGGCAATTAAAACAATTAGGATAGAGTACCAGCAGGCTGAGGGACCCAACAACTTGAAGCTTGGGGTGCGCAGTGTTCCTATGCTCTGCTCTCTCTCTCTACTGCATTGGCCTTCCCTGTGATGGTTTGGTTATAAGGGCCAGAGTTGAGGTTTGAGGAAGGAAGCTCAGCAGACAGAAGGTGCCTGGGTTGATGGTACCCTTGTTCTATTAGAAAGTCTCAGGGACAAGTCCGCCTGGCCGTTAGCTGTAGCTCACCCAATAGCCTGATGTGCAGCTATGGACTCTTTGCATTTCTTGTGCAGAGGATTTTGGAGGCCACAATGGAGTCACTAATGGGTGGCTGATTTAAACATATGAGGACCTCATTTCAGTCCTCATATGTTTCACGTATATTTAGTGTATCTCAAATGTTTGGTGTCGTATGCCTAAGGATGAATTGTGACTATCACGTCTTTCCATCCTTCCTTCTCTGTGCTCAGCACACACACATTTTCTACTTTGTCTGTGGCTACCATCATTCAGAGGTTACTAATCCACTTAGTTTTACCATATGCATTATGTGAATTCTGCCTATGTCTCACAAGCTACTTGTTTCTCTACCCGGTTTCATTTATCCTCCTTACTTGTTTGTTTCTCTTACTGTCTTGAGCAGAACTGAATAATTTTAAGTAACACAGCAAAGGCACATTACAGAGTTCACCACTCTTAGTTGTTGACATGCTGCCTCAGATTTGCAGTCTTCTAGGGCCATTGAAAAATTTTCCAGAATTAACAGAGGCCTCCAAAGTTCTGAATGTGGATCACTCTGAAATGCATCTATCAGGAACAGAACCCTGGTAAACAAATTATCTTTTTCCAACTGGGTTCCACAGAGAAAACAGGAGCTTTAGAAAAACTGCCTCCACTAGAGCGTACTGAGAAGTTAAGATCGCCAAGGCTGCAGAAAATATGTGATGAACTTTAAGCTATATTCCAAATAACAATCTGTAACCACCTAGTGCTGTGTTTTGTGCTTTCTTTGGAAGTCAAAGATTCCCAACCTCATTCCATAAAGTGCTGGTTTGAAGGGAAGATCCTGGAGAAGAATATGCTTATATTCTTTGCAATTTAGCTACTTCCTCTATTCTCTCCCCCCTTTTTTTTTCTTTCTTCACATCTTCATCAACCGTCAAGGCAGAAGAGATACAACTCCTCTCATTAGTGAGATACAGAAGGGAAACCGACATGGGATCTGTGTCTGGGGGCCTATTGCATCCTCACCACGAATTTGTGGCCCTCACCAAGCTCAGAAGTGCAGGGATTTTTTGTTTTTTTCTTTTTTTCCTTAAGTTGTTTTTAGTTAAAAAAGAGAGAGAGAACAGAGACAGCTTCTGCTCACCCCAGCTGTCAGGTAGAAACAGAGCTGCTTAGTATTCTTGGGCTGTGGTTTTGTGACTTGTGTGAACTTCCTTCTGTGTGGGTTGTCATCTCCCCGAAAGATAGCTGGTGATGTGACAAAATTGACCTCCACATTCTGAGGCATGTCGACTCAGTCTCAGGGGAATTCATCTCCATAAGTTCCTCACTGTGCCGCAGCTGATCTGCAATGACATGGATGGGATGGGAGACCAACATTATCCAGCTCTCCGTCCCAGGCAGGCGGGGCTGTGGATTTGAGCAGCATCTCACTCAGGGTTGATGAGCATGCTGATTCAATGGAGTGAGGTATTAATGGGTGAAACGTCACAATGAGAGAGAGCAAGAGAGGAAAACATAGAGGCAAAATACAGCCAAATTTACAATTTGGTAAATCTAGATAAATACTGGGTGTTTACTTTTTCAACTTTTCTATAGGTTTTTAATTTCCCAAATTAAAATGTTGGGGGAAGAAAAAGACATGGATGAAAATGACACAGGTAATGACCTGTGTCATTACCAATCCGGAATTCTCAGACAGTGGGATAAACAAATACTCTCAAGTCTCTCTCTTACTCTCTATAAAAAGTGAAGTACTGAGAGAGTAAACAGCTTTGTTAACCCCCTCCTGGTGTTTAATACGTGTAGTGAAAAAATATGGGTCTGCAATCAGAGGACTAGGGCACTAGTCTTAGGTGTCTGAACTCGGTTGAGTTGCTCAGACTTTCTGCTTCTCAGTTTTTCATTTGGAAAATGGGAAGAATAAAAATATGACCTTGCCTAGCTATTTCCAAGATTGTGTGAAGATAACATAAGATAATATAAGTGGAAATTTTTACACATCGTGATGCCCTGTACAAATAGTTTGAGGTTGTTACTGTTGCTATATATGTTTACTCTTTTGGAATATATATGTGTAATAAGATGTAACAATTGAAGTTTAAACCAGTCACCAAGACACAATGGAAATGAAATTTCAAAGAGACGTGCCAAATCTCCATTTGTATACTTGCAAAGGAAATGGGCAAGAGCTGGTTCCATGTCTTTTTCTTCCCCCAACATTTTAATTTGGGAAATTAAAAACCTATAGAAAAGTTGAAAAAGTAAACACCCAGTATTTATCTAGATTTACCAAATTGTAAATTTGGCTGTATTTTGCCTCTATGTTTTCCTCTCTTGCTCTCTCTCATTGTGACGTTTCACCCATTAATACTTTCTTCTAGCGCCTGAGAACAAGGCATTCTTCTCTAAAACCATAACGCAATCACCACACTCAACAACTTTAACCTTGATACACCACTATTATCTAATATACAAGCCATATGCAAATTTCCTAAAATGTCCTTTATAGGATTTAGTAGTCGTTGTTTGAGAGGGAGGTGGGCCCAGGATTTAATTCAGAATTGTACTTGCATTGAGTTGTCCTGGCTTTTCAATCTAAAAAGGCTAGAACGGTTCTTCCACATTTTTTCCTCTTTAATGACATTGACATTTTAAAAAAAATCCAAGCCAGTGGTTGTGAAGAATGTCTCTCAGTCGATTTGTCTGACTGTTTTTTCATGATGAGATTAAGATCAAGCATTTTTGGCAAGACTACATGTGATGTTCTGTTCTTCTCAATGTGTCCCGTAGAGGGCCCAGGAGAGTCACTGTGTCCCATTATTGGTCATGTTAAGGTTGATCACTCGTGTGATCCTTATCCATAAGGATGCACTGTGAATATCAGCCTGAGTTTTCATCAGCGCCAAGAGACACTTGTTCCCACTGAACGTAAAGGGCCAGTGGGAGATAAAAAATAAAGCTGTGTTGTGATTACACTATCATGGAGCATGCTTGTTCCACATACCAGTTACATATGTTTAAATATCTAATTTTAAATTGATCTGACTCAAATTACACATGAAAAAAATTAACTCTTCCATTAGTTTCAGAAAACAACTTTTTTTACTTTATAAGAAAATACCATTGAGTCCAATATAATTGGAAGTTGAGGAAAACCTTGTATACTTAAGGTTTGTCTCAACAAATTACAAAATAAGGCACTTGGCCACCACCTGTATAAAATGTATACGTTATACACAGCCATCCCTCATACCCTACCGCTAGTCTCCCCACAAACCCTCCCCAGGAGTCTGAAGACTTTTGAAAGTGTCACCTCTACTTCAGGAGTGAGTGTCATTGTTCAAAGACTGGAAAAGCTTATGAGCCATAAAACCCCAGCCTCCATAATTTGGAATTTACCCATCTTTTCTAAATGTATCTCTGTGTTAAGTTTTGCTTATTTGTTTTAAATTCTGAATGGCAAGCTTGTCTTGTGACTATCTTCAATGAAGCCAATCATACAAAATTAATGATAATTAAAAAGATACTTTTAGGGGCCGGCCCGGTGGCGCAAGCGGTTAAGTGCGCGCGCTCCGCTGCGGCGGCCCGGGGTTCGCTGGTTCGGATCCCGGGCGCGCACCGACGCACTGCTTGGCAAGCCATGCTGTGGCAGCATCCCATATAAAGTGGAGGAAGATGGGCACAGATGTTAGCCCAGGGCCGTCTTCCTCAGCAAAAAAAGAGGAGGATTGGCAGATGCTAGCACAGGGCTGATCTCCTCACACACACACACAAAAAAGATACTTTTAAACTTAACTTTTTGAAACCCTTGTACAGATCAACTCAGAATTTACTTATACAAGAAAATCAGTTTTTTTTTTAAGGGCCACTGGATTGAAGGAATAGGTATAGTGAAGTTACCTATTAAAACCTATGAAGTTTCTCTGAAGTTCTACAGGGAAAGAAAGGGTAGTCTTACCAATATTCTCCTTTACATGGAGAAAAAATGAAAGTATTGTATTACTGGCATGGAAACTGGAAATACATTTGGTAATGGAACGAACCCAATTTCCACCTAGAAATGAGTGCTTTTATCTAATGAGACAAGAGAAAAAGCAAACAGACATCAGAATTCACATAAAACTCAACAGAAAGCAAAAAAGGGAGATATGGAGACCAAAAAGAAAAATTGAGGAAGGAAAAAAGGATGAAATTTTGTTTCTCCCATCCATTTCCCCTATTCTCTTCTCAAGCACGGGTCAAATCTTGCAAGACGCTCTCTAAAAACCTACAGAATGCATTTTAAACATCACCTTTTAGCACTCAGGATGGCCCAGAGAACAACACGGTGTAGCAAAAATACTCAGATCCAGGGGCTGGCCCGGTGGTGTAGTGGTTAAGTTCATGTGCTCTGCTTCAGTGGCCTGCGGGTCACAGGTTCGGATCCCGGGCATGGACATACACACCACTTATCCAGCCATGCTGCAGTGGTGTCCCTTATATAAAGTATAGGAAGATGGGCACAGATGTTAGCCTAGGGCCAATCTTCCTCAGCAAAAGGAGGAGGATTGGCAACAGACGTTAGCTCAGGGCTAATATTCCTCACCAAAAAAAAAAAAAAAAAAAAAATTCAGATCCAAAGCCTGGCTCATTCATTTATTCATATTCAACTAATAGTTATTGAGTGCCTGCTGTATACTGGGCATTGTTCTCGATGTGTGCAATATACAAGAGAGCAAAACAGACAAAGATCCCCACTCTTGTAGGACACATCCAATCTAGCAGGACAGACAGGACATACACAGTAAAACAATAAAAATTAAATTATATAGAAAATTAGAAGGTAATAGTGCTATGGAAAAAAGAAAAAGTAGAGCAGGGTAATAGGATGGGAATGCTCGAGGAGTCGGGAGTGGCACTGAGAAGGTAAGAGCTGAGCAGAGTCTTGAAGGGGTCAAATGAGCCACTGGGAGGGAGATAAGGAGGTTGTTGCTGGTGGCAGAAACTGTGCAAAGGCTCTGAGATGGGAGCAGCCTGTGGTGTAGGAGGAACATCAGGGACACCACGTGGCTTCAGAGAGTAAGGAAAGAGGAGTGCAGGAGGAGATGAGCTTAGAGAGATTACAGGGGCCAGGTCTTTTGGGGACCTCTGAATTTTGGACAAAGAAATGACCTGATTTCACTTACATTTCTAAAGGATCCCTCTGGCTTGGAATCAGAATAAATTATAAAGGGGCAGATGTAGGAGCAGGGAGACATGCTAACAAATGATTGCAGCCATCTAGGTGAAAGATAATGGTGGCTCAGACGAGGGTGCAGCTGTGGAAGTGTGCAAGTGGTCAAGTTTGGATAAATATTGAATGGAGAGCCAACAGAAGTTCCTGATGGATTGGATGGGGTGTAACAGAAAGAGAGGAGTGAAGAATGACTCCATGGTTTTAGGCCTGAAGGATGGAGCTGCCATCAACTGATAAGAGGAACACACAGGTAGATCTGGTTTGTGGGGGAGCTCAGAGGTCCAGTACAGTCATCTTGAGTTTGAGGTATTCATTAGACATCCAAGTGGAGATGTTCAGTGAGCAGTTGAACGCAGGAGACAGGCCTGGGCTGGAGATGTAAATTTGGGAGTTGTCTGCATGTGAATGGTATTTAAAGCATTGAAAATTGATAAAAATCGTACAGGGAGTAAAAATAGAAAGAAAAAAAAGGACATAGAAAGAGAGGACCAAGAACTGAGCCTGGAGCTCTCCAGTTTAGGAGGTTGGGAGGAGAGAGAGAAGAGTATGGTGCCCGAGGAGCAGGCAAAGAAAACACATCAAGGAGGAAGAAGTGATCACCTGATCAAAGGCTACTGATGGGTCAAGTAAGAGGAGGACAGAATTGTCCATCAGTGTTAACCGTAAGAAGATCATCAGTAACCTTGACAAGAGCAGTTTTGGTGAAATAGGAGATAAAAAAGTAAAGCTGTGTTGTGATTTACATTATCATGAAACATGCTTGTTCCACATACTAGTGACATGTGACGCATGTGAGGGCATGAAAGCCGCCTAATCTCTGAGTCTCTGTCTTCTCATTTGGAAAACAGGGGGGAAACCTCTTGATTTAGGGTGACTAAGTAAAATATTTGTGCCCCTTTCTCTTAAAAAAAAATCACCCAATAAATAACTTAGAGGGCAAGGAACAGAAATAGAAACTTCCGTACTGATCAAAGTAGCAGCCACCTGGAAGGCTGGACCAATATACGTAAACGTGGGAAAGGGAGGGAGGCACTGTAGATGACCTAGCAAAACTGAGGAAAGATTTATTAAAAGCGCCCCCAGAGGAGAAGAAGGTTAATTTGCACCACACAACCTCAGAACCGTTAAGGCATTACAGGCACCAATATCACAAAAGATCGAGTGAGGCAAGAGCTGGAAACCACGTAGTTGTTTAAAAGACTGTACAGAGCTATTAAGGCTCCGTGTCCCCAGGTCTGCAGGGCCCTGCCTTTACCCTCCAATGAAGGAGGCAAGAGGCATGTTAAGTGGAGAAATGAGTGAGGGGCTCTAGACTAAGGGATATCAGATACAGAGGAAGGTGGGCCAGGCTGAAAAAAAAAGGTTATGACATTTGAGACCCCAGACCTCTCCTCTCACTTACCTCCAGGTCACTGACAGCCAGGTCACACTTTCCCCAGGCATAAGATAAGAGAATATTTCTCTGGAGAAATGAATTATCCCAGGAAAAAAACTTAACAGACACTGACATTGTGGAAGAAAACCCCAGTGGGCAATATGGCAAGTCCCCTAATTGCTCCCACAGTGAATTGCACTATTTGACAAGTGCCATCCCAGAACAATTTTAGTGCTTTTCTCTTAAACGTGAACAGAAACCCAAGGATCACCTGACATTCAAAGAAAGCCTCCAATCGGGGGGAAAAAAAAAGTAAATAGAAGAAAAGAAAACAGAATAATGCAGAGAGACGTAGAAAGTTTCAAAGAAATTATAATTAATGTACTTGATGAGATAGAAGATTTTGCATCAGTAGAACAAGAACAGGTTGAAAGAGAGCAGGAACAACATAGAACTAGAAAAATTTAGAAATTAAAAAATGTAACGGCTAAAAATTTTTACAAATCAATAAAGATGTTGGACATTAAAGTTGAGGAAATATTCCAAAAAGTAGGAAGAAAAGGAATGGACACTAGGAGGGAAAAGATAAGAAATTAAGGTTCTGGGCCGGCCCTGTGGCTTGGTGGTTAAGTGCACGCGCTGCGATGCTGGTGGCCCGGGTTCGGATCCCGGGTGCGCATCGAGGCACCACTTCTCCGTTCATCCTGAGGCCGAGTCCCACATACAGCAACTAGAAGGATGTGCAGCTACGACACACAACTATCCACTGGGGCTTTGGGGGGAAAAATAAAATAAATAAAATCTTTAAAAAAAAAAAAAAAAAAAGAAATTAAGGTTCTGTCCAGGAAGGCCAACATCTATTCAGCTAAAAGATTTCTAGAGAGAGAACAGATAAAATGGAGGAGAGGTAGTTATCTATAAACAGCACAAGAAAATTTCCAGATTTGAAGAACATGAGTCCCCAGATTGCAAGTGCCCACCAAGTACCCAGGATGATGAATGAATGGAGATCCCCACAAAGGAACATTATAATGAAATTCCACAACTGAATAAAGAAAAGCATCCTAAAGTATTCCAGAGACTTAACAGAGTATACACATGAAGGATCGAGAACAAAGATTGCCCAGGGGTTCTCAACAAGCAAAGCTGAGAACCAGAACACAGGGAGCAAGTCTTCAAAATTCTAAGCAAAAAGATGGTGGGCAAACTACCAACCAAGGGAGAGGAAATGATAGCATTTTGATTTTCCTATCTCCCAAACACAGTTCCTCAGAAGCTACTGGAAAATGTGCGCCACCAAAAGGGGAGAATGAAGCCACAAAGAGGAAGCCATGGAATCCAACTCATTCAAGGGAAGAAGGGGATTTCGAGGACAGCAGGAAAAGAAGGGCCAGGACGACAGCTCTGCAGCAGACAGAGCAACCAATGTGGGCTGTGGCAGGAGGAGAGTGGGCTCTAGATGCAATGTTGCCAGGAAAAAAAACCGCCGAGTTTCTCACAAGCTTGACCATGTGGAAAACTGTATTGAGAGACATTTGCACAAAGTATGGGAAGATTTAGCTATAGCTCCAAAGAAAACTAAGTTAATGTAGCAATTGTCAACTAAAGGAATTGAAAGTCATAGAAGAAAGGAAATGTAATCATTGTAAACTACACTGCTCGGCAGTGGACACTAAGTATGCAGTCATTAAAATAAAAACATAGAATATGAATTTAAGCATAAGCCCAGATATGACTATACTGGGAAGATAGTGAAGCTACAAGGATGTATGAGGGGCAGCTAAAGCCTGCGCCTCCACAGGAGGTCAGTAGATAACCAGACCAAGGGAGTAATGCATAAATATTATTGAGAAAAGTAGAGATTATACCAGAATAACCAGCCTTATACGTTGAGAGTGGTTACCTCTGGGTTGGAGGCAAAGAGTTGAAGGACTGCTACTTTTTGTTACAAGACTTTTAGCCTTGACTCTTTAAACAGTGTGCCTGGGTTCTTTGATGAAGCTAAAGATTAAAACCACACACATACACACACAAAGGAGATAAAAATGCCAGTGGTGTTGGGTTGTCAATATTAACTATGATCTCACGGTTGTCGAAGTCCAGGCACAGTCCTTGGGGTTTAGAAATACACAATCACAGGGCTGGCCCAGCGGCGTAGTGGGTAAGTGCCCGAGCTCCGCTTCGGCGGCCTGGAGTTTCCAGGTTCGGATCCCTGGTGTGGACTGAAGCACTACTTATCAAGCCATGCTGTGGCAGCGTCCCATATAAAGTAGAGGAAGATGAGCATGGATGTTAGCCCAGGGCCAGTCTTCTTTAGCAAAAAGAGGAGGATTGGCAGCAGATGTTACTCAGGGCTAGTCTTCCTCACCAAAAAAAAAAAAAAAAGAAATGTGCAATCAATGCTAGTTTTCCTACCCCAGATTCCATGATCAGAAGCCCACCCATCTCTCACTGCATCCCTCCAGAAACATGCCAGCACCAGAGACCCACCTGCCATCTCCTAAACAGGCTGTGTTGAGCAAGATTCCTTCCCTTGGTGGCCTTCAAAGCAGGCTGTACAGATAATGCATTGCAGAATGGGAAGAAAACATAATTTCCACTTATTTTATCTTATCATTTTTTAAGTTTGTATTTATTGCATAGCTTTTATTTTTCTATTTTTAAACTATCCACTGATATAATGTCAGACATTAAAAAGTGGCAAAAATAGTACAAAAGATTCCTATATACCCATCTTCTGGATTCCCCCAAGTGTCAACATCTTACATAACCATTGTACAATTATCAAAATCTGGTAATGAACATTGACACAATATTATAAAATCTACAGATCTTATTCATATTTCTCCAGTTGTTTCACTAATATCCTTTTCTGGTCCAGATCCAACTCAAGGTCACAGGCTGCGTTTTGTCGTCCGGTGCCTTTGGTCTCCATCAGGCTGGATCAGTCCCGTGGTCTTTGTCTTTCAGAACCTGGACACTGTACGAGACTATTGGCTGGTTCTTTTATAGAGTGTCCCTCAATTGGAGTTTTTCAGATGTTTGCTAGTGATTAAATGCAGGTTAGGCATTTGGGGAAAGAGTGCCACAGACGTGTTGTGCATCCTTTTCAGTGTATCATATCAGGGGTGCAAAATGTCTATTCCTCCCATTACTGGTGATGGTAGCTGCCCTCACTTGGTTAAGGTGATGCCGAGCAGGCTTCCCCACTGTGAAGTTACTGTTTTTCCTTTAGTATACACTATATGCATACACAGTATATAACTAATGAGTGTCTGTCGGGGAGACACTTTGAAACTGTGCAAATACCCTCCTTCTCATCATGCTCTCCCTACTTAATTTTAGCACCCCCCCAGTGATTCTTGCCTGAAACTTGGTGTTTGCCAAGTGGTGATTTTCTATTTCCATCATACTTTCTACATTTTTTTAGTAGGCATTGTACTGTAAGGAAGAGCTTTCCCTCCTCTCCTATTTATTTATTCATTCAATTGTTGAATTATTATTTGATTAATTTATTCAATTATTTATATCAGTATGAATTCATAGATTGTGATTTTACTCTGTGATATATAATTCTTTACTATCATTGTTTATTTTCTTGCTACAATTATCCCAACATGGCCATTTGGAGCATCTTTGACATGTCTTCTGTGTCCTTTTGGCATGTCTCCATCTTCTTCTTCTTCTTTTTTTTTTTTTTTTTTGGTGAGGAAGATTAGCCCTGAGCTAACATCTGTTGCCAATCCTCCTCTTTTTGCTGAGGAAGAGTGGCCCTGGGTTAACATGCATGCCCATCTTCCTCTACTTTATACGTGGGATGCCTCCACAGCATGGCTTGATGAGCAGTGCATCCGTGCGCACCTGGGATCTGAATCTGCAAACCCCGGGCTGCCGAAGCAGAGTGTGTGAACTTAACCACTACACCACTGGGCCAGCCCCTTCTTTTTTTTTTTTTTTTTTTGAGGACTTTTTTGCTTCCCCAGCACAAGATGTCCCAAGCTCACCTGTGCTTTCCTCAGCCCTATAGTCAGCCATTTCTCCAAGGAGCACTGGTCCTTTTAATGGAGAATAGTATTTTTGAAGCCAAGATCTGGGTGCTGTTATCTATTTTTTATAACATATTAGCTTGGTAGTACAGGCACTTATTTTATATATTAATCAATATACCTTTTTTTTAACTGATTGGGAAGTGTATAAGTTTTTGAAAAGCACTGCCCTTCGAAAAGCACTGCCCATGTTTCCTGAGCCTGGAATGTCCCGGGAAGCCGTGCCAACCCCTCACTGCACACCCCGCTTCTCACCGGTACAGCACGCGGCCTCTCGCCCTCTTCTGCACCAGTCTTTTCCCGCCTCATGTTGTAGACGGTGGCTCACTCCACCGTCTGTGTCTATCCTGTCGACTTCCTATGTTGAAAGAGGCTCACATGTAAAAGTTGCAAGGCAATGAAAGCCAAGGAGAGGAGAGAAACTGTCCACTTTGCTGTGTCACAGAGAAGCACCCTGTGTCACACACACACTGGGCAGCCGCTCGTGTGAACTGCATGATCTCGGGACACAGAAACTGGTGCCTATTGGTTCCCAAAGGAGGTCTGCGGTTAGCGTTTCCCTCCTTTACCGGCCCCTGTCAGGCTCCGTCAGAGCTCCTGGTCCCTTTGCTGGGTACTGGTCTGCCCCTTTCTGACTTGCTGAAGTTCTCTGCGGCGAAGAGCAGACTAAAGCCAGGCTGCTTACCTTCCAATCCCAGCTCCGACACCAGTAGCTGTGTGAACTTGGCCAGTTACTCGCCTCTGTTGTGCCTCTGTTTCTTCGTGTGCAAAATAAGAATAACAATAACAGACCTATTCTCTAAGACTGTCGTGAGGGTTAAATGAGTTCATATATCTAAAGTGTTCAGAGCAAGGCTAGGTGCATGATACGTGCTAAATCAGTGTTGGCTGTTATTAGTAACACTCCGGAAGACAGAAGACCCTTGTATGTACGTGAGGGAGCCTCGGAGAAGGTGGCATGGAAATATGCAAAAGTTCAGGGCATGAAGGATTAGGTTAAACTAGGCTTCTGTGTCTAATTAAAGACAGTCCCAGAGAGGGACAATCCAGGACCCCTTTCCAGTCTCTGACCCTTTCCTGCAACTCCTTGTCTCACACCAGGCATGCATTTCCCCTGAAGCACAGGGATGGGGGCTGGGTGTGAAGAAGGCGGCTGTGGGAGGTGAGGGGAGTCGGACAAGCCACGGAGTACACGAGACACTTTCTTTCCACATCAGCTGTACTCAAAGATTTGTAAAGAAAAATATTATTATTGTTTTAAAGCAAATGCCTTTTTATGGTGTAGAATGGAAATTTGCATAAATTTTTATGCTAAAGCCAAGCTGTCTAATAACGTTTTCTTTTGTGGCCGCTTTAGAGCATCATGTGGCAGAAACATTTAAGAAGCACTGTCTTACCGTGAAAAACCTTGTTGAATCCTCCTTAGCAGAAGATGCTGATGGAGAAAATATAGGGAAATAGCCATCTTTGGGTGGGGATGGAGAAGAAGTTCAGAAATGGAAAGGACAACCCCAAAGAGAGATTAAGGCCTCCAGACACGAGAAGACAACGTGTGCAACAGTGAAATCGAGACAAGGACAAGAACATGGACACCCGGGGCGGACGCAGGGGACAGGCCGGCCACCTCTGCGGTGGCTCTTCCGTGAAAGTGGCCCGGCCACACTGGGCCCGCCTCCCATTTTATTTATTTATTTATTTTGGTGAGGAAGATTGGCCCTGAGCTAACATTCATTGCCAATCCTCCTCTTTTTGCTGAGGAAGGTTGGCCCTGAGCTAACATTTGTGCCCATCTTCCTCTGTTTTGTATGTGGGACGCCTCCACAGCATGGCTTGATGAGTGGTGTGCACGTCTGCGCCCAGGATCCAAACCTGCGCACCCCGGGCCGCCGAAGAGGAGCACACAAACTCAACCACTACGCCACGGGCAGGCCCCCTGCCTCCCATTTTAACACACAGAGCAGCACGTGCCTCGCTTTAAAACATAACAGAGTTAGTATTTCCTCTTTACCAAGTAATTCACTGTTGAAAAGCTGAGAAAATCATTCCACTCCACCACATCAAGCTTAAAAGTTGTGTTTTGGTTAGTGACAAGACACCTGACAAAGCTTAGAGCAGCTCTGCAGAGCGAGTGTGGATCTCGGGCTGCTGGGGAGCTGCGTCTGCTGTCGGGGCAGAAGCTTTAACAGAGGATTCAGATAGCCTCTCCTTCCAGACATCTCCCATGGTAGAAGCAAGAAGCAAGGCCAGCCCTACATTGTTAAAGGAGCAATAAAGATGCTTCCCATTACAGCATGAAACTGGATTTGCCAGTAGAAAATCTCATTAGGATAAATAGTTTTTACTCTTATCGATCCTCTGCCAAGTTGCTTGCTTTATTCTTTCATCCACAAGATAGAATTCCTTTTAAAATAAAGTTAAAAGCCTGTCCCAACATGCTGACACACAGACAGTTGTATAAATAAAAAGCTCCAAATAGGATAATAGAACGAGAAGCTACGTGTCAAGATTCCACATCTGTCTGTCGACCAAAGAGGATGACATTCCACAATTTGAAAAATCAGAAATTCCAGGCTTGAGTCAGATATCTACAATGCAATGACAGATATTCCCAAGTATAAAAATAACTGTTCCACCAATAGTGGATATGGAAATATTAGGCGCCATGTAGAACAGGTGGGGTTTGGTTAAATTTATTTTTTTTAGTATCTCAGTGAACATTTGGAAAACTACTCTTTAGTGAGTGAGTGAGTGTTTTGCATATTACATTTCCTTTTGACATGCCCAAAGGCTTATTTCCTCAGCTGGTACAGATATTAATCCTTTATGTGCTTCCAATAGCAAAACCAAAAGAGTGCGCATGAAATACATAAATGTGGATGAAGAGAAAGGGAAAAAGATATTTTGCTCCATTTTGTTTGAGTAGGAGTGTCAGTTAGATACATCCTTATTTCTCAGTAAGAAAAACTGCAACCCGAAGCTCAAAAGGACCACAAAATAAGAAGCTAAAAATTCTCAAAGACATCATCTTTAGATTCTTTATGCTACAGGGCTGGTTTTAGAGGAAAAGTGCAAACCCAGCTTCATCAGGTTTTTTATATTTCTGCCCCTCAATTTCTCCAAATGTAAAATAGAAATGTAATGACACCACCTCACAGGGCTGTAGTAAGACTTAAATCCAATAGTGGTGGTAAAACGCCCAGCCCAGAGCCCAGCCACAGCGGGCACTCGGTAAAGTCAGCTCTCTCCCTGACCCTCTGCTGTTGGTGTGATCCGAGCAGGTGGAAATTGTTGGCTGTCTGCCCAGCAGTCATCCCTCCTTCCTCAAGGACCCAGATTTTCATGTGGGCGATGACACTTCCCCCAGACTGCCAGTGGACCCAGAGCAAGGCCACTTCCTCTCCCCTTGCTGGTCCTCAGGTCCAGCGTGGGCTCTGGGTCATGTTAAATCCATCAGCCCATTTTTTCCCTTGGCCAGAGTCACTGGTTCATGTGGCCGAAGCAGCCCAATCAGAGTGAACCTCAGGAGCCTTGGAATGCCGAGGCCAAAGGGCCCTGCTGAAGATGGACAAGGACGCCCGTGGCCATGACACTCCTGAGAGCCACCTAAAGCCACGAGGGGAGCAGCCTAGGGGTAGCGAGCCAGGGAGAAGCGGGTCCTCACTGACTGGTTGGAATGACCAACTCTGAAGCTTATATGACCTCTGCACTTCCAATGACAAAAGCTGAGAAATCTCCTTTACAATTTAAGGACTTTCAATTGAGTTTTCAATAACTTACTCCATTAAAAAAAAAAAACAACAACCTAATTGATAGACCAAGAAGTTAGATACATCCTCATTTCTCAGTAAGAAAAACTGCAACCCCAAGCTCAAAAGGACCACAAAATAAGAAGCTAAAAATTCTCAAAGACATCATCTTTAGATTCTTTATGTTACAGCTAAATGAGAGGTCTCCATAGTGTCCATCATATCTTTCTATGTGTGGCTGATTAGGTTGTATTGTCATATACCAGAATTACCCTCTACCATAATTGTTCCTGGTATAAAAGAAAGGTTTCACTTAGCTATTCTAAAATTAGAATAAATTGATTCTATCAAATAAACCTAAATGGCAGGTTAATTTCCTTATTTATTTCTGTATACATTTTGTAGGTCATTTATCCTGGTATATTTGTAACCAAGCTCGTTCTGCTTGCTGCAATCCAGTGCCAATCAATTGCAAACGAGTCGGTGTTTGAGAAAGGAAAATTTATACGATTAGCCATCATAATCAGAAGATGGTAGACTAGGGTCCCAAAAAACCATCTTAAAATCATACAGTTATATAGGGGAAATGGACAGGGAAGGAGGGGTTTAGGGATGTTGACCATCCGGTGTGATGAACTTCAAGGCTCCACATTATCTCTTTCTTCTCTCATTTGTTATGGATGCCAATGCAGAGTTTTTCTTGCTGGGGGTCATCATGTTCCTGGGGAACTCAGAGAACAAAGTTATCGTCTTGTCACAGCTGGGAGATATATGTAAGCAAGAGTCATAGAACTATCATATCATGTATTTTACAAAAGGGAAAGGTGCTTAATCATCTAGGCTATGTGCAGGCCAGAAGGCATTCTCAGAGACTAGTGAGTCAGGGTCACAGTTATAATATTGCTTCCTTTCCCTAAGATGGCTTCCCTTGTGCTAACTTAAGATCTAGCTGTTACACATTCACTGGGAAAAATCCGGTTATTCAAGATCAGGTGTTCATGGGAATGTCATCTGTGGCAGTGATGAGCAACTGGTAACACCCGCTTTGAGAATTTTCTAGGCCAAAATTATCTTGACCATTGCTACAGACTGAATGTCTGTGTCCCCAAAATTCATATGTTGAAATCTAATTCCCAGTGTGATGGTATTAGGAGGTGGGCCTTTGGGAGTTGATTAGGTCATGAGGGTGCAGCCCTCATGAAGGGGATTAGTGCCCTTATAAAGGAGACCCCAGCGAGCTCCCTCACCCCTTCCACCACGTGAGGACACAAGGAGGAGATGGCCATCTACGGACCAGGAGGAGCTCTCCCCAGACATCGAATCTGCCAGAGCTTTGATTTTGGACTTCCCAGCCTCCAGACTGTGAGAAATAACTGGTTGTTGTTTAAGCTTCCTATGGTATTTTTGTATTTTTGATATATGTCTATAGTATTTTTGCAGCCCAAAAGGACTAAGACTGCCATGTTCTATGATAAAATTTGTGGGGCATAATTGACAAAAGCAAAACTTTAAAAATTTTAGCAGAAGGAAAGAGAATCCTTTTTTCAAATTTTAATGACTTCATTTATGTCAGAGAGATATCCCATATCAGGAGAAGACTTATGTTCAAACTATAAAAATTCCTTTTTCAAAGATTGACCAGTAACATTGTCAAAGGAAACCCCAGGATGCCAACTTAGAGGACCAGTTACCTATAATCCACTGATGGTATAACTTTTAGCCTCACAGATGAAGATATAATTTATGTATCTAGGAATCTTACACAACCCTGGAATTTCAGTTCACTTAGATTTGTTTGTTTGTTTAAATTTGTTCATTTGTTGCCTTGTTCCAGACAAGATTTAAGGCAATGGGTTTATTTACTCTCATTTTGAATGTTTTTAAATGAATTGGAATTCATTCCACTGTTCACAAATCCTATAGAATTTGACATATACAACACTAGCACTGTACTCTATCACCTTTAATTACTACCATTTAGTATTAACCAAACATAGGTATTACAAACTGAGAGTTTGAAATCACCAGGTTTTAGAGGGAAACAGTAGAGACCATGTTAGATTCTGTTGAAGGAAGAGGCATGATTGTATGATCCACATTCTGCATAATGATTTCTTGGAGAGTGTCAGCAGGCGGTAGTGGTCTAGGTGAGCAGCTGGAGAGACTGGAGGAGGTGATAAGAGGATTACTGGGGAATAATGAGGATTGAGCAGAAAGATAAGGTTGCTGTGTCGTTGCCGTAAGCAAGTTGCTTGGCCACTCTTATCTAAATGTAAAAGGAACAATCGCTGTCTTGCTAGGATTAAAGAGCACATGTCTGGTGGAGGAAGAAATGATATAAACAGTATCCAGCATCACGTAGCCTCCCCCCCAGGACTGCCTGTGTCTGTCTGTTCAGGAGAAGCCACAGCAAGGTCAGGCTCTTACTTCAGGGAGCCGTACTTATTTACAAGTTCTGCAAATGGGCCTTTAGTTTGATCCCCTTTGAGACAAGTGAAAGATGGGGGGAGGGGCATCCCAGGGGAGGTAGGGAAATACCACAGAACTCAAGCTAGTCCAGATAGTCTCCCCGCCTCAACCTGCACCCATGTATTCTCTCAAGGTGGGGGTTGGGCTAGAGATGGCCAAACCTTTTGTTACCAGTCCCAACTAGGTGGTCTATACCTCACTTCAGAACTTAGGGTACTTACCAACCACTGTTTTTGTTCAGGGCCTTGGACTTTAGGTAAAAGTGAGACTAAAAGTGTCTCATTTCAATAACCTATTCCACGTTTCAGAGTAAGGTTCTGGAATCACATCTGGGCAATATCAAATGCTCAGTTCAAACTGTCTCCGGTCAGGGAAAACCAGGATGTGGAAGAGCGGAGAGGCTGAGGACCTGTGCCCTTCAGGGGGGCTTCTCTGGGAGGCTTCAGGGTGAGGACAGTGCGTTGTCCTGGGACACAAAGAGCTCCATCCTGGGGTCCAAGTTTTGAACCACGTTCAACTTCTCCAGAGAGGAGAGGCTTTCCTGACTTGGCTCAGTGATGTGTCCCTGTCTGGTCTCTTGAATCTGGTCTGTTCTGATCCAGACAGCTTATTCCTTGTAAACTATCGGGTGAAGACCACTCTTTCTCTAACAGGTGAGACACAGACACAAGCCCTTTTTTGGCTCTTTTTGCAAAGAGTCATCAGATTTGAGGTCTTTCTTCAAGGAAGCAAAAAGATAGCTCACATTTTCCAAGTAATTCCTACACATCATGAACTATAGTCATCGATGTATTAAATGCAAAGGGATGGATACAACCACACACAAGGCACCCCACATCCACAAATACACAGCGGGATCAATTAAGTAAACGCCCTGTGATTTTTCTGTCCCCAACCCACCCTTCTCCCACAATGTACCAGGCACAAAGCCTTCCAAGATGACCAGTCACAGAACTTCGAAGCTAGAAGGGGCCTTATTCAGACTATCTGCTGAGAACTTGACCCAGGGACTATCTTTCTGGGCCTCAGTTTCTTCGTCAATAAAATGGGAATTAGAATATTACCCAGCGAAACAGCCATTATGAAGATTATCTATGTGCTCAATTAATCTCACCCTGCTCATTGTGTTGAAGACACTGAGCAAGGTGGAAGGACATGTCCAGGTGAGAGACAGTGATGGGACAAGATGCAGGTCTCCTGCATCCTGGTGTGTGCTCTGTGAGGTGCGCGGGCCAGGCTTCCCTCAGAGGGCGGCACGCCATCCAGGCCACACACGCCATCACTCCACATATGGGTGTGAGCTTCCCTTCCTGGGGGAGAGGGTAGTCCTCTGTCTCCAGACACGGAGCTGAACACTGAGGGAGGATCCTCCACAGCCAAGAAGACACAGGACTGATAAAGGTCCAAGAGGAACCCTCTAAGCCACAAAGAGGCACAATTATAAACCACCACAAGCTTCTGCAGTTAACTAAGTAAATAAACAACTGAAGTTAGATAAACAACAAACAAACAGCTGGTTTGAAGTAAAAACTGTGCCCAGATCTAGACCTGCTTACAACTAGTGTTTACAACTCCTCTGATGAAACCAAGTCTTTGCGTTCTGCTAGCGTCCCTACCTCCATACAAAAGTATGGTAACACACACTTACAGGACACTCGGAAAATCTAGAACAAAATTACATATAGTTCCATTCTACATAGTACCCCCTCATCCTCGGGGGATACGTTCCAAGACCCCCAGTGGACACCTGAAACCGTGGGTAGTACCAAACCCTATATAGGGTATGTTTTTTCCTATACATACACACCTATGATAAAGTTTAATTTATAAATTAGGCGCAGTAAGAGATTAACAACAGTAACTAAGAAAATAGAACAATTACAACGACATACTATAATAAAAGTTGCCATAGATCTCAGCAACCTCAGTATATAGTTATTTTTTTCTCATTAAGTTGAGAACTTGGACCTTTTCACTTAGAGGAAGCACTTCACGGCTTCTCTTTGGTGTATCCGAATCGCCAGCATCACTTCTCTTGCACTTTGGGGCCATCATTAAGTAAAATAAGGGAGACTTGAACACAAACACTGCAATACCGTGACAGTCAAGCTCATAACCGAGACGGCTACTCAGTGACTAATAGGCAGGGAGCACATACAGTGTGGGTACGCTGGACAAAGGAGGATTCACGTCCCGGGCAGGATGGAGTGGGATGGTGCAAGATTTCATCACACTACTCAGAACGATGTGCAATTTAAAACTTATAAATTGCTTATTTCTGAAATTTTCCATTTAATATTTTGGGATTGCAGTTGACCACAGGTAACGGGAACCGCAGAAAGTGAAACCATGGACAACGGGCACTGCTGTATAGTACCATTATTATTTTGTGTAGTCACTCTCAGCATTTTGGAAGCATATTTTAAATATTTATAATTGTTAATAATATTCAAGCTTTTAATTATGCCTTAAAACAATGAACTCCTAGCCTGTTTTCTCTTTTAGAGTAAGAGGACACTGAACTGGATTCTCTCTCACGTTTCTTTTGTTTTTATCATCTTGTGTCTATAGATGACCTACAGAGCTGAAAGAAGACCGTCAGCTTTTTTCTTTGGTAACTAAAATGTTAAGAGTCTGAGCCTTTTTGAGAAGAAACAGCCAGGGCCACATCCTGCCTACTTGTTATTCAGTTTGTGTTACTCTTTTAGATTCACCAACTGGTCTACACACATTATCTCATATTCAGCTTTGAAAGAATTCTCAGGACCGATATCATCCTCACTTTACAAATGGGGAAATGGACCACTCACAGAAGCAGAATCAACTTGTGGCATTCCTAGAGGGCCAGCTGTGTGCTGAGGATACAGGGAAGGAGAGAGCTGACTGTGGCCTGTGGGTTAAATCGTAATGACTATTTCAACCTGGAAAGGAGTGCACAGGGAAGATTTAACAAAGTTTTTCTATAGTTTAGATACTGTTTCTCAAACTTTCAGATTTGAGAGCTAATGAAAATACTACAAAGGCCCAGGCTCAGTGAAGTGAGCCTAGGACCCGTACCTCTGCATTTTCATCAAATTCCTCAGGTGATTCTGATTCATACCAGTGTGTGTGTGTGTGTGTGTGTGTGTGTGCCCGCACTCTTGCGCACAGGCATGCGTATCATGGTGACTGCATATGTACTAAAGCAAATAACTAAAAGGTTAAATTACAGCATGAAGCATTTAGATTAGATGAAAAAGCAGAAGAGGAAGTGTGGGAGGAAGTTTCTTCTTCCTAAAAAGGCTTACTTGGGAATAGCAGTGGTTCTCAAACTGTAGTCTGCACCAGAATTGCTTGGAGGGCTGTTAAAACAGACGGCTGGGCCCCACCCCCCCAGAATTTGTCATTCAGTAGGTCTGGAGTAAGGCCCTAGGATTTGCCTTTCTGACAAGGTCCCAAGGGCTGCTGCTGCTGCTGGTCCAGGGGCCACACTCGGAGACCATCAGTGTAGACAAGCACAGTGGTTCTCAATCCTGGCGGCACGCTAGAATCATCTAGGATGAGTTTTTAAAGTATTGATTTAAATACTCTGGGCCCCACCCCAGAGATTCTGATGTAACAGGACTTCGGTGAAGCCCAGATAGTGTAGTTTTCAAAGCTCCCCGGATGCTTGAACGTGCAGTGCGGGTTGAGAACCACCGGTGCCCCGGCTTCCTGGGAAGGCCGGCGAGTCGGGGCGGGGGGAGTCACGTTCAGTCCTGGGCTGCCAGACTTAATCACGTTTGTCTGCGTGTCCTCTCCCGGAGGCAGGTGAAGGCAGCGCACCAAACGATCCTCCTAACGTCCTTTTCCCCACCCGGAATCCACGCTCCGACTAGGATGCTGTTAAAATGTGTTCCTGAGACACAGGAACACACGTGTGTTCCTGAGTGCAACAACAGCGTCTAGACTCGGTTGATTTTTCCCTTTCAACAATGCTGCCCTCTAGTGTTCTTAAACAGTAGAATCAGATAAAAACCCACCTCAGCCAGCAGGATGGCGATTTCCTTTTCGAGAGCTGAACGACTGGGCAATTTTCCTCTGAGTTTAAAAAAAAAATAAACAAATTCAATAGACATTAAAATAATTTTTAATCTGTAGCCACGTGAATCTCTGACTGGGGCCTCCCGGTCCTCCCGCAGTTTCTGCTGCGTTCTCCTGGAGTTCTCCTTTCCGCATTTCTACCAAGCCCTTCTCTGCAGAGTCAGAAGCCAAACAAATCAGGGAGCAGGAAAAGACCAGCGACTAGAGTCCCCAAGGCATTGCAGTGTCCTCCACAGGCTCTTCCGGCTCAGAACTGCTCGTTCTCACCTTTTCCTCACCTCTCACACCCACCCCTTTCTCACCTGATTGATGGCTTATTGAGGCTACAGTCCATGGAACAGGGACCCATGTCTTCCCATGGTGAGCTCTACAAGCCCGCCCGGGTCCCACCATCTGGACGAAGTGTCCTTGGCAGCTCACAGGTGCTTTGCCCTCCTCCATCTCATTCGTCAAGTCTCCCTTCTTCCCCATGCCCCCAGCCCGTATCATCAATAACTCCCTCTTTCTAGCTCACTCCCCGTGGCACACAGGCTTGCTCTTACATCTCTCATCTTGAACATAAAACTATGCTTTGACCCTAAGCACCCCTTCAGCTACTGCCTTACTTCTCTGTTCCATTCACTTCCAAGCTTGAGTCCACCCAGGTTGTCTCTAAAGCCTCCCCCGCCCCGTTCTTCCGTCTGCTCCAGCCGGGCCTTGGTCCCGCCGCACCACCCGCACGGAAACTGCTCATCTCCTGTCTGCCATGACTCCCAGCATTTGGCCGAATCCAGTGGACGCTGCCTTGTGCCCCTCTGACTTGAATGCTCACGGCGTTCCTGTCTGTGGGCACAGCTCCTCCTCGACACGCTCCCTGCTCTTGATTCTGAAACATCCCCTGCCCCTGGCTTCCTTCCTGCCCCTCTGGCTGCTGATGACCTGGAGCCCTGCAGTGTCCTCTGTCCGACCCCTGGGCTGGCTTGTAGAACTTCTTCTCTTTTCTCTCCACAGACTCCCCTTATATAGTCTCGTCCACCTCCATGAACTTAAGCACAATCAATAGTCTGGTGACTAATAAATGTATTACCTCCAGCCCAGCTTGCTCACTGTGTCACTTATCCAACTCTCCTCACTATCTCCCGTCTGTATCTCACAGGCATCTCCAGTTTTTGCATGTCCAAAAAGGAAGTCCTGATCTTCCTCCCCCATCTCCCTCCTCTGTGTAGATGGACAGCTATCTGGGAGACCGCTTGATGCCTCCCTTTCCCTCACTTGCCACTTTCAGTCTATCTGCAAATCTTATGAATGCTACCTCCAAAATACATTTGGAATCCATCCCATCTCTCTGTCTTTACTACCACCACCCTGTTGCAGGCCGCCCTCATCTCCTGCCTGAAACACTGCAACACCTTCCTAAAGATCTTCCTGCTTCCTCCAACGCTCCCCTCACCGCTGCCTCGCCACAGCACAGTCAGAGCAGAGACAGTGGTCTGAAATGTAAACTATATCCTGTCATTCCCTTATCTAAAAAATCTCAATAACTTTCCATTAAACTTTGAATAGGATATGAAAAACTGGTTTGCCCTCAGCCAACTTCATCGTGTACCCCTGTCCTCCTTCCTTACTAGGCTGCTGCCACAATGGCTTCCTTCTGATTGCTGGAACTCAGTAAGCTCTACCTGCCTCAGGGCCTTTGTACATGCTGTTCCATCTTCCTAGAATGTCCTTCCTCTGGCTGGCTCCTTTTTATTTCTTATATCTAAACACTGACCTAACTGAATAGGTCTTGCCTCTTATTTCCTATCTCAGCCTCTTGTTTGTTTTCTTCTCACACTTCACATTTTATATTACTTGTTTACATCTCCATCTCCTCCATTCAACTCTAAACTCCCTGAGTTCAGAAGCTTTGTATCTGTTTTACTCACAGATGAACCCAGCACCTGGCACAGAGCCTAGCAAATATTCAGCGTGTCATACGTGTGTGTTGAATGAAGGTGTGGGAAGAGTCAACCTCCGCTCCACCTTAACTGCTCTTGTTGAGGCCTTGGTGACTTCCATGTGGCCAGGCCACTGGACGGTGTTCTGTGCTCCTCTTACTCGAGTGCAGAATAGAGACAGGGGAGCGTCTTGGGCTCAGTTTACTGTCTGTTAACCTCGTCAGTACTTACCAACACATTTGGTTCACCACAATATCCCAGGAGACAGTGCAGCAGACGCTTCGTAAGTACTGTTGACCAAAGGAACCCTCAGCTCCAAAGGAAACAGGATGTGAAAAGACAGGGAGCCGGTGCTGTGACCAAGATGTCCAAAGAGAGAATACTTCTGGGGCAGAAATTTAAATAATGGCTTTCAACTTGCAGAAATGTTTATCACAGGCAATCATTTCCATTTGTATAATAAAAGAAAAAAATGTTTCATAGAACTTTTTGTATCTCATTTTTTTAATACAGGGAGAGTGAACTTCATAGTTTTAGTTGCTAAGTATAATCTGATATTTAGGAGTCTTTCTCTAAGAAAGAAAAATATTTTGCTTATAAGCCCAGTTCTACCTCTTTTGGGTAGATGGGGGTGAGTAGAAGCATCCTCCTCTTCCAACAGAGAACTCGAGGGCAGTTGAAAGTGGTTCACGTAAGTCAAGCAAGCAAGTAGGCTAAGGCCCCAACCCTGGCTGTCTCATTCCAAATCCTGCCCCCGTCAGAGTGGACACTGCGTGCTCATGAGAAACAAAAGAAGAATACATCTACCTCAACTCGACTTTGAGACAAAGATTTGATTCTTCTGAAGGACATTTAACCCTCAAGAATTAATGGGACGTGGAGCAGCCGGAGGCCTGCAACCCTTTGAAACTGTCAAATGACCTGGCATCCTAGGTGTTTGGCTGACCTGCTCTATAGAAGAAATCCAACCGTGTCTGCCACTTCTCACTCAGTGGAACTTGAGGCTCTCCACGCTCCCTGGTTCTGCATGACGTCTGGTTGGTGCCAAGAGGATTAGCTCAGCTCCACGCCTCTGGGGAAGGGATTCATTTTCCTGTTTAGGAAATATGATGTCAGGCAGAAAGAGGCGAATGAGCAAACTGGGTGGGGCCATGAGCAGGCCCGGTGAAATCCATCACATGGTGTCTTAGAATAAAGCTCAGTTCACAGTGGTCAATGACAGGGTGTGCCTTTGTGGGCTGGGAGCCACTGTGGCTTCAGCTGTCTGTTCAGCATTTAATATGTTTATCTTTCTGCTAAACACATTGTTGCTGAGTCCTCTCTATTAAACAGCCACCCTGTGTGAGGCCCCACGCTGTAAATCCGACACACAAACACAGGCCTTCTACCCTCCACCACCTTACATTCCACAAAGTCACAACAAATGCTTTCTCTTACTTCTTACTTTAGCGAACAAGGTCTCCAGGCCCTGAAAGAGGTTAACACTGTGTTCTTTTATTAGGCCAAGAACCACGAAGCAATAAAAGTAAAGGAAGAACTTCAAGTGGTCATTATGTTTTTAACATCATTTAGTGTTTTTGCTGCAAACTGAAAATGGAAAGTCAATTTACCCAAAAGTACCGTCAGCCTCCAAACCATCTGTATTTCATGTTAGACTATTATGCTGTCGCCAATGTCTAAACTGCTAAACTTTCTAAACTTTGGGCAGAAAAAAAAAGACCACATAACTTTGAAAAATAGAGAAACTCATGAAATGCTATCTGTTTGGCCTTCCATAGAAATTGTTCGCGCCATGACACATGTGATAAACCAAGGAATGGCGATGTACTGGGGAACCTCACGGTGGAGTGCTATGGAGATCATGGTAAATTCGTTTCTATTCTTAAATAGCCATTGAGTACCTATTGTTGTTTTTCAGATACCATGTGTAAATTTCAAGATCTTTTGCAAACTTTCCTCACAATCGATACCGCACTGGAATTCTATGATCTATTTCATCATTATGGAGATGTATGTGGGGGCTGGATCTCATCAGCTCAGAATACAACAGGGAAGGTGCAGGTCTCCAATAAGAATCATGTTTCAGCGTGTTCTTTGGTGGCAAGAGGTTAAAGTGAATTTCCCAGCCAATGAGATATATGAACAAAATATTTTAGTTTTCTTTTTAAAAACTGGATTAAATAACTATACTGTTTATAACATGCTAATGATACAGATTATTTTTATATATTAGTCTAAGTTTTATTTCTTTAGGAACCTAAATATAGTCAAACTACATTTTCTTTATAACAGTCTATAATTCACACTTTGACTAATTTGCTCTGGACTTGACTCAGTCAAAACCCTCCCAAAGAAGAATAATGATCTCCTGCATTTGGTGTTGCTCTTAGTGAAATTGATGGTCATAACTTTGCTTATTATTTGGCATCCTACATGTTTCTTGGTTTGTATTGATTTCACTAAAATGAAAATTTCTCATGCATATGAAACCCAGGGCAGCCTTATTTCTCATCAGTATAAATTCAGTTGCAATCTTATTTCTCCCTAGGAAGCCTATTCTGTAGCAAGACAGTTCAATATGATCCCACCCGTCTGTGAACAAGCTGAGTACCATCTTTTCCAGAGAGAGAAAGTGGAGGTTCAGCTCCCAGAGCTCTACCATAAAATAGGTAATCTTCACAATCAAATTTAACGATTATTTTTAACAATAGGAGGATCAGTGATCCGGGAAAAAATGTTATGAATCGCTTTCCTAAATGTCCCTAATTAACATATGGATTGTAAGAACTCTGCCTTCCAGAGACTGGAGAAGAATCATATGTGCCTCTGTGCAGTCTCCACTGATGAAAGCCGAGCAGAGCTGTAAATTGTGACTAGCGTGTAAACTGTACTCAGTAGGTGTTCAAAAAATGCATATAGAATGAAGGGAAGAAACAGTGAATAAACTCATTTTTCCTAGGGTGCTTGCTCTAGCCAAAGCATGCATCTTTGAGTGGATTATGCTGCCTTTCCAAAAGATTATGGACATGTACATCTATGACTCCTACTCTGTGCCTAGAACTGAGTTAGACAGAAGGAATTCAAGATTGGCTGACAAGCCAGGCACCACATATGTGTGTAGGTAGACATAATGCTTTCAAAGAGAGGGAAGAAATAGATATACAACATACAAGAATTCTAGACATCAGAAAAACACAAACAAGCCACATTTTCAGGCTTATCTATCAAAACAGTTTCCAGAGAGAACTTTCTTCCTAAGAAATAGAGGTTCCCATGAGCAGGAAAATGCTGGGTAAGGGAAAAAAGGATTAAAAAAATTCAACAACAACAATAACAACTGTTATTACTGCTATCACCTATTGTGTTTACTGTGCAAGAGGCATTGCACTCCTGCTCTGGACAGGCACTATTTAGGAACGAAGTGGACGAGCGAAGCACTGAATTTCTGTGCGAGTAGAAGTGTCTGTCTCCAAGTGTAAAAAGAAACATGAATTTTGGACTTCAGAAATTATGGATAAGCCACATTTTCAGACTTATTTATATGGTCCACTCCCTATAACCAACAGTGCATGTTTAATTCATTTATAAAAATGAAGCACAATTTGTAAATGCCTAAATTTTAATGGAAAGATGTATGCTGGTATTAACTCATTTATCTGGCCAGGTTTTCCCATAACTAACCAAGTCCTGTTTAAACACCCCCACACTTTTGATCCCAGCTTACACAAGCAACTTTTTAAGTTTTTTTCTTCTATAGGAGTTGGAGCAATGACGTGGTCTCCCCTTGCCTGTGGAATCATCTCAGGAAAATATGGAAACGGGGTGCCTGAAAGTTCCAGGGCTTCGCTGAAGGTATTTCCCTCCACCTCTAGGAAAGTCAGGATGGGAGCGAGGGATGGGGAGAGGGGAGGAAGAAGATTGAACAGAACAGCTCTGCAGCAGCCTGTGGCTTTGGGGCTCAGCAGAGTGTGGCCTTGGCCCAGCTGGTGTCCTCTGGCAGGCTCCTGAACCCTCCAGAGGCCTCTACTCCTGGCCAGGTATCAGTCAGCCCTTCATAAGCCAATGGCACAGAGATTTCTCCTCGGGGTACTAGGGGGAAATGCCCAATGACCTGGTTGGACTTGTAGGGCTCAAATCCCTACACTATTATTTATTCTTATGTTAAAGAAGGCATTTCATGCCTTCTTTGAAGCTAACACAATTTAAAATCACTCTTTTATATAAAAGGATCTAATTTTACTTTTCTTGACAAAACAATATTTAAGCCATAGAGGTTTAATCCATATAGGGCAAACCAGTTGCAGCTGAGTACAGTTTGAGGTTGGTTGACGTTTTTTTACTGTGTGGGGTGGGGGGTGGGGAGGAGGGTTTGGGAAGCAGATGCAGAGCCAAGCTGCTGTCCCTGGGGCTCAAGGCCAGCATTCACAGGTATCAACTCCGGCCACTGAGTCCTCCGGTTAAATTCTTATCTGAAGCATAAAGATATTCCAGATCATTGACATAAAGTTACCTCCATCCAGAACAACTTGATGGTTAATTTATTGGAGGGTACTCCAAACATCTCTCCCTATTAATAACATGTCTGTTTTTAAAAACTTGAGAGAATGTGTAATAACATTAGAATCATAAATTACTCTGTGATGTCAAGGGAGGAAGAATATAGGCATTTTTAAAATTCAGGCAAGGGGCCGGCCCCGTGGCCTGTTGGTTAAGTTTGGCATACTCTACTTCAGTGGCCCAGGTTTGGATCCCGGGCATGGATCTACACTACTCGTCAGCGGCCATGCTGTGGAGGCGTCCCACATACGAAATAGAGGAAGACTGGCACAGATGTTGTGCTCAGGGACAATCTTCCTCAAGCAAAAAGAGGAAGATTGGCAACAGATGTTAGCTCAGGGCAAATATTCCTCAGCAAAAAATAAATAAAAATAAAATTCACACAAGCCAAGGGCCCCTAAGAGGAAGCAGAGGTCTGATGCAGCCTCTTGCCTCCATCAGCACAAAGTCAGCGGGAGGACGCTCAGGTTAGGCCCAAACCACGGACACTTGAATCAGTGTGGCTGGAACCACCTTGTGCTTCCCTAATCAGAACCTTCTCAAGACTCTAGGTCTATCACTTTCCTTTCTGCCTGTAACAGTTAATCTATTAGCTTGTTTGTTCTCTAAAATAATATAATATAAATGTCTCCTAAAACATGGTGACATGGTTCTGTTTCTAGTTTTGCATTATCACAAAACATAATCATCCTAAAATATGAAATATGGTTTTGCTTCTGAAAAATTGAAGATTATTCTGAACCAGGTCTAAATAAGTCAGCAAAGAAAAACTAAAAGCATCTTAGGGAAGCAGGTGTAAAAGGAGGGAGGCAGGAAGAGAGTGAAGAAGGAAGGGAAACACTGAACGTGCTGATTTCCCTGAGCACGGACTATGGGCCAGGCAGCCGGCGAAGTGTTTATATCGCTCCCTTGATCCTCACAAAGACAGATGGAAACAGATGGCTTGTAGTCAGTTGTAGGTAAGCATGTGCCTTACATTCTTTCAGAAACTTTCTGAAAAACTCAAAAAGTACTTCCATATGTGCCGAGATTTGTTCTTAGACTATCCTTATAAGAGGGTAAGCATTTTCCAGGTGCAGAAACTGAGCACAAAGCAATTAGATAACAATCCAAGAGCATAAACTCACAACAGAGAAAGTTGGTATTAAGACCTAGAACCTAGGTCTCCTGGCTCTCAATTTACCCCCCCATAGACATTTTTGTTTCCCTTCAAACCTAGGTTTTTAAAAGAGGAAGAAGCAGCTACACTGTGTTTGGAGTGTGTGGTTGGCTGACCTCCATCACTGTTTGGGAAAAGCTTACAAACGGCTGAAAAAGCTTTCACAAATGCACCAAAAAAGAAGAAAGGAAAAAGAAGGAGATATAAAATATTTGAAGGTGGTTAAGCCCAAAAGCAACTCAGAAAATATTTCTGTTGTTGACTTTTATAAAGTCAACTCACTGTCTATTGAAACATCCTTAACAATAGACATTAAGAGCTCTCAACATGTGAGACACAGCCAATTGTGAGCATACTTCTTTAGGGCCCTGCAGGCTCGCAGAGATTCCTAAATCGTCAGCCTCAGTGTTTTCCAGGCGAATATATGTGTACTTAGGAAAGCCACTTGAGCAGAGTAACCAAAGCAAAAACAAAGCAAATATCAGGGCAACTTTAAGAGGGAATGAGGATGCTAACAGTAAAAAAAAAAAAAAAAAATTTAAAGGTAAAGAGCTAGGCAAGTACATAGATGACTAAGTTGGCAGCTTTCACCTCCCCCAAAATAAAATAAATGATTGGTGTTTCTTGGCTGTTTAAGTTATACCAATAAAATAAAGATGCTAATATTTTGTGTCTGTTGTAAATATTGAACTGTATTTGAAGGACAAATTAACCCAATGTGGAAGATACCTATCTTGTAGAAAGTAATATTACCCAGGGGGTTTTCTGGGAGGTTGCATCTGGCCCACCATAGTAATGATGACTTCTAAGTCAGTGTCCGCAGCTCTGACTTCACGGCTGAGCTAAACACCACTACTTCCTCGTGTCTATTAGACATCTCCCAGTGGCTGTCCCGTGGGTACCAGTCACGCCTAACGGAATCCATCCTCACGCCCCAGAACCTGCCCTTCCTTCTTGGTTAACGTTCTTCCACCTGTCCATCTGGTCATCCCAGTCAGCAGCCAAGGCGTTACCCCAGACTACCTCATCTCCTCCTTCACTCTTGTCCAGCAGGGCCCCACCTCCTCCAGTCCACACCCTGACCCTCTGTGTTTCCTCCCCTGCACAGCCCTTGTTCAGATCTTCATCATTTCTTACCTGGTTTGCTGCAGGAACCTCCCATTTGGACTCTGATTTTTTTTCCCCTTTTCTCAACTACCCACCACTGTGATCAATTATCTTTCTAAGAGATTAATCTGACCATATCATAACCCTGCTTCAAATCCTTTAATGACTTCCCAATCACTGCGTGTAGGACAAAACCCAAACCCCACAGAAAAGCATCCAAGGAAATACCCTGGGGATCTAAGTTGAGCCCACTTTTCCGTTCTTGTTTCTCCCCATATCATATTACTTCATTTTCTGCTCAAATGCACTGTACTCTCTTTTGCCTCCCAGAAATGCCCTTCTTTTCATTCTGCTGTAGAGGCTCTCCTCATCTCTAAAGACGACAAACCTTGGTTGTCTTCACCTCTGTAAAGCCTGTTCTCACTTTATAAAACTGAGTTATTTGCACCGTCCTCTATTATTCCATAACCACTTCTTACAGAGTCTTAGAATTCTCTAGTTGCAAGCAATAGAATTTAATTCAAACTAATTTAATCAAAGAAGGGGGACACATAAGCCCTCCTTGGGAAGGATGGAGTGTAGATGTCCTCAAGGGTGACTCCATCCATAGAGTTGCACACTGTCAGGAGTCTCCATCTCCCTACTTCTCTCTGCACGTAGGTGTCATTTTCTTCTACTGCAAATGGGTCTCTCCATGAGTCCAGGAGCGGGAAAGCTGGTGATTGCAGACTTAGATCCTCAAAAGCATATAACCTGAGAGAAAATCAGGTTATCAGCTGCAGTCCAGAGAATATGGGCCAAGCCTGGGTCATGTGCCAACCTGTTAGACTAATGACGGTGGCCAAAAGGACAAGGCGCTGTGGTGAGCTCACGCCATGCGCTCGCATTCGTAGAAGGAGGCAGTACAAATACGGCTTCTGAGGACATCACTGGGGGGCACCCCAGCTACAAGACCCGTCTCGCATTACCAGGCGATGTGTGAAGGCCTCTAGAACAGAAACTGAAACTTACTCATGAACTGATCACAGAGCCCGGGACATAACAGGTACTCAGTAAATGTCTGTTTAATGAATGCAATGAGCTGTAACAGAAGATCAGCAAAGTCTGATCAAGAGACAGGTGTGGGGGCCGGCTCCGTGGCTTAGCGGTTGAGTGCGCGCGCTCTGATGCTGGCGGCCCGGGTTCGGATCCCGGGCGCGCACCGAGGCACCACTTCTCCGTCCAACGCGAGGCCGAGTCCCACGTACAGCAACTAGAAGGATGTGAACCTATGACATACAACTATCTACTGGGGCTTTGGGGGGAAAAAAATGAATAAATAAAATCTTTAAAAAAAAAAAAAAGAGACAGGTGTGTAGCTTTTAAATAGAGATTTTAAATACAAACGAAAAGTGCAATAAAATTTATTGGCAGCCCTTCCCTGTTGTTAGCAAAATACCTTATAGAAAAATCATAAAGCTATGTACCCCTCTGTCACAGGAAAATAGGAAACATGCAAACCTAGGGAAGTCAAAGTCGGGGGAGAGGGCAGTGCAAGTACTCCAGGGGTTCACATGAAGAAGCTAAGAGTATTGCACATTATAGTGTAATTTCAGAAGGAAATTTTTTAGCTCCAGCATTTTACCCAGAGATTTCAACCATAGTAGTGAAGATTTTGCTGTTCTTTTGAGCCAAAGACTTTGGTGTTTAAATAGAAATAGTGAATGATCTTGGATGTTAAATTATTTTAGACAAGGTCCAGAGATGAATGGAACTGATTCTGTCCATGGCTTTCTAGTGGCTGCCTGAGTTCCAATCCAGGACTAAGAGCCAACTGGGGGCCTAGGGGCCAGTCTCGTAGACTGTTTCCACACCAGTATCATTACCTGTAAAACAGAGTCACAGCGATAATGGTCATAGCATTGGAAGATGGCAAAGAAATGGGCTTTAGGAAAATTTTGCGCGTTTCATGACTAATACGTATAAAAGTAATAGCCACTAATCTGTGAAGAAAAGCTCATTCAGTTGTTCATTTGGCAAATATTTACTGAGCAGCTACTTGGTGTTGGGCTCTGTGCTGAGTGCTGAGGATATGGGATACGGGATAAATGGGACAGTCTCGACCCTCGAGGAGTAACTCAGGGGCTCATTAGAGAGACAGACACGTGAGGGGGTGAATTATGAAACAATGTGGAATCCACACGCACTGTGGAGTCATGTGGGACAGCCAGCAGAATCATATTGCATTAAGGAGGGAGTGTCCATGCTCAATCTGAGAAATTGAAGGCATTTATTTTTACCCTGTGGAAACCCGGGTTCTCAGATTCCTTTCTCACCCTATATTGGCTGAGCCCCTCCTCTGTGCCAACCACTGTGTGAGGACTGGAGAAGTTGAGATAAACAAGAAGCCATCCCTGCCTTCCACTTAGTTAGAAAGAACGATCACCATGTAATCATACCAGCACAGTGCAATGGGGTAAGCAATATAAGAGGGTTGGAAGAGGAAATGTCACCTTTGGATTCATGGATTACTGCCCACGGTCAACAAGCTGGGTTTATTTTTATGCACAACCACACCCACCACCAATTTTCTTACAAAAGACATTGGTTCACTTCCACATTTAATTAATATTTTAATTAAGCCTCATCTCTTCCCTAAGCTAACATTTTCCCACTTGTAAAGCAGTTAAAGCTATTTATTTCCAAAATAATTTTGTTTCCTTTGGTACAAGGAAAGCAGTATAAACACTATGCATCTACTTTTTAAAAACTCAAAGCTGTTTATGTTTTCCAATAATCAATGCAACAATGAGATTTACAGTGTTGAGGGTGGGGAGAGAGGGAATCAGTAAGCAGAATGTTTGATGTTTATGACTTTTAGAAGTCTGCTTCTCAATACAGTGTGCATTGTGCGTGTGTGTGTGATACACACACACACGTATAACTTGTAACCTAGTCCTAAGAATAAAAAGGCACTGCACATAATAAGATTTCAAAAATGGAGTTCCACAAGATCAATAAATAAATCAACCATTCTTTATGTGTGTAGTATAGATCAAAACTTCAGGAACTCTCCTAGCTATAATAAAAAGCAATTGTTCACAAAGCATGTGGCTATTGGTTTTCAACCTCTTTTTCTTTTTCGTTTGAATGACATTCAGAGATACTGGTAGGTGGTGAACATGATGTAATCTATGCAGAAATAGAAGTACAATGATGTACACCTGAAATTTTTACAATGTTATAAACCAATGTTACTGCAATAAACAAAAAATTTAAAAAAAAAAAAAAAAAAAAAGAGATACTGGTGCCCTGAAAGATGATGTGAAACTAAAGTGAGGGTTGGTGATGTTTTTCCCATTGAGGACAATAAAAGTAAGTCCAGGGCTCTCTGACGGACCTAACCCGCTGGTCTGGCCAGGGAAGGCTGCTGGGCCCCCATCACAGTGCTCATTGTTCACAACTGCCCACCTCAGCACCGCTGGCACCCTTCCTCCTGGAAGAAGCTGAGGTTTCCCAGAGCCGAGGCTGGGAAACTCTTGGCCATCTCCCTAAGCAGACTCTCAAGTGAGGAGCCAGACCATAAGCCTTTGAGATCTGGGACGCAAACTGAACTGGGGCAGCTCGACCTTTCTTTCTCCCATCTGCAAAATCATTCCAAAAATTGTAATAAAACATAATTTGGTTACCCTTTTCTTTGGAATTACTGTCTTAGACTGATGAAAAAAATACTTAAGAAACAAAAGCCAGTAGCCTATTGAAATCATGTGGGTAGAGTGTCCACTGCCTTTGGGAAGGTAGAAGTCCGCGGTGGCAATTCTGTTGCCAATCCAAACAGGGAAAGTCCACCCTGCCACAGAGTGGGATGGTTTTTATTATTTTCACTAAAACAGACTAACAGATTCTTACTAATATTCTTTTCCTTTGGGTGTTGCTGCTTAGTGCTAGCTTTGTACGGAAGAGTCTATTGTTCCTCATTTCATAGTAAGAGCAGAACCTTCTGGAAAGTAAGGCATTGAGAAGTTCTAAAAGATTTTTCTTATATTTATGAAATGAGGCTCACTTTATAGTCTACAGATCAGAGTCAGTCTCGTCATAGGTTTTCAAGAATAGTTTCCCATTTTGAGTTTTCTCACCTTTTTAAGTTTCAATCATTATACAAAAGGTAATACACACTTGGGAAAGTCTTTCTCCACTTTAAAATTTAAAAATGTACTTGATACTGTTCAGTTATACCATCCATGTCTGCTTCTAGGAAGGAGCTAAGAAAGCTAACAATAAAGCCTCATTGTAAGAATACGAGTCTAGGAGTGAATTGAAGGCAAGAGGGAGCAAGATAGTTATTAATGAGAATGTAAGATAATGACTTCGAGCAGAAAGCTTGGCACCCAGCTTTCTTGACAAAAAGAAAACATAATAGACTGTGGTGAAATGTAAATGCTTTTTTTTCTTGCTGCATTCCAAAATTTGCTATCGCAGTAAGAAACATCATATCCTCCACTTAGCAGACTGGATATAATTGATTATATGTCAGGATTTTAACAAGTCGTGCATGTTGATGGATTTGAATGGTGAATATTAGTCAAACTCAATCCGTTTTGAACTAATAAACAAGGAGCAAGACCATGGGGAATATTTCTTTGCATGAAGGTATAGGCGTCCATGTCACCAGGACACATAAAGGCAAAGTCAAGCAGATTCAGGAATTCACCATAAGGTTCTTCTATTTTATTGAATTAACAATCGCTGACATCAAATCCTTACCAGACATTAACATTGAAATGTTCTTCTTATTCCTAGTGCTACCAGTGGTTGAAGGAAAGAATTATAAGTGAAGAAGGGAGAAAACAGCAAAACAAGTTAAAAGACCTTTCCCCGATTGCCGAGCGTCTGGGGTGCACGCTACCTCAGCTGGCCGTTGGTGAGAAAGTTATTGGGGGCGGGGAGTTGGGGGGCTGTGCTCTGGTGGGTGACAGAGAAGATTGTTGACCCACATCATTTTATCATGATAAAATATTGTGGGGGCAGACTGAAGCATAAACCCCTGGCAGATACTATCTAAAATGAGGTTTTCAGAGTTCCCCAGAATTTTCTACGAGCTAAAACACTTTTTTTCACTTCCTTCCTCTGTCCCTGTAACACAGTTTAAACAAGAACACGTCAGTGAAACTGCACATATCCTTACAGTGTCAGGAGCGAGTGGCCCCTGAACCGTGCAGTGACACCCATTTCTTCCGGCTCAGTTTTCCACCCCTGTGGAAGCTCAGGCAGGGCTAGACAGAGGCCCCCGTGGAAAGCCTATCCTCGAGGGGCAGCTCCACCCTGAAGCTTCCTGAGGGCCGTGGAAACTGCTCTTCTAACACCATGGCGTCGAGGAAAGGTCATAGTCACTGGTAACAACTGAGAACCACACGCACCAGCAGAGTCCAATAGAAATCTAATGTGAACCACATATTTAATTTTAAATTTTCTAGTGGCCAATTTACAAAAGTAAAAAGAAAATAGGTGAAATTAATTTGATAATGGATTTTATTTAAGCCAATATAGCCAAAATATTATCAATTTAACATGCAATAAATATAAAAAGTTACTGAGATATTTTACAGTCTTTTTTTCTTATTAAGTCTTCAAAATCCAGGATGTATTTTATACCTACAGCACATCTGAATTCAGGCTACACACCTCACGCGTTCAACAGCCACTCATGTGGCCAGTGGTTAGCTCTTGGACAGAAAGCATTCAGACTTGGTGCCCTTGCTGGGGGATATCTGCCAGGCTCTGTGATAAGCACTCTATCCATTGTCTTGTCTCCTTAATCGTCAGAACCATCCTATGAGTTGTATAATTCTACTAGCCCTAACTTGCAGAGGGTAATGGAGGATTTGCGGTCATTATCTTCACTTTACAAACGAAGAAACTGAGGATAGAAGAATTCATGTGGTAGCTATGAGAAAAGAATAAAATGGGTGTAGAGTCTAGAAAAAATTCCTAGGGGTTAAGAAATAGCAGGTATTGGGACAAATCAGATACAGTGACCCAATGAAATAAAAAGCTCAAAACAGGTTCTAGGCAAATAAAATAATAAGAGACTATTTGTTAATGCTTGACCCTCCTGAGGTTGGAAGGCAGGAAAATGGTGGTTGCAGTTAACAGTCATAGAAAGATGGAAATGGAAGGTGGTTTTTGGGGGGAATACCATCTACCTAAGTACACGTATGACTGTTGCTTTAATCCTTTCTTCCAAAAAACAAAACATCAAAGAGTATCTTGAATGTGATTAGTTAGCATCCCTACAGCTTTAAGGAGCACAGTAAAAAGTATTAGCTGTTTGACCATCAGCAAGTTATTTAACCTGATATCAATTTCTCATTGTGAAATGGGTATAATACATATCTTACAAACTTGTTAATTAAAAGGACATTATAAATGTGAAGCGAAGAGGAGGTGCTCAGTACGTGGTAAGGATGATGATGAGGATGAGGATGTTTTTGCAAAGAAATAGATGCCCCAGACCTGAGGCTCTGTCCACTCCCAGCCGTGGCACGTGGTCAGATAACAGGTACGAAGAGAAATACCTCTTCTTGAAATGCAGTCATGAGTGTGGTTTCTAGGTGGTAATGTGAAAGTGAGTATTGAATTTACCTGTGAACGAGATAGAAGAACATTGTCTTTCTAAAGAGGAAATCTTGACAAGATTTAGACTTTCACTGGATGTTAGATATACATGAAAGACCCTTTTTACAGAGTCTGAGTTTAAATTAAAACATGCTGTATCTCCTTTTCCTCCCTCTGTGCCCCCAGAGTCTTTCTTGTCATTTTTTTTCCTCTCTTTATAAATAAGTAGTTTTGTTTTTAACCACAGAACTCTCAAACCAAGAGGTAAATTATTTCCGGGCATATTACCTTTGATCTGCTAGAAGCGTGTGGGGGAGGGGAGAGTCTCTAACAGGAAGCAAACTCCTTGAACCCAGCTGTGGGCCAGCTCCCGAGTCACACCCTGCACGGGAGCCAGCGTTCACATCTTGCTCATAAAGAGGCACTGTGGACCTGCCCGCTGGTCACGCCTGGTTAGATGCTAATTATGCAGAATCACCTGCATGTGTTACCTGTGGCGTTGGCCAGCTCTGCCCAGTGGGTTCTCCTACCTCCGCAGCCCACAGCGGGAATCAGCTGCTGCTGACATCAGGTCATTTATGAGCAATAATTTTCCCAGTGCCTGCTTTGCCCTCAGAACTTTCACTATGCCAAGAAGAGTTCTAAGTGTGAAGCAGAAAATAACGCAGCCCCCCCAAAAAGCCCTGAATCACTTGGCTTATTGCCTTTATAGAGCATTATTTTGCCCGTGTGGAAAGATTCAGTGATTGCCTTAAAAGGCCTGAGCACAGTAACAGCTTCAGAGTACCAGCTGACAGCAGGGCCTGAGCAAGTGGGGCAGAAGAGGTGCCTGGGGACATCTGTCAATCACTCATGCTTTGTTCATTCAACAAACAGTTAATAAGCATCTACTATGTGCAGGTACTGAGCTGGGTGGAGAGCATCCAATTGCAAATAACACACATCCCACAGCCTGGTGAGCAAGTCAAAAAAATAAACAGGTACTTTTAATACGGTCTTGTAGTAAAATAATTGAGAAGGGCATAGGGGACAGAGTCTCAGGTCTGGGGTGTCTAATTCTTGGCCTGTGGGACACCTAGTGGGGACAGCCTGCAGACACTGCATCTATGTGCCTATAGAAACATCTAGTTCCAGGCAGCTACAAACAGTAGTCTCCTGTAGCCACAGGAGATTCCTGGGAACCGTGGCTCTGGCATGGTAAGAAGGGGACAGGGAGGTGAGAAGTCAAGTGTGGGAGCTCCCAACGCAGCCTGGGACTCAGGAAGGACTTTGGGAGGAGGCAGGACCCATGAGGAATCTCAAATGATGAGTAAATATTAGTGAGGCAAAAGAAGGGGGGAGGCAAAGGACATTCCAGGCCAAGGGGACGACGGCTTGAGCCAAGGGTTGGAGGAGGAAAACAGCATGCCTTTGGGGAGGGAGAGGATTCACCAACAGTTCAGTGCTCCTGAAGCACAAAGTTCAAGGCAGGGAGGGATGAAGAGATCTGAAGCTGAGAGGCGGGCTCTCTGGTGAGGTGTGCTCTCTGGTTGAGAAGTGGGAGCCTCACGTTAAGGACACTGACTGCATCAGACACACAGTGAAGAACGTTAACCAGCTCAGCGACAGGATCAGGTTTGTATCTGGAGATACTGCTGCTGGACGTGTGAAAGCTGTGTGAGGAGGCGGGGCAATCCCAGCGAGAGGTCAAAAACCAGTTGTGCAGAAGAGAGATGGCGAGGGCCTGAGCGAGGGCAGCGGACAGCTGAACCGGAGCGGTGATTCTCACAGTGCGGTCCCTGCAGCCACACGATGGAACACTATTTGGCAATAAAAGAAATGATACACTGATACTCACTATAACATGGATGAACCTCACGAACATTATGCCAAGTGAAAGAAGTCAGACACAAAAGACTCATATTTATGATTCCATTTAGATGAAATGTCCAGAAATAATAAATCTACAGAGGCACAAAATAAGTTAGTGGTTTCCTATTTTAGCGGGGTTGGGCGTAGAAGTGGGATTAACTGTAAATGGCATGAAGGATCTTACTGGGATGATGGAAATGTTCTAAAACTGGATTTAAAATGGTGATGGTTGCACACTTGATAAATTATGAAAAGTTATTGAATTGTACACTCACAATGGGTCAATTTCACCTCAGTGAAGTTGTTAAGGAACAAGCTTGGTCCCTGGATGAGCAGCAGGGGCATCACCTGGGGCTTGTCAGGAACGCAGACTTGCTTTCTGAGTCACACCACCTACAGGTGGCGCCCGGGACACCGATGTTTCACAAGCCCTCAGGTGATTCTGACACATGCTAAAATTTGAGAACCACTGGATTAGAGAAATCTTTAGGAGGGATATCGACTAGACTTGGTAGTCAAAAGGGAATGTGGGATGAGAAAAGGACAGTCCCTAAGGATAACTCACAGGTTTCCGGATTGGGAGGCCAAGCTGCTGGTGATGCCACCAAATGAGAGTGGGAACAAGAGAGACGGGCTTAGGAGTGAGTAGCCAGAGGTTTGCAGTGCCTGTGGGACACCTAGCGGGGATGGCCAGCAGACACTGCATCTATGCGCCTATAGAAACATCTAGTTCCAGGCAGCTACAAACAGAAGTCTCCTGTAACCACAAGCAGGTTCCTGGGAACCGTGGCTTCCGGCGTAGTAAGAAGGGGACGGGGAGGTGAGAAAGGGGAGTCTGGGAGTCTCACCCCACCTTTGAGAAGTTTAAGAAAGGAAGACAGGTGGGGCAGTAGCTAGGCAGGTATGAAGGGTCAGAGGAGGCTTACTTTAGAATGGGAGAAATTTGAGTATGTTTTGTTCATAGAGAGAAAGAGGATAGTAAGAAATCAAAAATCCAGGAGACAAAAAAAAAAAAAAAAAGGATGAATCTAGCCCAAGAAAAGGCAACAGGAGCTGGAGGCAGGGCAGAGCGTGGCCTTGGACAGAAGCAGCATGGGCATCCTATGACACTGGAGGACGTGGCTGTGCACCGGCGGGGAAGTGAGGAATAGCTCACCAGTGGACTTAATTTCCTACACAAAGGAGGAGGCCGGGTCACCTGCTGAGAGCGGGGCAGGGGCTGAACAGAGGGTTTAGGGTGGAGGTTGCTAGAGAGGCAGAGGAAAGGGAGTGAGGGGCTCCAGGGCGGGTGAGAGCTCCGGCAGATGATCAACACAGGACACACCTCGTGTGGGGACGAAAGGGAGCTCCAGTGGGGGCTGACAGGGAGGGGGCGAGGAAGAGCCCAGACCCCGGGAGTCTGCTGGGGCTCCATGTAGCAGATGAGAGAAAAGGGAGAGCATGGATAAGATGGAAAGAGGAGACTCTGGGCCAGGCTCTGCGGGCGAGCATTGTCGGGGGTTCTCACAACAAGAACGCGTTCCTGGGGTGGTAGGTGGATTGCATGTCCCGGTCTGAGGCAAGGCCGCGTGTAGGAAGCACACAACCCTAAGCCCACAATTCAAATGCACCTTCTACCAAATCCTCTCCACAAGGGGTGCTGCTGAGGTGCGCAATCCTGGAGCGCACTGTTCATCCTCCTCCAAAGTTAGTAAGTCTTGGTTGCACTATGGGAGCTGTAGATGGTGTTTAGAAGCTAATGGATAATCCTCAGTGCTCTGACATCTGACCCAGTGTTCTCTCTTCCCAGCATGGTGCCTGAGAAACGAGGGCGTGAGTTCCGTGCTCCTGGGGTCATCCACTCCTGAACAGCTCATTGAAAACCTCGGCGCCATCCAGGCAAGTACTGCAGCCCTTGCCAACAAACTCCAGGGAATTTCATGGTGTCTTTGTCCCCAGGCAGTGTCCCATCTCTCCTGGCCTCTGTCCTTCATCGTGTCACAGCTTCCGAGTCGCATGAAAGCCCCTAATATGGGGCACAGTGTATTTTGAGCTACTCTTCCATCTGTTCCTAGATGGGGGGCAGAGGGAAGGGGGACAGAGACACAAGAAGCAACAGAATTTCAGAGTACAGGGATCCAGGGATGTCCTCCTCTTATTAACAGGCAATGCTCTCAAAGCTCATTTCTCAGGATGGTTTGTTTCTGTGGGTCAGTGTATTCCAAGACCCAAGCAATGTTACAGCTGGCACCTGGGCTCCCAGGCCTGACCATAAAAGCCTGCTTAATAACCTGCTTGAAATGTAATAGCTGTAGGACAATATTCATACATCATTTATTCATTTGTTCCTTCCACAAATGTTTACTACCAACCCACAGTGTGCCAAGCCCCTCCTTTCTGCCCCCATAGCATCCTGTAACCCTCCTCCTCACAGCACTTAGGATACTGACTATAGCTGCCTGTCTCCCCTGCTGGACTTGAAGCTCCCTGAGCTCAGAGACTTGTGTCTTTCTTGCTTCTCCACTGACTTTCCAGTTCCTAGCATACTATATGGCCCTTATTCAACACTCAAGAAATACATGTTGAATGAATGAATGTTTGCCACGTTTCAAGAGCAGCAGGCTCAAAATTCTATTTTGGACTTCCAGAGTCACAAATTTCCTAGCAGCAAATTCAGAAGGGCCCATCCCCACTCGCTCCCCTGCGTGGATGCCAGAGGCCCAAGCACTGGATGGAGCCTGGAGGGCAGTAGGAGGGGAAGTGGGCGAGAGGTGTTCCTGGGAGTTCTATCTGAGGAGAGGGTTGGGGCTGGCGGCTGCTGTGACCAGCCCCTCCCCCAAAGCTGCATCGCAGTCCTGAGCCTGCCCACTCGCAGCCCCACTGAGGGCCTGCCCACTCCTCTTGCCACAGCCATCACCTGCCCAACAGGTAAGGGGTCTGTTTCCCTCTAGCTCACCGGGGGCACAGAAAGCCTCACAGCTGCTCCCGTCCACCTGTCCCTGAAACAAGCGCTGAGCCCTGTTACCTCTCCCAAAAGGAAGCAGATGGAGGTGGGGACAAACTTGATTAAACTTAAAATATTTAAAAACCTTTTCGAAGAGTAGCTCAGAATATGCTGGGGTTAATAAACGGGGCCGACCTCCTTCCCCACTGCCACCTTTCTTAGGGCTGTGCAGCAGGGTCATCGTCTCTGCCTCTCTGCTTCCAGAACCCCTCCCAGCTGCACAGCTCCTCCTGATTCTGCATGGGGAATGCTCCCTCTTGGGAAAGCCACCCCCACCTTCTTTTCACTTATGCTCTGGGAAAGACAAAGGCCACACAAGGAGGAGGAGGAAATAGGGGAACAGGCTGTACACAAAAGAAGTGAAATTCAATCCAATGACTTCAACTCGACTAATATTTATTGAGCACTTATTCTGTCTGGGACCGCTAGGCAGAGGGAGTACCGAGATAAGAACACGACCTGCCCCAAGAGCATAGGGGCTGGCTGAGAGCGAGCGAATTAGGAAATCTATCCCTCAGTTCATTCAGCAGATCTTTGAGAGCCTACTATGCACCAGGCACTGGGGACACCATAGGAAACAAGAAAGATGTCCAACCTTCAAGGAGCTTTCATTCCAGTGGGAGAGGCACATAATAAACAAACATAAAATAATTTCAAATTGTGAGAAGGGCTATTAAGTAAATAAAGAGGGTGTTGTAATAGAGACTAATTGAGAAACAGGTGGGGCTACTTTAGATTATGTCCTTGCCAAAGGCCCCTCTGGGATATGTGTATTTTGAAACCTAGAAGAAAAGAACATAGTACATGGAAAACCCAGGAAAGAGCATTCCAGACACAGGGGAGAGCAGTGCAAAGGCCCTGAGACGGGAAGGAACTTGGCTTTTTCCAGGAACTGCCAGCCTAAGGCTAATGTGGTGAGCGTGTGGTGAGCGAAAGGGCCAAGCGGATGCACGGAAGTGGAGAGGCAGGCGGGACAGATCTCCCAGGACACTAGAGGGGTCAGTCTCGTTCTACATGGAACCAATCCTTTGAGGGGTTTAAGAGGAGGAGGGACATGCTATTACTGGAATTTTTAAAGACTGCTCTGGCAATCTTTGTATGGAAAGTAGAATGAAGAAAGGCAAGGACCGTCGTCCAGGTGACAGGTGATGGTGGCCACGGAGGTGAAGTGGACAGATTCCAGAGGTTCTGTGGAAAGAGAGACATGACTTGCTGATGGCTTGGCAAGGAGAGGAAGGAACCGAGGCCTCCTATCATGCTAATTCAGAGAGATGCCTGCCATCCCAGGCGGAGGGAGTGCCGCCTGGGGATGTGAAGAGGTGCCTCCCGGGCTGCGGATACTCCAGGAAGCTGAGGCTGCATTTCAGAGGAAAACCCGTCAATCACCTTCCCAAAGCACTTCCTCTCTAGCAAGTCTCGGGCTGGTAGCAGGATGGGGCTTCCCCGCTCAAAGGGTGAGGGAAAAGGGCTGTTATCCACACGGGAGGCTGCTACCGTGGGGCCTACTATCCCTCCCCTTCCTACTCCCACCTGGGCCAGCCCAACACCCAAACCTCCGCCCTAGGCAAGCTGGGATTGGCCCCGGATGGTGAAAGCAGACTGGGTGGCTGGGGGCTCCCAGCAGCGGTGGGATTGGCAGCAGGTCAGAGAGCATTCAGTGCCAGCAGTTGTAAGGAAAGGAAATTTCTAATGGGCATGGGAAGGCAGCTGCAACAAGGGATGGAATGTGCCCGAGGTGTGCATAAACTGGAGGGGCATGTATAAATCAAAGCCAAAATAGATGGGAGAGACTGGGGAGGAGAAACCACAGCATCAGGCAGCCTACCATCACCGGCGCAGGTCCCCATCCTCCCCACTTCCAGCTAAAAACCGGATAGAATTGCCTCCACCCCACCAGCCTTAAAACCCCCCAAGACTCCCCATCACCTACTTCGTGAAGTCCAGGCTCCTCAGCAGTCAGGCCCTCCACATCCAGGGCTCAGCTTCCTCCCCGCTCCTCCCCCAGAATCCCAATCTCCAGCCACCATGAACCAGTCAGATCCCCAGAAGTAACAGTGGTCCTCTGCCTGCAAAGTGTCCCCCACCTCAGCCTGGCAAAATCCTGCTCCATCCCCAAGGTCCAGCTCAACAGTGACCCAAGCCTGAGAGGACTTCCTTAACACTTGCCAGCCCCAGCAACACTGGCCAGATGTCCCCTCACCCACCCATTATTCTAGTCAGTGTAACACCAAGGTTGCAAAACTGGTGGCCCATGGGATGTTTGTGTAATCTGTAGTAGATGAAAATGTTTTAAAATAGTTGCCAACATTAAAAAAATTGGGTGATTTCACATAAAATTCTGGATGTATGGCTTCTCTTGAAAATTGAGGTCTTGCAACTCTATATATATATATTTTTTTTCATGTTTTATTCAAGTACTTTGATGGTTTCATTTTTTTAATGTTTAAACCTCTTCTATCTGAGATTTATTTTGGTGTAATGAATGAAGAATTTTTTTCCTCACATGGCTAACCCACTATATTTTAGACACAAAACTTCCAACAAATCCAGTTTCTAGATTTGGGTCTCACTGTTGCAATCTCACTTTAAATAAGATATTAGTTTAGATCCTCTGAGACTGCACAGCTGCTGGGAACTCAAACTCTCCCTTTAGCTTCACTTAGGAAAATGTGAACCAGAACGAGTTTCCCAAGCTGAGTAGCTCCACGATTCTGCCAAACCCCAAGGCTTCTGAGGATAGCCCTTGAGTAGAGACAAGGGTACCCTGGCCAAGAGGGTTACAGCAGAGGAAGGGTGAGGCAGAAATCTCAGAAGTGGGCGTCATAATTGTGTTTCACCACAGCCTCCACACAGGGTCAGACTATTCCTGTGAAAAAATCTGCCTTTGTCCCTGTCTTATGGTGTAATGTGTGCCCTTGGCCCACTTCTCACAATAAATGCTAGCCGGGATGATCTCATCCTTTCCTGGGACTTCAATTAGTACGTCCATGCAAATGACTTAAAAATCCTCACCTCCAGTCCTCCTGCTTCTCCTACCACGCTCCACAGCTGTACTTCCAGTGCCCAGCTGCCTACGAGTCATTTCTACATGGAATTCCCACAGGCACCTTAAACTCAACACACCCTGCTCCAAACTTCTTATTCTCCCAACTATGTCTCCTGTGCTTTCCAATCCCAATAATCTACCTCAACATCCTTCTAGTCCCCAGTCTTGAAACCCCCCTCCTCCAAAGTCTCTCTCAGATCCACTCCCTTTTTCCACTCCACTGCCCCTGTCCTGTCAAGGCTCTTAGTGGCTCTGGCTAGGACTGCAGTAAATTTCTAACATCTGTGTCCCCTTTCAACCTCCTCCAACTCATCCTTCTACCACCAGGTGTCTGATGGGGTCACTCCCAGCTGAGAAGTCCTGACAGGTTCCCTACTGCCTAAAGAATACAGTCCCAACTCCAAAAAATGGCATTCAAGGCCTTCCACGCTTTTTACCCCAACTTCTTTTTCCCCTATTCCTACCATTTGCACCCCTCCACCACTCACTCTACACTGCTATCAGTCCATTTCACGTGCTTTCCACCTTTTCACGCTATTCCATCTACCTGGGATGCCTGTTAACTCCTGGCTATCCTTTACCAGGGTTCTGACCCCCCGTGGGAAAGAATCTCTTGTCAATCTCTACACCTGTGCTGTCCACTAGTGTAGCCTCTAGCCACATGTGGCTACTGAGCACACGCAAGGTAGCTAGGCCACAAGGAGACATGCTGTACCTGTAAAATGTCCACTGGATTTGAAGGACTTAGTACTTTAAAAAAATGTAAAAAATATTAATAATTTTCTATACTGACTACAGGTCAAAATGATTATTTTGGATATAATGGAGTAAAACTATGTATTAATTTCACCTCTTTTCACTTTTATTAATGTGACCACTAGAAAATCGAAAATTACATATGTGGCTTGCATTATCTTTCTTTGGACAGAGCTGCTCTGGATATTCTATAGTTATGAGCCTTCATTTATGCCTTATGTCTTCATTTATTCAGTCAACTAATAATTATGAGCACCAACCATGGGTCAAGCACTTACAGGCACTGGGGGTACAGTGGTGAACGAAACAAGGTCCCTGACCTCAAGGAGCTTAGTCTGGCGGGGAGTGTCCATTCTAGTTGTAGTTTATATACAAGTCTAGATGACTTCGCTTAATATTGAGCACAAAGACCCAGTATCAAGTACTAACCACATCCTTTGTACTTCTCACGCTCTCAGGTTCTCCCGAAGATGACAACACACGTGGTAAACGAGATTGATAACATACTGCGCAACAAGCCCTACAGCAAAAAGGACTACAGGTCATAAGGCAGTGCGTGAGCCAAGGAGCTGCAGGGTTAAAACAGTGTCTACACCGGTACAGAATGGTGTTACTAGCCAGTCTACTGAATCCCTTAGCAGCCTGCTGCTCAACCTCTAGTGTCCCCAAGATTCTGAGGGGTCTGCTGTCGCCACCACTGTGCACCTGAATTACAAACACATGTGAAAACTCACAACCAAGAAAATCCATTCTATTTTCTTATTTGACTGGAGTCCCCTTTCCTTGCATTGCTCCGTACACCTCATGCTTATGCAATGGAAAGTATGTGAGGGAAGACACATGACCTTCAGGCGTTTAGTAACTTAAAGAAGGCTGTACAGATATATTTTTTCAAATGAACAAAATCCACAGATGCAATGTGGATTGCATCAGAAAGAGTAGGCTATGTTCACTCAGAAGTCTTGCTTGAGAGAATAAGCAGAAACAATTTTACATTTTTTTTCTATTTTCACCTTCATGTTAGCAAGAGTTGTCATTCAACAAAACTAAAATTCTTAGGTATTTGCTTTCATTAGCTTTTAAACATTCACTGTCGCTTGGCCCCAAGAATGACCCTGTAAAGCAATTTACCCAAGGTGTCTATTAGGATTCTAACGATGCCATGTCCATTTACATGTAGAGATGGTAAAAGGATGACCACCCCAATCTTTAGAGACATTACGGTTAATTTATGAAAGGGAGGACTACACTGCTGTGGAAGCTTAGCTTTGAAGAAAATGAAGTGTTCATTTTTTACTACATTTTATTAAAATCTGCATTATACTTTTGACTGCTTGTAGGCACAGCTTCTGCAAATTTAAATATTTGAGCTTTAAAAATAAATATACACCTGCTCAGTTTTGTAAGTAAACCTGTAAAATACCCAAAGGCAAATGTTTGCTGTTTAATTAGCACTGGGATTTTACAATATAATGTTTGCTGTTTTTGAGGAGTTATTAACAAAAAGGTAAATCGTGGGCCTTGTGAAAAATGCTATTACTACTCAGCACATGCTGGGTGAATTAACTTGCCCAAGGAAAGCAAATGTTGAACTTCCTGATTCTATAATCACATTATGTACACTAAACTATATGCATGAAAGCTCTTTGCATGGATTGGGAGACAGTCTTGTTGCACTCAGAAGCCGAGGTCTAGCTAGCCCTGCCACTATTGGCTACCCGCCTTTATGAATATTCCACTTGAAAAAAATTTCGAGAATATATCGCGTGTACCTGTAAGAAGGGAGAAAACATGGGGTTTTTTCTTTTTGGGGGTGTGTTGCGGGGGGTGTCTCTATTTGGACACCTGAGCATGTACAAAATTCTAGTTTAATTTTCTGGCCAGCAGGTCTCCCATATAGAAATCACTTTGAGACTTACAGAAGAAATATACTATCAGCTTTAAATGCTATTTCCTGCCATCATTTCCAGATATGTATTTCTTAATTGTAAATCTTAAAATGTTAGTATGAAATAACAACAAATTTTCTTTTTGATTATTACTATTCTAATAGGGAATTCAAATTCTAATAGGAAAATAGGATTCTAATAGGGAAATTGTTTGGCTTTTTTGCCCAAGTGTATCTGATTAATGGTGGAAATGGATCATTTTTCAGTTGTTCATTGTGTATTCAACCAATCCAGTGAACTACTATATGTATAAATGAGCTCAAGTTGTCTAACTGGAACTGCAATTTAACTAATTAATTTGCTTAGAGTAATAAAAGCATTTGGTGCATTTAATCTGTTTTTATCTGATTTTTCATTATAAGGTTATATATATATATATCCATCTCCATAAAATAGGCAGTAAAAATCATTTACACAAAAATTACGTTGGCAGGTAAGCCGCACAGAATGATACCTAACAGAAATAGCAGTTAGCAAGATTTAAATTGCAATGCAAACTTTTTTTCTTATTAATGGAGAAAATGATTAGCTACTAAAGATTTCATTTCTCATTAGGTTTTAGAAATACTCTGCACTCAGGGCCGGTCTTCCTCAGCAAATAGAGGAGGATTGGCATGGATGTTAGCTCAGGGCTGATCTTCCTCACACACAAAAAAGAAATACTCTGCACTAAGGTTAAAGCTTCTCAAACTCATTAAAAAGAACCTGCAAATTAAAACTAAATACAAACAGTATTGCTTAGCCATGGGAACAGCTAGTTTTCTTATACACAAATCATCTGCCATGGCAAATATATTAGATAAATACATTTCACAGTTATATCCTTAAGAAAAATTTCCATGCACTCTCATTTTCTTCTCTTTTCTGGGAAGAATTCTGTGGCAGAGAACATACCATTCCCAAGGGTAACCTGGGTAGCAGCCATCCACATACTGAAATCCCAGCCAGAGGAAATGCCAATTAGAAACACTGCGCCTGGCTTCCCACTTGAAGTGTCACTTCATCTTCATCAGGAGTGCCAAGCTCTGATAGATGTCATAGCTTCAAGGGACCTTAGCCGTGCTCAAGGCCACCCCTCCTTGGCAAATGAGGAAACCAGGCCTCGAGAGATGAAAGGACTCGCCCAAACTGACTGCTAGTCGATGGCAGACCCAGGCCTAGAACCCAAGTATTGTGTGTTCCACTTCAGTGCTCTTTGAAGAATGATTTTCTGTTTTAGCTTTAAAGCTTTATGAAAAAGTAACTGTGTGTGTGATTTTTAAGTTAAAAAAGCTTGGGTATGAATCCAAATTCAGGATCAGTTAAGAGTGAAAGATCAGAGAAGAGATGCAATGAAAACTCATTAAGGCCAGTGAACACCTCCGTGAAAATCCAAACCAACCGCTCAGACGCCCTCCTCATCTTCAATTCCCCTGCTCAGGAGTCCAAGGAGGTGGGAGATGGCCTCTTATAGCCCAAATAAATGTATCTGCAGACAGGTTCTCTCTCTGTGGACATGTCTATCCTCCCTTTGCATCTCCAGAAGCAGCAGTGACTGGCTAGCACACTGGAAACACAGCAACTGGGTGGGCAGGAGGGCACAGCAGGCACATACTGGTGAAGAGGCCCGACGTTCTGCTGTGATGTAACCGCACTGGCCCGTCAGTGCCACACAGACATTTCATGAGTAACGACAAAATGCACATTTACATGTGTGGGAAATTAAAATGATGGTAATGTGAAATAATGTAATAAAGAGGATATACTTATTCACATGGTTCTTACAAAGAACTCCAGGAAAAATATAAATTTTAAAAATCAAAGTTTAATGATACTTAATAAGCAAGACCTTTCACAAGAATTTTGGGTATGAATCCAACCTCCCTATTTCAGTTAACCTCAAACCTTGTTTCAAATTATTCTTTCCACATTAGAATACTACACCAAACAGGACCACCAGTAAATCTTTACTGGCTAAGAATAATTTCAATCCAAGATTTTTATTAAGTTGTAAATAAGGAAACTAAAAATAGAGAAATGTAAACATTCCAACCCTTCAAGGCTCTACTTAGCACAAGGAGTGAGAAAAAAAGGAATTCAATCACTTTGCATCTCAATTACAGCAGAACCCCTTTTACTGTAGTGGTGTTAGACATGGGGTCTTTTTAGGATGAAAATTTTACAACAGCAGGTTTCTACTTACTGACCCAGACTCAGCACATCACATTCCCTGTGCCATGTTGCTGTTTACTGTTCTGCGTTTCCCGAGAGTAAAGTCCCGGTGCAGTATACCCTTAATGAAGACTGTGGAACTGGGAGAATATGCTTTATACACTTATGCACAGAAATTTATCTCAGAGTACAGAAACCTAGAAACTGTTATCAGGATGAAAACAAAAAGTGCTATAGGAAAAATTCAGGGCCAAAATCCAACTTTGCATACTTGCTTTTCTACAAATTATTGTTTATTAATTCAAAAGAAATTATGTGAAGAATATTAAGCTGATGCCCCTATCTCACCACCCCATCTCAGCTACACTGTATTAGACTGAGAATGGTGGCAATTCTCCCCCATCTATACAGGCACTGCCATCTAGTGGCAATTTTTTACTGGCTATTTAAAAAGGTACTTGGCCCAGCTCTGGTAACCAACAGTCCACACCGATGGTTTGTCAGTCATTTTGTCAAGTAAGCAAATGCATTTGGTACATGAACTCCATGCCACAAGTCAAACTAACGACCCGTTATTTATCCAGAGAAAAAAAGAGTTAAAAAATAATAATAAAAACCTCTTATGTGTGACACTAACTACCCTGCAGCGAATCTCTTCTGACTTTCCCGTTCGCTCCATCTCAGTGATGGTAAATGGATAATAACGCACCAAAGGAAAGAACTGCAAACTTCTAGAAGCTATGATGAAATATAATCCTCAACTGAAGGCAATGAGGATCTGGGTCACTATGCAAATATACTCCTGCCTGTCTTCCTTCCAAGTTCTTGGATGTGGCCTACCACAACATCCAACAGCACGGAAGTACAAGATGAACTCCAGATGAATACCTTTCTATAAACTTATAAATAAAACAGCGAATGTTATTTGCAACATCCATCTTAAATTTAGAAGTGGAAACTAAAAATTAAACTTAGGATTAGGAATTAGTAATATGATATTTCCTTTGAGGTACTGCTTGTAGGAAATTACTAGATGTGGTCAAAAGCTAATAGGAACGTGAAACCGACTGATCACCTGTGATCCCATAACCTTTTAAGTTGATATAGGTTCAAGAAGAGCTTTCCAAACTTTCTCAAATCATGGCACACACAGAAAATGATAGTATCTGTACCAACACTGGTTAAAAAACGCAAGAGACTGCTCTCAGCTGGACTCCCAAGGGCTGAAGAGATCAATGTTTTGTTCACAATCTATGAGAACCCGTGGACTAAAGGGTCAAATTTGTGACAGTCCTAATGGAAAAATGCTAACAAGCACTAAAACCACTGTAACTCCTTGGAGTGTTAGAATTCTGGAACAAAAATTACTTTGGTCTTTTACACGTCAATATTCAGGAAAGAGGTCTCTCTCTTACTCAACATTCCTCCAGTGGGGTGAGACTCTGCTCAAGGAAAACAATGACTCCAGGCTCTTAATGGTCAAACCAACAAGGTGGGGTCGAGCTGACCTCCCGGGCCACCCAGGGCCACAGCTCTGCAGCTGAACAGTGTGTGCTTTAACCCACAGGACACCTCCCATGTGCGTGGGTACTATTTTTAGGTTATTACCTTGGCTGCCTTTCTTCTTTAAAAAACAACTTTTCCACAAGTTTTTCTTCTCCAAGTTGGAGAACCCATGTTTTTAACTTCAATCAGTTATTTCAAATTACAAATTCAGAGACTTATAAACATGAGGCTTCTCAATCCCCTGGAGGAGAGGATTCATTCTGATATTTATGGTTCAAAAAAAGTTGTAATATTGTGCTTGGAACATACAGAACCAGTTATTAACTTCTTGCTACTATTATAACTAATAACAGCTCACTCAGGTTACTGTGACCTCTGACAGATTAAGGAAACAAGTTATTTTCTCCTCTTGTGATTATAGCACATTGCGAGACAATTTTTGTCTTTTAATAAATGTCCTGGTACTCTGAGTTTCCCTTTCAATTCATTTAATTTCAACGATCTGCCAAAAAAGAGCCAATAAACAAATATTGAATTACATTTTGTTGGTTTTTCAAACCCTCAAACTCCAGACTATAAAAACATCTTGTGTTTCCCGCCCCCCACCCCGCAACCACCCTGCTACTTTTCGGTGTACACAGGCCACCCACAGACACAAAGCCAGGGGGCTGGGCTGACACAGTCTACTTGGAGCCAGTAGACAGGAGGGCGATGAGGCCTGAGGAAGCACTTATGGATAAAATGTAGTTCCTGTAAGAATTGAACGTTAAGGAGAAATTAAGAACCCAAAATTAGTTTTTCAACAAAACAAAAAGAGCCCATCTCTTTGGAATGTACTGTTTCCCTCCTGACACTCTGTATAATAACAATGATGTGCAGTCCCATTGTCTGCAAACACAATTTACAAGATAGAAGACTATAAAGAATGAATAACATTCACAGGAAATGTGTTCCAATTTAAAAAAAAATACTTGAGACAGAAACCTAGAACACATGATCACAAAGAAAACATGTGAATTCTATTTAACCTTCAGAAGACAAGTTGATCAAAGAACATGGGGAGGAAGAAGAAACTTGTTTTCTTCCTCCCCCAGGAGCAAAGGAGTAATAAGTCTGCTCTGTCCAGCAGTGTTTTGGCTATAGCTGGCCCGTAAAAGCAAGGAGGTTCTGAAAGTTCGCAGCTACTCAGCCTCAGGACTAGACTATCTGGGGCAAAGCCCTCCAGGATTCGCAGACGATGCAAGTTGAAGCGTGTCTGTACATTATTACAACAAAATCTCCAACTGTTCAAAGTTTGGCTACACATTCCTGGATAACGCCTTTAATAAATTACCTTAAGAAGAGAAGACTGATTCTTGCCCAAAAGTTCAATTTAAGAGTAGCCTGAAACAATGTTAAGATATTAGGCAATGTGCCTATTTGACTGCACTGGCTACTCACCCACCCCAAAGCCCCACCATACCAGGAGACACATGGGCTTATGCCAGGAGCTACCCAAAAAGGCAAGTCTGCTCTCACTCCTTGCAACTTTTTTTTACAAATGCAAGTATACATAATCATATATGTAACACTGCCTTGTACTACTTGTTACTTATCAAGAAGTCATAATTTATAAACTTAAAAGAACTTTAAATCACAGCAAAAGCCCTTATTTTAAATTTCCAGAAACCTGGCTAAGTGTTATTTAATGGACTGACTCCTTGTGCAGTTTTTCTTTCCACTAAAATGCTCAGACAAATCAAAACCAAATCATCTACTGTTTCTAGACTTCTAAAACAGATAATCAACCTTTAAAAGGATACACTGTGGGGTTGAAGTTCTTCAATATAAAGAAGGAAGCAACAATGACCAAGACCAGGAAGAGGGTGTTGTTATAGAAGATGGAAAAAGTTGTAGCTTCATAATCGGCAACTTCATTCTTCTTCCACAAGATTCTGTAGACAAAGAAAACCAGTCAATCAGGTTCATAAATATCTATTAGAAAATTTAAATACCACAGTGGCTCTAGCTCATTATAAAATGAGGTTTTCCTTAAGTGTTCTCGGGAGAATGTGTTGTTAATATTAAACTTAATCAGAATTGTCCCATTTTTTCTGCTGAAAATGGTATTTTACTCTTTTGATGCTGAAGAAAACAAGTCGCTGGGCGTTACCTTTCCTCCCAGGCAGTCAGAGCTTTGGAGGAAGGACTGATTAATTGCAACTGGCTTGGTTTCATCAGCAGCTGAAACAGGCATCTTCCTCTACGTCCTCACCTAAAACAAACTCAATGATCAGCAGCCTGGTAGAGCTTCCTTGGCTGCTGGCTTGAGACTCTCTAGAGCCCACAAACTCAGCCCTCAATATTACACCTTAGATTATTATCCCAGGGACAAAAACTGGGTGTGGCCTCAAAGAAGCCAACCTGTCTGCAACTATCTTTAGCCGTCTTTACTTAATTCAAACAAAGAATCTGCTTGATCATTAGGAGGATTTTTAAACTTTTGTAAAACCCATTACTTTTTATTTAATCCATTTTATTTATTATGATATTTTACTAATTTACAAGTACTTTATCAATCTTTTCTTTTACCTCTTCACAGGAGCAAGAGGAACTTCCAGAGTTCCTGTGAATAAGGGAGCCTTTTTTCCTCTTGGTTAATTAACTTTGTAAAGCAGTTTTTAAAAGGGTAGGTTGTGATCCATTAGTGGGACGTGAAATCAACTGAGTGGATCCAATGCTCAGGGAAAATAACTGAGTGGGTTGCGACTAGCATTTTTTAAAAAAATGAAATAGGAAAATATCAAGTGCATCATGCATAGTAGGGTAATTATTGTTTTGGGAAACATTTGCATGTGTGTATATATGAGTGTATTTGGTCAAAGGTAAAATATTTTTACTATGCATCATTATCAACAAGGTTGAGAGCCATTGCCATAGAAGCTTTGTTCCCCCAAAAGATACTACTCTGGGGCCAGATGATACCCTCCACCAATCCTAAGGACAGCACTAATCCTAAAGCTAAAGTCATCGGTAAATGCCACGTTTTATTCATCAACTATTCTCATTCAAAGTCAACAAACTTGGCCGTAAAGGAGCTAAATGAAGGGTATCAGCACCTTATCTCCATCATAAGAATTTGTGGTCTCTAACACATATGCCATATTTCCTTGATTCTATGGATACTATCAACTTAATAAATCTTTGATTTACTATAAGTTTGGGAGAAGTGAAGGATATTACATTAAATGCAGCCATCAACTATAAAACAACTTCTGATTTCAGAGAAGTTTAAATTGAAAAAATATATATGACTTGGAATTGGAGGAAATACATTATACCATTCTAATGTTAATCAATGACGAAACCAGCTCAGAAAGATGCATAGTCCCAACATGGTTTAATACTAGAAAACAGAACAATTCTCTCTGTTCTTAAGACTCGGGCACAAGACCCAGTGAAGACAGGTTCCTTAAATAGGCTACTAGCATGCCTTTACTATGGATGATTCAATCACCCCGCCTCCATCACAGGGCTTCCCCCTAACTCCCTGTCATGACTTGAATCAGAGCCATCTTCAAAACATTTTTGATGAAAGAAGCGGCTCAATCCTTTAGGTGACGCCAGCTCCCAATATGACCGTGTGTTACCTCAGCGTATACAGTCAGGACTGACTGACAGCTTTCAGAACTTTTTCTAGTCCACCCATACCCTGGTTCATTTTGAAAAAAATTTAGGACCCCCACATGCCCTCATCAGCAATGGTTCTGCCAAAGCCTCACTGGTAGGAAATCTAGTTTGGGAGAGCACTTCCCAAAGAATCATTTTTCCAAGGTGTGCTTCCTACAACAAGAGAAAAGTTGAGACCAAACTCAACCACTGTTACAATCAGATAATGCTAAATGACAGATGGTCGGTAAGTCAAGGAGAAATAACACTCACACCCTGGGACAAACGTTAATGAATCTCTGCTTCTCCTCTGCTAATTTCCATCCTTGGATGGATGGCAAAGCAGTTTCAAAGTGGCATGGAGTACATATTCCAAATGATTGGAGACGGAGCTTTGAGAGATACACATCTAGGCAAAGAGGTGCTGATAAGCCTTCTCTTAAATCAAATCTCTCGGCAGCAACTCATCCTTTGAAGGAGAAAAATACTAGATCTTAATTTAATGGGAGTCTTGGTCCCAGTTATCAGAGTCCATCCTGAGTACAGAACACAATCATGAGTACAGACCAACCAGTGTGGCTTTTGCAAGAGAAATACTACAGCACAAATTTCTACTGATGACAAGAAATTTTATAATCTTCTGACATTCTGCATTTTATGTGTCAATGAAACCTCTGCTTCATCCTACTTTGAAATAGCTGGTCCAGCCAATGGCAAAGAGGTTTCATTTCCAATTCCAACTCTGATCCACCAGCAGTGACTATCTGAATGCCATGCTGAGAAAGATTCTGAGACACATCCCAGGATCAAGGACCAGTGCCAGACCAAATCAAGCAAGTCTGCAGGGAGTAGAGGAGACTCACTTGCCATTGCTGATCTAATTAATCACCTAAAACCTGTAAGAGCTGTAAAAAGCATTTTGAAATTGGGTAACTATGAGTGCATTCCAGTTTAAGAACCAGTGTTCTCATAAATATTATCATTCAATAAAAAGGTTAAAAAAAAAGTGTCCTAGATTCTCTAACCTCTATCCCTATGCAAAAATTTGCAATCAGAAAGCGATGCAGCCAGACCTCATTACAGCTGATCCCTGAAAAAAGGCCTTCATTGTCATGATTTTAACATTATGCCTTCAGTTTTACAAAGAATCCACAGGAGAAACCATTTCAATGTTTTGCTGCCTTTCCAAAACCACCATAGAAGATATTGTTCATTAAGTTACTCAGTGTCCCTTAATTAAGGAGGCACTTGATCAAGTCCTTCCAAGATTCAGAGCCAAGAAAGTTTCTCTTCAGGACTTGCACGCTGCTTCCCATCGGAGAATGAAACCTGTAAGACCTCAGGTGCTTCCCCTGACACTTGGGAGTTCAGAGCTAAGTTCAGTGCTCAACTGCTGTACTAACTGAGGTCCTGGTTCATCCACCTTCCCTTACTTTTAAATGGTTTCTGATCTTTTAAAATGGTACTACTTTGTTTTATATGCACTTTAATACTGCAAGTCACCACAAAGACTTTACGGAGCAAAGGGGGATAAATATTTTATTTCACAAAGCACCCTGTCGACACTAAAACTGAAGATCCATGAAAACAACCTCGAGTCATGACTCTACTAAACCATCTGGCAACTCTTGAGCACAAGTTGACTCCATCATTCAGGGACTTTTGCTACTCAGATGTTAGGCTGTTTATTAAGCCTTCTAAGAGCAGCTGGCAGGAAAAATTGGGGGTGGGGGCTAACAAACGTGGTACAGAATTGGTCCACAGGAGACAAACCCAGTTCTTTTTCCCAACCAACGCAGATAACCAAAGACTGGATGTCCCCAGGAAAGCTCAGGAACAGAAATACCACCACCTAAAAATGCTAACACACAACTAAACCCTTCAGTCCCAGAGGGGCTGGTGAGGGACTCAAGGTCACACAGCTACCAAGTGGCAGAGCCAGCACTGGACAAAGCCCTGCAGGCCCCTCAAGTTCAGCAGAGCAGGTACGAGCACAAGCTCTCAGGCCTGCCTGCCTGTGTTCTCACCGTGGGTCCCCCACCTCCCCAACCCCCACGAACCGACAGCCCAGGGCAAGCACCCGGGCGCTCTGTACCTCAGTTCCCTCGGGTGTAAAATGGAGATAACAAGAGTACCTACCCCACAGAGCTCTTTAGAGGAATAAATGAACTGTGTTCAGCACAAAGAAAGTATTGATAGTAGTAAACACTCAAAAAGTCAGTTATTTTCCCATTACTATGTCTTCTACAATTCCAACGTTTACCTCAGACAAGCCCAATACCCACATTCTCTAAGCAGAAATCAAAAGCTTATTTTCTACAAAGTATCCCCTTTTCTGATTACCACAAACACTTTAAAAAAGGAGTCAAACCTTTCATCTTTTTCCTTCCGAGACATCTTTCTATTATCGGCTTCAGAAAGTTTTCGAGTCACTTCTTTGGAAACAGCATCCTCCCTCTTCTGTGCTACTCTGGAAGGAAAAGAGACAAGTTTCCATATGCTCCAGGAGTGAACATCACGCTCTCTCTCAGAAACACTATGTACTCACATTTTGTATTGGCAACTGTACGGTACTTCACATTTCAAGAAAATAAGCTGGACAGAAAGTTCCAAGTTTATTACACTGTACTAGCCACAAGAGAGAGAGTTCAAGAAACTTCCAAAATGTAGTATATTAGTTACGTGTTTTGATTTCTGCTCAAAAAGGAGAGTTTTCCAAAGTTTAGGTATTTAATATGGAAATAAAAAGTCAAATGCTATTAGCACAATTTAGTTATGAATCATTATACCTCCATTTTGTTTCAGCCTATAATTGAACTGTTCAACAAATAAATTTGATAAGGCATTAGCAAATGATATATGATTTCAATTTCAGTAAGCAACAGGAGAGAAAACTAGGCTTAAAAAACAATGGGGGGCCGGCCCCGTGGCTTAGTGGTTAAGTGCACGCGCTCCGCTACTGGCGGCCCGGGTTCGGATCCCGGGTGCGCACCGATGCACTGCTTCTCCCGCCATGCTGAGGCCACGTCCCACATACAGCAACTAGAAGGATGTGCAACTATGACATACAACTATCTACTGGGGCTTTGGGGAAAAAAAAGGAGGAGGATTGGCAACAGATGTTAGCTCAGAGCCAGTCTTCCTCAGCAAAAAGAGGAGGATTAGCACGGATGTTAACTCAGGGCTGATCTTCCTCACAAAAAAAAATAAATTAATTAAAATAAATACATAAATAAATAAATAAAACTGTTTACAAAAACAATGGGGAATTAACAGCTGTCATATCTTAAGGTAATGCTTTTAACTCCACTCCAAAGGACAATTTCACTAAAAAGAAATAATACCACAGGGTCAGGGATTGACCATACTACTTTTAGTTAAATGAACCACTGGTATGAGGGTTGCACCAAAAGATAATACGGAATCAACCAGAAAAGGCTGGAAGTGTTGGTCAAGAGATCAGATCAGAATCTTCAGTGATGCGTTAGATAAGGAAAAAATTAAATGTATACTCATAAAAAATTCTCTAAGGTGAATTTTATCAGATGGGGTTCTGAAAGTGAAAGGATAAAATTTAAACTATGATGAAATACAGAAAGCCTCCCAAAGATTATGACATTTAAATTCAACATCGTATGTTTTTTGGAATATAGGAGAAACTGATTAGCCATAAATATAGAAGAAAAGTAATAACTGATCTTCACAAGCAAAATCTAACCATTACCTACACAGTCCCACTATGAAAACATTCAACACAGAATTGAGATGTATTAAAAGCAACAGGACTTGGAACACAGAGATAGAAATCTGTTCACTGGATGTTCAATTAATTGATCCCTCGTTACCATGCTACATTTAGTTCTGGTCAGTGTACTGAGGAAAACTGTGGAGGAATCAGAATGGATTCCTGAAAAGAAAGCCCAAGATCATCCAAGGCAATAGTTTTCAACCTTTCTTCAACCACATGAGCTTCTGGGATACAAAGTAAACACAAACTCTGGCTAGTTTTACCTGTGTCTCCATCTTTCTCTCCCACTCAAGAACCAAGTTAGAATCAACATGGTTAAAAAGAAAACCTTTAGTCAGTTTCAACAAATGTATTTTTCCACAAATTGAAAACTGGAGGGAGGAAAATAAGTTTGGAGGGAGGAAAATCAGTTTGTCTAAGAAAATCAGATAGGGACCGGTCCAGTTGCGCAAAGCGGTTCAGTGCGTGCGCTCCACTGCGGCGGCCCAGGGTTCGCTGGTTCGGATCCCGGGTGCGCACCGACGCACCACTTGGCAAGCCATGCTGTGGCGGCGTCCCATATAAAGTGGAGGAAGATGGGCATGGATGTTAGCCCAGGGCCAGTCTTCCTCAGCAAAAAAAGAAGAGGATTGGCAGATGTTAGCACAGGGCTGATCTCCTCACAAAAAAAGAAAAAAAACAAGAAAGAAAATCAGATAAAAGGAAATAAGTTCTGAAAGCTAAGGAAAAGGCAGTTAAGGGCAGACAGCTGTCTTTTAAGAGATACTTCAGCATGCTAGAATGTACTTTTTCCTCCAAAGATCCAACTTCACCTGACTCATTTTATTATGTACAAGTTCTGCTCCAAAAGGCAGGGACCCTTATCTCTGAACCTCTCTGGCACACAGTAAGTGTCTCTTGAACTTCACATAAGACCACTTTTTTCTAAGAAAGGTCAATTGAAAAGAAATGGACATGGTTTACAGCAAAAATCTTTCTTAGCTGAACAGAGGAAAACACACCCTCTCCCCCATCTGTCAGGATGCTAGGACACAAAAATAAACTATTTTCAAAAGCTGGTTATTTCTAAGCATCTTTAGAACAGTCAATCATCTGTCCACATGACAAATCTTCCTTAAGAGACTGAACCAGAAAACTAGTTTCTCTTCTAGGTCTAAAATTCTATATTCACCTAACGAGGCATAACAACCACACTGTAGGTTTATTACAACTCAAGAAGCAGCAGCCCTACCCCACCATCTTAGGGCTCTTAGGAAACAAACCTCCCTCAGTGCTGAATGCTCTAAATCAAGACAAGGGTCACTGCAGTGGCCCGGCACTCAGCCAACTGAGATACCCCACAAAATCAATGGTGTTTCTTCTATTATTTTTTACATCAGTACGTCAGAACCTTTTCAGAATAAAAATAAAACAAAAACACTATTTAATTTCTATTTAGTATCTTTAAAAACATCTTTGCAAACATCTTTTAAGTCATGCTATCTTTTAAAAAAATTCCTAAGGGCTCTCTCACCCCTACCTCTCCAACACTGCTCCTAAGCATTTATCCCGTGCTTAACATGTCATACGTACTATCATATTTAATCCTCACCATCCGTGAGGTACCATTAGTATCCCCAATTTACAGCTCAGGACTCTGAAGTCTAGAGAGGTAAAATGCACACCCAAGGCTACACATTTAAGAGCAGCAGAGCAGGGACTGCAATCCGACTGTCGACTCGGAAGTCATCTCCCCACTACTACCAACATCCACCCACACTCAGCATCTCCCTGGGTCTTTGAGCCTTAACCATCTTGTGGATTTGTAGGACTTTTGATGTCAGTGGCAATTTTTAACACTAAACCAAAACTATAACTAAAAAAAATCCACTCTGACAGAGTCTATTAACTCAGAAAGTCATTGAAATTTTACTGAACTAAATGTACCACTAACTGTTGTAAGGAATATAAAACAAAAGACACAGCAGTAGCCCTCAAGAAGCCTAAAGTAGAAATGAGAAGGTAAAACGAACATGATTTTGATTCCAAGAAGGTAAATGAAAAATGCTATGCAGAACAAGTGAAAAACATCAACTCCCAAAGGGACTGAGTCCAAGGGGAAATCACAAAGGATGGGCCATGCAAGATGCCCACCTCTGGGGGCTTCCCTACCCACAGATGGCCAGGCCTCACAAGAAAGACAGCTGGGAACAGCAGAGGTGGATATGGGCAGAATCCTGGAATGGCAGTTGATGAAGAGGGGCTGCCAAGCAGAAACATGACAAAGATGACTCGATCACTCTGCGGGTCTAGCACAACTGCAGCCACGCACAGCCAGAGCTCCTAAGGGTCCAGAACAGCAGTGGAAAAGCTGCTGAGGCCATTTCTGGCCTCCTTACAATCAGTCCCCACTGAGATCATCTCAGTGTGTTTCTACCCCTTGTCACCAGAAAGAGCGTAACACACAGACAACAAACTTAGGATTTCTCTGGAAAAGATTCCTGAGTCTTGAAATAACAGACACGTAAGAATGGAAAGGAAGGGAGACGATCCTAAAAGAGGGAGGGCACAAGTCACGTACAAAGGCTGAGATGAAGGCTGGGTCAGAAGAGCTAAGGCCCAACCCTGAAAGATGAGGCCGGACCAGTAGGAGGCAGATGACTTGCATTCCAGGGGCTTGGAAGAATTTGGCTTTAATATACTTAGAAAAGAAAAGGCCATGGTGAGTTGTTAAGTAAGAGAGCTGTCATGATAAAAATGATGGCAGATAAGGATGAATACATGTTCTTCATCCCATAAAATAAGGATAACACCTGCACCTTGCATGGCTGACATAAGGATTACATAACATGCTTTATACAGTCCATTGCAGGGAAGGCCCCAGACTTTTGTTTTTAAGAGAACAGATGGAGACTGCTACAGCAATCCAAACAAAAACAGTGTCCAAACTGGAGAGCAAACCATGGAAATGAAAAGACAATGTGCACACAAAGCATGCTAGTACTTCAAGTCTCAGCAAAATTCCAACTGCCTTTAAGAAAGTACTTCCAAAGAAATATAGCACTGAGGAAGCAGAGAAATAACCTGCTATCCTGAATCAAGTGTTCCAGTGTGCATGAAAGCAACTTCAAAGGGCTCTTTCGCCAATTAAACATCAATTTATACCTGCTTCCGTTGAGGACCATGGCACTCCTAAATAACCAATGTTACCATCATTCCTTAAGTCTAGACTATTCCCCCCAACATTTTAACCTTTATGAAACCACAATATATAACTGCTTATAATTAATGTATAAATTTATTGTTATGAGGCTTGGGTTTTCTTCTCCAAAACCTATCGTTAAAATAATGATATACTTTATAACATGTATGATCTTAAAATAAAGGAAATATGATAATCTTTTACATTTTCATACACTCATAAGAAAAAATGTAATTAACATTAAAAATGTCCGAGTTCAATTAAAAAAAAAACCCACATCTTTCCCATTCAAAAATAGTACATGGAGACACCAGAACAATTCTTTCCAAAAAGAATTCCATTTGGCTTCTAAAATGTTAATTTACTTGGTGGGTTTGTTCTTCCGATAAACTTCACGATTAAGGCTAGTGCTTAAGTGTCCTATTCCATCTTCAAAACCTATTTCCATAGCAGTATCAGAAGCACTGTCTCTGCTTCAGTGAGTTAATTCTTCATAGCATTAATGTGCCTTCTCCCCAAAAAATACATATCTAAAATTAATGTTTATTGAAACCAACACACACAAATAGACATTCTACAATATAAAAATGCAACACGTAATACATACTTTCACTTGAGAAATATACTTACTTGTGCTTGAGAACAAATTTCACGTTTTTGTATGCAAAGGCTACCAAGTAAGTGCTTACTAGGGTCATCACACTATACAGAACAGCAGACTGAACAAGATCCATATGCCATATGCGCCAATATAACCCTGAATTAAGATAAAAGAGAAGAGGGGTACAAAAAGGAACAAAACATTACCACCCAGTTACAAATGCCTGCTGAATTAATCATAGCTAAGACTGGTAAAATATAGTCCGGGTTAGGGAATCCAATACAATATATGAGACTCTCCAGAAGTGGGATGGCCAGTAAAAAGTTCCTCTCAAGTTCTCCCAGTTCAGAACACTTGAAAACATACCCTTCCTATTACCAGTCCAGAAGAGATTTCTGCTTCTTCTAAAATGATACACTCTGGCTCAACGAAGTCACAATTCAGACCCAATTTCATTCATCAGGGTACTACTCTGCTAAGTACAGGGCATTCCACACACGCCACGTGCAGCCCCAGCCCCAGCTGACACGCTGACGTGGCTGTTACCCGAGACCGAGGCTCCAGCCGCGCTAACCGGACGCCGGGTCTCATAGGGCCGAAAGGGAAAAGAAACCGGGACTCGACTGCCCGACAAGAGCGCAGCAGAGTGTGCGAGACAGGAGATTCAAATTCGGGAACCCCGAGCTCTGAAAACAACCCTGGCCAACTCTGCAAAATTTTCCCATCCAAGTGAGAATTCCAGAATTGCCCTAATAGGATTATTAAAAGTTTACACAAGGTAGCTCGCTGGCCCTCGGCACCGGTCCACAGGTCCGACCTCTCTCATCAAATCAGGGAAAGGATGCTCAGCGCGGTGACGCGCTCCACTTCTCGTTCACTGCGAGGATTAACGCGAACCTGCCTCTCCCCTCACTCGTCAGTTTCTCCAAAACAGGTCACCAGAAAGTTCAAAATCTCGTAACGGCAAACGACACTTGCGCGGGGAAGAGCAGACTGCAGGCTGCCGCAGGGCAGCTGGCACAAGATCGCACCCCGGGGTCGTTTACACACAGGTTCGGGCCGCCGGGACGGGCGAGCCGCAGCTCCGGGAGGCGGCCCGGGGACGCGCGCCGTGCAGCCGCCCCCACACCTCCGCCCGGACGACAGCACGGGGCCCCCACGGCCGCGCCGCCGAGCGCGGGGAGAGCGGAGAGCCGGCCTCGGCCGCCGCCTCCTCCCGCCGCCCACCAGCGCGCCACGTCCCCGCCCGCCCGCCTCGCCCCGGCGCTCACAGATGGGGATGGCGGACACGATGAAGGCGTTCCCGAAGAAGAGCGCGGAGGACTTGGCCGACAGGTTGCGGCTGAAATCCTGCAGGAGCAGGTCCTCCTCGGACTGCTGCTTGGAGGCGCCTTTGGGAGCCATAGTGGGCCGGGGACCGCAGGGCCGAGCGGGCGCGCAGCCACCAGGAGACCTCTGGCCCCGCCCCGCGGCCGCCGTATCCGCTAGCTCCCCGTCAGCGTGCGCGCGGGGGCGGGCCCGGCGCGGAGAAGCTTCCCGGGATTGGCCAGCGTGGCGCCGCGACGTAGGCTTCCCGGCGTGATTGGCAGAGCGGCCAAACTTCCGGGTTCCTGGCAAGCCGTCCGACCTGTCGGCTTCCAGAAAGCGGCAGGGATTTGTAGTTTAGTGGGTGGTTTTTTTTTTTTTTTTTAGTTAACAAAACTTTATTGACTATCCACTTCAAGCTGCTGACAGACTCACGCTTTCCAAGTCTTGGAACTTAGAAACAAGTTCCAAAATAAGCTGTTTTGGTCCCGCGTCGGACAGTCATTCATTGAACGAGGGCCTGGTTCGTGCCCTTTGTATGTACCCAGCCCTGGGCACTGGAGGAGGAAGGAGAGAAAGATAGGGATAGCCAACATGTGTGAAGTCCCTTCTTTACACACCCAGTATTTCATTGAATATCCTCAAAAATGTGGCGTGCACGTCATTGCCCCATTTTGCAGGTGAGGAACATGAGGGTGGGAGACTGGCTGTGCTGGTCTCCAGGGCGTGAGCTCTTTTCAACAAAATAACGGGCTACCTTTGTACGAAAAAGGCGGCACTTTTGCTTTTAAGGAACTCATGGTCTCATTGATGATAATATTTAACATGTGTCTAATACATTTACAAATTACTACTATTTTATTACTTTTATTTCAACTAAATCTTAAGAGTAGTGTGGTCTCCAAAGCCATGCCAAATAAAACATAATGCTAAGTAAAGACAACATGTTGGCTGGACGGGCCTCCTCTGAAGCTCAGAAAATTGCATATGCGCATATCCCTATTAAAACAACTAGGTACCATATTTAACTCATCAAATTATCACTTTTTCTTCAAAAAATAATGCTCTACCAATTCACTTTCGGCAAGCTTCTTTGGTCTACATTAGTGACATCAGACAAAACTTCCTCAACCTCTAGCTCCCCTATCAACATATTTGTAGATCTTTCTTCCTCACTTTATCCAAATTGTAATTGACCTCCAAAGCTGCCATTCTATTGGAGCTTTCTGTTTTCAACCTTTTTCGATCTATTCTCTATATAGGTACCACAGTGAGCTTTCCTGAAATATAAATCCTTCCATTATCTACAGCAGGTATTCCCAAATGTCAGAAGTTTTCACCAATCACAGCAAAATGAGAAAGAAAAAATAGACTAGCGAATTTTTCAGAAAACTAAAAGTATTCACTTAAAAATATCTGCATTTATATCCTTTTTTTATGTTAAAATGCTCTTTCTGTTATTATGTGGTGGTGGTGATAGAGAAGAAACTCAAATTTTTCTCTTTCGACATATTCCTCTCAGTTTTTCCACCTTAGTAACTCACACCCTTTTTTACTCATTCGCTGGGGCTAAAATGCTAGGTTTCAACACTAATTCCTTTCTTTCCCTCTCCATCTGTGACCAATTCATCAGCAAAATTTTTTGGATCTGTCTCTATAAGTAGATTTCTTGTTTGCTGTTTATAAACCAAGGATATAAAAAGAAGATAAAAGATACAATCAGAAAACTATAAGATAGAAAGGGACAAAAATTATCAAGATATTTAAAAGAAAAAGGAGAAGAAAATAAAACAATTAATGATAAATTTAAAAAGAATTATGCCTGAGAAAAATATTTAAACAATTAAAATAGGAAAGATAAAAATTTGAAATGTTAAGTAGATAAAAATGTTAAAGTTGAAATGATCAAAAGGAGCTAGCTGAGAAAAATTAATGCCCTTTGTAAACCAAGAATAAAAACTAAAGATAATCTGGCAGAAGAGAATCTAAAATAGTAAGAATTTAAAATTTGTATGGGGTAAGCTAAAGAAATATGATAAGCAGTGACAGAGAAGGTGTTTTGGTGATGGTGACTATGGAGACCGTGAAGGTAGCACCCCTGAAGTATTGGAGCAGTGTTTTCTTACACCAAATGCTATCCAGTTCCTTGCAAAGAACAGGATGATCTAAGGATCATCTGTATATGGCATATGTGGCCATGGCACTTTGGACAAGCAGAGTAAACAATGTACTAAAAAACAGAAGGAAGGGTGGGCAATAGAGTCTCTCCAAACACAGATATGCAATGAGTTTTGCTATTTCAATATAGTTCAACTCTACGAAGAAACCACATGGAGTTGATTCCATACCAGCCTGATTCTAACCTGTGAATTTCAGGCTTAACATTTCCATTATAGCACTTTATGCTCATCAGATTGGCAAAAAGAAAGAAAGAAAGAAAAAATGGACAAGATAACAAATTTCTCTCCTCCACTGCTGATGGCTTGATGGAAAAAAATCTGGCAAATTAAAAATATACCTTTCTGTGGCAGATGCTGCAAATTGCCTAGCCAATAAAGAAACCCACTGCTGGCTGCTCAGTGGGACCCTATGGAGAACAACAGGTGGATCATCCAGGGCTACTCTGGGGGAAAGAAAGCTCTCTGTTATAACACCCGTTTGAAATGCAGATCTCACTATGGAAATAATTTTTGAAAGAAGAGATGAAACACTTATATTAGTTTCTAGGTATAATATTCTAAAGTCTCACCTGAGAGACAATTTACTCAACCAAACTACCTATTTCAGGCACTGGTGTGTGATTATTAATTCATTGGTTCATGTATTCATTCAGGAAATATTTATTGAGAAGCTGCTACGTGAAAGGTACTGTGCTAGACACTTGGAAGTATCCAAATAATGATCATGATAATTATAATAACCAACATTTATTGAGTCTTTGTTATACAGCCAGCTCTAGGCAAGGCCCTTCACATGTATCATCTGATTTAATCCTTACAGCAACACTATGAGGTACGTGTTTTTATTACCCCCATTTGTTAGATGAAGAAAGTGAGGCACAGATCAGTAAAGTAACTCACCTAAGATCCCACAGCTAGTAAGTGGTGAAGTCAAGATATGAGCCCCAGGCAATATGACTCCAGGATGTATGCTCTTAACTACAAATGAGTTCTGGTCTCCTCTGTACCAGTGGAGTCTCAGATTCTAAGTGCTTTGCCCCAAAAGGCCTATTTTGAGCAAAAAGCCAAAGGTAGTTTCTTGTGTGTCAGTTGCCATGCAGAGTCATGTCACATGACAGCTCTGGCAAGCACATCCTTGGACAGAGAGGATCCTGCACCCAACCAGAGGCAAACCTCGGTGAGCAAGCCTGGGCTCTCCATCGTGGATTCTCTGTTTCAGGGAGTTTGAACATAAAATTCTAGAAAGAGACACAGTTAATAGAGGTGTACAGAAACAAAGTAGACTGAGAAGAGGTTGAAAGCACAAACCATCACTCACCAGCAGCCATAAGTTAGAGAAAGGGAGATCAGAGATGCTCAAGGGGTCTCAGGGCTTCCTCATTTCCCTCTGTGAGCATGAAAAGAGACCCTGTCACCGGATATAAAGCAAAACATTCACTTCAAAAATGAAAACCAAGCAGATTAGAAATACAGTAAAATAAATAACATATAAACATATTTTACATACAAATGAAAACAGAGATGAATAATTGTGCTCAACATAATTTATCAATTTATAGATTGCCCCTTCCTCAAAATGTTTAAGGCAAAAGCAACAAGATCAAATGTGTACAAGATCCAGGCAAGTAACCTGTGACATAATAACAAAAATTTGGTCTCTGCCTGCTTCTCAACACAGACTCCTAACATCCCTGGAATTACCTGAGTGATAGGGCTGAGAGGAGCCTCTCTTGTTTTCGTAAGCCCCTTTCAACCATATCTGAGTTTATGCTAATGAGCTGGCTCTCGGAGGATGGGGGCTGGTTGCCAGAGGAAGCAACCAAGCGATTAGAGGGCTGGAACTTTCAGCCCTGCCCGGCCCCCCCCAGCCCGCCCACTTCTGGGGAGGGGAAAGGGGAGAGGGGCTGGAAATTGACTTAGTCACCAATGGCCAATGACTTAATCAATCATGCCTGCATATGGGAACCTCCATAAAAATCCTGAACAGTGGGGTTCAGAGAGCCTCTGGGTTGGTGCTAGAAGGGTGGGGTGCACAGAGAGAGCATGGTAGCTCCGTGCCCCTTCTCACATACTTTGCCCCTATGCATCTTCTCCACTTGGCTGCTCCTGAGTTGTATCCTTTATAATAAACCAGTAATCATAAGTAAGGCACTTTCCTGAGTTCTATGAGTTCACAAATTATCAAACCTGAGGAGGGGGTTGTGGGAACCCTTGATTTATAGCCAGCTGGTCAGAAGCACAAGTGGCAACCTGGGACTTCAGATTGACATCTGAAATGGGTGGCAGTCTTGAGGGACCAAGCCCTTAACTGGTGGGGTCTGCACTAACTTGGGCAGTTTGTGTCAGAACTCAGTCAAACTGTGGGACAGCCAGCTGGTGTCTGCCAAAAGTTAGAGAATAGCTTAGTTCTAGAAAAGCCTGCACATTCGGTGTCCAACGTGTTGAGAGCACAGTAGAAGGAAATAGTTTTTTTTTTCTGTTTATAACGGCAATGAGCGAATTGTGCCAGCTATAGGACGCAAAATAGTGGTGGGATCAACATAACTGGAAAGCTCACCTTGCCAAAAGGCACTCAAACTGAGATAGATAAGATAGATAGAATCGATAATAAATATTGTGTAAGCCAAACACAACATGTTTGGAGTTTAATTGGCCCCATGAACTCCCAGATTTCCGAAGACTTGGATGTATACAATATAGAAAAAAACTTTAAGGGATTACGATGTGTGTTTTTTTCCACACCACCAAGCAATTAACTCAATTCTCCTCAGACACGACCAGGTGTCCCATAAATTTAACTCAATGCTGACGCTATTCTGACGTTGGCCATTGACGTCCGATTCAACCTCCAGCCCATCTCCCTTCCCTGGAGGTCAGGGGGTGGTACTGAAAGTTCCAACCCTCAAATCATGATTGGTGCCCTGGCAGCCAGCCCCCATCCTTAAGTTGCCTAGAGGCTTTGCAAAGCTCACCTGATTAACATAACAAAAGACACCTCTATCACACTCAACACTTAGGAAATTCTAAGGGTTTTAGGAGCTTTGTGCAGGAAAAGGGAGCAAAGACCAAATATATATTTCTTGTTATAAATATGTGGTGTTTATCACAACACCACAAGTGTAATGAAAAAAGCCTTACCATTCAGCTAGAAATGTGCCCTTTAGTAGAGAATGCTGGGGAATGTTGGCCCCTAAAGGTGGTCAGGCCACTTCTTCCGGAGACCAAACCCCTACCAGCCATTGACAGGAGGTGTTTGCCAGCTGGGTTATTTTTTTATAAAGATAAGGTCTTGAGTATTCTCAATGCATACTTTACTGTGGAATTGATTTTTAAACCAAATGAGGCATTAAAATATTTGAGGGACATGCATTTGTCTTTGAGCTTGAAGCTTATCCTTTCCAAGATAAATGTTGTTTTCTTTTTTAGGAAATAATGATGTGTCCCACATAAATTGAAGACTGCTTCTGAAGCGGTCAGAAAAGGCTGTTTCTTTTGTGCCTAAGGATATTCATAAAGTCAGTTACTTCTTTTTTTTTTTTTTTTTTTAAAGATTTTATTTATTTATTTATTTTCCCCCCAAAGCCCCAGCAGATAGTTGTATGTCACAGCTGCACATCCTTCTAGTTGCTGCATGCGGGACGCGGCCTCAGCATGGCGGGAGAAGCGGTGCGTCGGTGCGCGCCCGGGATCCGAACCCGGGCCGCCAGCAGCGGAGTGTGCGCACCTAACTGCTAAGCCACGGGGCCGGCCCAAAGTCAGTTACTTCTTTAAGAAAATGATACACATCTACAGAAAATATATTATCCTAATAACAACTGACAGAGACCATAATACTTTAACTCTCAAAACTCCCCCTGGAATCTTTTAAATGTGAGACTTATCACACATGCATCATTCATGTAGCACTGCAGGGCACAATAAGAATTAAGATTTGCACTGGAAATCAATTTTCTTTAGTTACACATTTAACCTAAGCACTATTGCAACGGAATATAAGATAAAGTAGGTCATAAATTTCGACTGGAATGGCTTAGATGATACAAAAGCTCAGTTGTAATTTGTTGCTTATCTTTTAGGAGTCTTTGTTAACCACACAAAATTGAGGTTCTCTTGCCCAATGTGCATTTTTAAAAAAAGCCAATTATTATGGCATCAGCTTTTGGGAAAAGAAATCAGCTTTATTCTGCAAGATGGATCTGCAGGGAGACAGGGGGCGTGTGCCCTCAGACCTGTCTCCCTGATTCAGGATTTGGGGCAAAATTTAAGAGATTAGGGAGAATGGGCTGGCAGTCAGAAATGTAGGAAGGACATGTTTTGATTGGTGGGCTTCAAGCATTTATGGTAAGGTTGTAAACATTTATCATGAGGTTCTAAACATTTATGGTAAGGTGGGGAAGGAATTTTAACACTGGATCTTCCTGGATGATGGATCCCTCGCTTCTGATAAGAGTCTAACTTTTAAGTTCTGGTCATGTCTCAGTCCTTTGGTTCCATGGGGAGGAGAACCTTTGGTTTTGTGGTCATTTCAGGTCAAGATTTCTTCTTCTGCACATGCTCTTGCTATGTGACTTTGCAAATTTTGTGAAAGACAATTTCTTAGTCACCCTGTTGATAAGAGATGGGGTCCATTGGAACTGGCTCTCAATGGGCCCGTGGTTACATTTATTTAAAAATTCTTCTATTTCACACACCCCGTCAATGTTATCTAACAACAACCTAGTAGATAAAAATCATAAGACCAAATTCTTGAATGGAGTTTATTTAGTCTCAGTATTTATTTCATTTGGTTTGCCAATTAACTAGTAGTGTCCATCTCCATACTCACAAAGACATGAGGAAGGGAATTCCAGGTAAAAGGAATATTGTATATGAGTGCATAGTCATACAAGGGCACAGTGTACAATTTGAGGTCATTTTGGGGACGATCAAAACCAGACACAATAAGGGAATTAAAAAGAGGAGGATATACTTCTGTCACTGCGAGGTCAATGGAATCATCAGTGTTCTCCTAGGAACCTAACTGGACACCTACGCCAGCTACTTAGGCTATTTTAATCCAGGAAATATTATGGAATTAAGTTTGAATCTGTTTTATGGTATTTTCTGATTCCATCTTCCTTTGCCTCTGGGGTAGATAGATCCCTCTGTCTTACTAACCCATATTTTTTATTCCAGCTCCAACCACCTCCTCTAGGACCTCTCTGTACTAAGTATCCTTTCCTCTTCTCCCTCTCTCCCCTGCATAGTGCTTATGGGCCTTAGAGTCAGAACGATCTGTCTGTTTAATCTGCCAGAGTGATAGCTGTGTGATCTTAGGCAAATTACTCACCTTTTCTGAGCCTTGCTTTCCTCCCAAGGTTGCTGTGTGCAGGAGGTGAAACAAATAATGTAAAGTGCTAGCACTGGGCCTGGAACAGAGTAAGCTCTCAATAATGGTAGTTCTTCTCTCTTCTCTTCTCTCTTGATGCGTTGCCTCCTGCTCAATTTATAAACTTGCTCAGCTTTCTCATTTCCTGCATACACCCACACACATATACACACACATGTGTGTGCATACTTTCCTTCAACTCTGTTACATGCTTACACTTCCCACCTGCCCTTCACTGCCAAAGACAGAGCATCTGCTGGGACTCCCTTGGTTCCTCACTTCCCACTCGTTCCTAATCATGCGGCAACCTGAACTCTACTCCTGCCTCTCTCCAGAAATGGCCTACTAAATTGCCAAACCCACCCTTTTTCCTCAGTTTTTAACCCCTTACCCTGTCTCCAGCATTTAGCACCACTGAACAGCTCATGCTCTCAAGAGTTTCTCTTTTCTAGCCTCCAGTGCAACTGGAGAGCCCCTGGGTCCCGGCCACCTCTCTGACGGCTCCTTCTCGGGCCCTGCCATGACTGCACTGCCCCTCCTCACTTCTTGGGGTAGGTTTGCCTTCTTATGTGGAGATGAAAGAGTCAAGGGGTAAAGCTGTGGTGGCTCCAGTAAGAGGTCTCAAAAAGTAGTACCACACTAGCAATAATTTTGGCAAAATGGAGATAATTTTTTCAGAGAAGTCTTAAGCTTGATGTTACTCCCTAACCAATAAAAACTGAGGTGATCTTTAAACTGCTTCATACCCCAGAAACAGAGAACAAAGTGAGGGGCAGCTGGAGAATGTACCCAGAGCTTTACAGAGAGCACGTTAAAGAATATCCTTCCTTGTCTTCTCTTCCTACACAAATCAATGCAGTAGCTGGTTGGAGAAGAAACATCTAAAACTACACACATAACTGCTGAACGCTGTGTATTTAAAGTCTGAGCTCCAATCAATTAGTAAGTTGAGCTTTTTCTACAATTATTTTTAAAATCCTTGATCTAAAGAGGTCTTCATTCTGTTGTACATCAGTTATGAACCTTATACAGACAAACATCAAGAAATGGTGCAGAGGGCCGGCCCTGTGGCTTGGTGGTTAAGTGCGCGCGCTGCGATGCTGGCGGCCCGGGTTCGGATCCCGGGTGCGCATCGAGGCACCACTTCTCCGTTCATCCTGAGGCCGAGTCCCACATACAGCAGCTAGAAGGATGTGCAGCTACGACACACAACTATCCACTGGGGCTTTGGGGGGAAAAAATAAAATAAATAAAATCTAAAAAAAAAAAAAAAAAGAAATGGTGCAGAATCAGACAATGAACAAAGAAAAGGAACTGAAACTTTTCCCTTTCCACCCTTTGCAAAGGTTTCACCGATTCTCAGCTAAGAAGGCAATGGAGTTCATACAAAATCACGGTGTGCGTTTCCGCAGTTTGTCATATCCACACCAGTTGACAGCCCTGGAGTAAGACTGCCTTGGTTCAGATTCCTCTTCTACCACTTACTGGTTGTGCGAAGTTGGGGAATTTATTTCGTCTCTAAGACTGCTTTGCTAATCTATTAATCAGGGGAAATGATGAGGCTTTTTTCATAGGGATTTTGAAAAGATTAAATGAGAAAATGTATGTAAAAGTACGTAGCACAGTGCAGGACATGTGGTTTGCATTCACAATGTCATGTAAATATTTCTTTTTCTTTTGCTATATTTCCAGATTCAGTTCCTCCCCTTCTGAGAAATTCTACTTTGATTACTTGTAAATAAACAAACGTGTGTGTGTGCACACATAGCTACATTGGGAGACAAGCAGGGGAAATTTGGCTGTAAGAATACAGTCATCCCAGGTGAAGGTCTACAAGGCCTCAGTCTCTGCCCAGGCTAGAAATCGACCCCCATCCATTACTCCTCCAGCCAAGACAAAGGGGACTTCAGCCCCTGACCTAGGAAAGGAGGAAAGGTGTAGAGCATCCCATATCAAAGGGAGGAGTGAGGAAGAGTTGCTTTTTCAAACCTCTTTTCCACCATAGAAGGGGTTTTATTGTTGTATTATGATTATAAGAGTTCTGATTCTGAAAGTTGGAAAACATGAACACATATAAAGAAAACAAAAATTAACTGTGATCCCACAACTCAGGGATAACTTCTATGAATATTTTGAAAAATTTTATTTAGTCATTTCCTATGCTTCTATTTACACATCTATAATTAACAATTGAGATCAGCCCTATATATAGTTTTGTCCCTTCCCAGTTGTTCTATTATGAGTGTTTTTCAATGTCACTGAGATATCTTCAAAACATTCTTTCTAAACCTACAATAAGTCCTATATTTCATTAAAAAATGAAAGCTTCTTTTAAATTAAAAAAAAAAATTCTTTCTAATGACTACAAATTGTCCTTTGAATGAATGTACTATAATTTATGTATTTATCTTAATAACTCATTCTTTTCTAATCACAAAATAATTGCATGTCAGTTTATAAAATTAGAAAATGTAATATATAAATCACCCATAATGTTATCACTCAGATATAACTGTTGTTAATAGTTTGATATATTTCCTTCTAGTATTTTTCTATAATTAGCTATTACATACTTAAAATAATTAAGGTCATATATTACAAGTATTTTTCAATGTCACTAAAAATGCTTTAAAAACAATTTTTAGTGCCTGTAAAATATTAAATGATGTATGTCTGATCTCACTCTCTTACCGGTAGGGAGAAAAGAAATTTCCAGCCAATAAGGACAGAAATTTCCAGTCAGAAAGAGAGAGAAAAGGCCTGTATGAGGTCATGCCCTCTAAGTCAAGAATTTCTCTAGAAAGAGTCCAGACTTGTTGGCATGCAAAAGCCAAGTAGTTGCTTCCAAAGCCAGGGCGCCAAATCCCAGGGAGGGTAACTGAATCAGAGCTCCTCCAGTTAGAACTGACGGAGCCCGTTCCCAAACAAGCTTAAGAAAAAATCAACAACAGAAAAAAGATTAGGGGCCGGCCCAGTGAGGTAGTGGTTAAGTTTGTGCACTGCCCATCAGCAGCCCGGGGTTCGCTGGTTCGGATCCTGGTCACGGACCTACACACCGCTCATCAAGCTATGCTGTGGCGGCATCCCACACACAAAATAGAGGAAGGTGGGCACAGATGTTAGCCCAGGGCCACTCTTCCTAAGCAAAAAGAAGAGGACTGGCAACAGATGTTAGCTCAGGGCCAATATTCCTCACCAAAAAAAAAAAGAAGAAGATGATTAAAAATAGAGATAAGAAGGACAAAAGGGAAAGAGGTAGGGAGGGAGAAAGGAGAGAAATTTATTAACTAAGATAAATAAAAAGAAGTTCCCCCACAGCTGAATCAAGAGGCTCGAACAGTGTCCTTAGGACTTTCTTATTCATCATCTCTCATCGCCATTCATCTGTGTTGCCATCATTCTCTCCAATATGAACAATATGATATTTTCCTGAAAGAAAGCTGGTTATATTACTCTCTGGTTTATATCGTCTTTCTGGCTCTTGATCCCAGAAGAGTAGATAGTAGTTTTCCTGATGGCTCCTGAAGAAAATTACCAGCGGGGATTCTGGTTGTCCACACTGAACCCGCCTCTGTGGTCAGGGGGATTGAGTATCTGATTGGCAAAGCTAGTGTCTGGGAACCACATGTAGTGGGGTGCAGGAGGGCCAGCTCCACTGTACTGTGAGGCAGGAGGAGTGCAGTTCTCCAAACAAGGAAGAAATGCTAGCCAAGCAGGTGAGAGGTCAATAGTCACATTATCACAGGCGGCAGGACCATGAGAGGGCAGAGAGGAGCAAGCCAGCAGTGATTCCAGGCCTGAACAACCAGGTGCACTCCTACACATCCAGGAGCCAGGAGCCAGGAGAGGGAGGTGTGGCCCCCAGTGGAGATGGGACGTATGAATGCACCTTCACTTATTTAACCATTCCCATATGGTTAACCATGTAGATTGTTCTAATTTCCTTTTTCATCAGTTACTCTGCTAAGAACTACTTTCTTTTTTTATTTATTTTACAATAATATTTATTCACTTATGATAGTAAAATAAACATATATCCATGGTAAAATGCAGAACAATAAATAAACACCTATATTTCTACTACCCAAGGGCAACCAAATTTTGTGTGTGTGTGTGTGCGTGTGTGTGTGTTGGGTCTATACATACACAAAATTGATATAGTACTTCAAATAGAATTTTCATTCATGATTATTAGTTAAAACTAAATTAGAAACATTTTGTCATTAAATAGTCTTTAATCTCAGAATTCTGAAAGATATAGAATATTTCATCATACAACTTATCAAAAAATGTTAGCCATTTCTTGATTTGGGGACGTTTAGGTTGTTTCCATTTTTTTCACTATTATAAGTAAATCTGTATTAGTTATAAATATTTGTCTACATCTCTGATTATCTCTTTGGCATAGAGTCCTAGAAGTAGAGATACTAGGCTGAAGCGTGTGAACACCCTGTGAGTACAGACGCGCAGACTGGCCCAGGGTCAACTGCGCCAAGGTTTAAGTGAGGGGAAGGACGACATTCTATACAGCCCACGACGGTCAGAATGGGCATGGCAGGAAGCCAAGAAGACCTAACTTGAACATGAAGGCATAACTCTGGCTTCATGGGGAAAAGACAAGATTTGTGTAGGGTGCCATTCAACAAGATCAAATCTTAACATAGATGAATTTGGGGTTTCACATTTTAATTTACACAGCTGTCCCCAGTGGACTGACCCATAGGAACACAAGCCCCTTCACCCCTCACCTCCACCTCACTCCTACTTTAAGTTGAGCTCCATCTGCCCCCCAGCTACCCAAGATATCCCCAGAGAAAATTATCTCCACCCAGGAACACGTGTAGAACAAAGAGGAGAATTTTATTCACCTGAAATGTTCCACATTTTTTCAAACAGAAGTCAGAGGGAGGGAACACTTCCCAGAGGCCTCTACAAATTCTGTTCTATGGGGAGCAAGAGAAACAGGGGGTGGGGAGTGAACTGAGTTCTCCAGCACCCTAGAGTCGCCTGGCAGAGCTGGCAGTTGCGGGGGGGTGCTGACAGTCAACTACAGCTGGGAACGGTGCATGGGGGTGAAGAAGGAGGTGGAGGGGGACTCCTGCAAGGACCAGAGTGAAAAGAGAGGTTTTTAGGGGCTGCCAGGAATACAGAACTTCGGAGAAAACAACTATGGCCAAGGAGGGTTTCTGGGAAGCTTTCTGTAAGGTGCCGTACATCTGGTCTGGCTCTTGAAAAATACCAACAGCAAAGATATGCATTAATTTTCAAGGCTTCCAGAGACAGATTCATGTTTCTTTTGAATGTGACTCTACAGATACTGGGCCACATGAAACCTGGAAAAAACTTTTAAAAGTAACCAAACTACTCTCCTTAGAAACAGGCACTCACTCTGTTTTACGCAGGATCTGTAGAATTTATTCACTCCACTTTTTTCCTCTCTGGTCCTCTGCCCGAATGGCTGATCTCTTTCTGTTCTATGATTGCATTGACTCACCATGTGGTTATGGAAGTGGTATTCTGAAGTAAGTTCTTCTGGTCTCATCTCTGCTCTGTAATTTCTTTCCTCACCTCACCATGTTCTCCTAACTGATTATAACTCCTTATTATGGCAAGGGTCTTCCTTTACTGTCCCGTATACGCCATGGCCTCCATCCAGAGCCTGACACCTGGTGCTGCAATACGCACACTTGCTAAACTATGGTGAAGGCAGAAAAAATAACAGTGACTGAAAGGAGAAACTTTTCAACTATTCAAGAAATTTGCTTTGTCTTCATTTATTCATCAAATCAACAAACATAGATTGAGGATTTAATACAGATAAAGCTCATTTCTCCAGTTTATTGTACAAATGGCTTTTCTGTTCTCCCTCAAGAATGCAACTTTTCATCTGTTGATCACTTTAAAGTTGGCTCTAAGCAAAGCACATCGTGGAATGAAGAAGAAAGCAGAATGTTTTCCTGATAAAGACCCAGCTTCTATTGTCAAAGGGCAGGAGAGGTCAGGCAGTGTTCCTCATTTCTAAAGAGCAAAGCACTCTTTTTGTATTGAGATGTTTAAAATTCTTTGATCACGAAGTGCTTTGGCCTGATAATTAAGGAATGTACTTGATTTAGTTTATCTTATTTGAGGATAAAAGGAGAAAAGAAGTGTGGTTTGGGAAGGGAGGAGGCCTTCTTAGGACATCAGCCCCAAGAAAAAAAAAGGTAGGCAAGAACAGCCTTATCAAAGGAACAGTGGCGGCAAAGAGAAACGGACGGGGGTTGTAGGAGTTCCCTGTGTGAAGCTGCTCCACTACACCACAGTCAGAAGCCAGAAGTAGCAGGAGGAGGATAACAGGAGAGATTGTGGTCTTGGAATGAGTCCTGGCATCTCCTTCTACCACATTGGCTTCCTGCCTGGAACCTGGTGCCCAGACCCCTTTCTCTGCTAGTCTCTCAGGGCAAGAACTTGTCACCAATAAGGGAGGTAGGGATTGTTGGGGGGGAGAGAGTGGTCGAGTGACCAACCCTCCTGGTTTGCCTGGACTTTCTAGGTTTTAGCACTGTTCTGCATCCCGGGAAGTCCCTCAGTTCCTTGCAAAACTAGACACTTGGTTATCCTATTCACCAGCATGGAGTGGTCTTAGGGAAAATTCAAGTATTCATGGATTCACTTAGACATTTTTTTCACGACTTCAAAATGTTCAGATTGTGTCTACACAAACACCAAGTCACTCAGTTATAGACCAGAAAGGCAGGGATATTGGACTAGACGGAATGTGGGAAACGGGGAGAGTTGCAGTGCAGGGAACAGATCTGTAAACATCTCACTGCAAATCCAGGGCAGGGAGATCTCGCAACGTTTTTAGGAACCAAACAATGATAAAAATACAGAGAATTTACTTTTTACTCATTTAAAATATGTAGAATGCTGTTATTCTCTTTATTGTCTTTTTTTTTTGAGGAAGAGTGGCCCTGAGCTAACATCTGTTGCCAATCTTCCTCCTTTTTTCTCCCCAAAGCCCCAGTAGATAGTTGTGTGTCATAGTTGTACATCCTTCTAGCTGCTCTATGTGGGATGCTGCCTCTGCGTGGCTTGATGAGCAGTGCGTAGCTCCTCGCCCAGGATCCGAGTCAGCGAACCCCGGGCCACAGAAGTGGAGCATGTGAACTTAACTGCTACGTCACCGGGCCGGCCCCTCGCTTTACTATTAATATGTTTTTATATCAATGTAAGTTTTTGCTTGTTCATTTGTTTTGGATTTAGAGAATGTAACTGTTTACAGGGGATTTCACTGGTTAATTTGCAACCATGCCCCCCCAACCAAGTGCTTCGCATAGTCTTAGCCATTCAACTTTGAATCCTCCTAACAGCATGGTGTGAAGAATGTAAACCTCAGGCTTGGGGAAGTAGTGTTTTCACATTTCTTGACGTTCTGCTGAGAACCATCAGCTTCACACACTGCTGACACTACAGATTCAGGGTCTCTAACCTAAACCAGGCACACAAACCAAGTTGCCAAGTCCTCTCCATTCTCCTCCAAATGCTCATCTCCTCACCCCCTCTCTCCTCTTACTGATGCACAGAGAACTCAGGCGGCTTTAGAAGGCTGCCTCCTTGCCATCCTGCCAGCAGAATGTCACCCCTGCCTCGCCCACACCCCTCTGTTCCTCCCTCCCCCTGACTGCTTCTCCTTCTTTCTAAGTCACAGCCTCTACCTTGCTGATGCCATCCTCACCTCCCTCCCCAGAGCCCCACATCAGTTACCATCACCTCTGCCTCCCTGTATCTTCAGCTGCTCCTCCTCTGTGGCTCCATTCTTCAGCATTTATACACGCTTAACTCACTCCCATCTGTAAAAGAAATTATTTTCCTATCCCAATTGTTCTCAGCTCTGGCTACTCATTAGAATCACCTGGGGAACTTGAACACCTTTATGGTGCCCAGGCTGCACCTCATAACAATTAAGTCAGAGTTGCCAGGGGTGGAGCCCAGGTGTCAGAATTTGTTTGTAAAGCTCTCCAGGTGACTCCAGTGTGCAGCCAGGATTAAGAAACACTAACCTGCCTCTCTCTCCAGCCACCCCATCTGTCCTCATTACTGTCAGACTCCACTTTCTGCCTCCCTTCTCCCACCGCTCATTCGTGCCTCTATGGTGTACTCTGGCTCCTGCGCCCTGCCCTCCCCCTCGGGCCTCCCCCGCATCAAGGTCACGGAGAACTTCCGGGGGCTAGGTCCCACGCCGCTGGCATTACCTCCCTTGAGTCGGCAGCGCGGCTGACCGTCCCTTCGCGCGGCGTCCCCTTCCCTGGCCCCGCACGCTGCCCTCTCCTAGCTTTCTCCTCACCCCCGCGCCCTCTCACTTTTGCTTCCTCTCCTCAGGTTCCGTCCTTATCCTTCTCTCTGCCCACTCGTGTTGGGCAATCTCATCCACTCTCTTGCCTTTTATTGCCATCCAAATGCTAATGACTGCCAAAGAGCCCAGCAGCTTCCCCGGACACCACTACATCCCGCTGCCCCCTGCACAGCACCCCTCGGATTTCTCAGAGCACCCTCAAGTTCAGTGCCAAGACTGCGCTCTTGTGTACTCCACACTCCCAAACATGTTCTTCCTTCATTGTTGCCGACTTCAGTTTACATCCAGTTCCCCCAGTAAGGTGGGCATTCCCTCTCATGCAGTCAATCAAGTCCAGTTTGTCCTATCTCCTAAGTAATTTCAATTCGGTTTTCTTTTTAAATATTCCTCCTCTAGGAGGCCATCTCTGATCCCTAGAGTAGCTTTGGCCCCCTGGTCTGTGCTTTGAGAGCATGCAATCCTTGCCCTAGCACAACACCCTTCAGAATCCATAGTAACTGCTTCATGTCTGACTCCCCCCAGGGTGGCAAGGAAGGGGTTAGGGACTAGAGCAGCACAGTCTTAAATCCACCAGGATCTTAAAGTCTGGAGAAGAATATTGGTCATTGTAATAGACACAGAAATGCACAGGTATGTGTAAGGCTCTCGTATTCTGTGAAAAGATTGCTTGAGTTGTGACTGTTCACAGTTGGCTTGAAGGGACGAGGGGAAGAAGTGTTGGGGCTTCTTTCTGTTTCAGTCTAGCACCTCACAATAAGTAGCTCTGCTGAGTTGATTCCAAGTGAGTTCTTTTGGGGAGAACAGAATAAATTGCATATATCTTCATTTAGAAATGCTGACTCTAATAGGTAACAATACTGTATTGTATATTTGAAAGTTGCTAGGAAAGTAGATCTTAAAAGTTCTCATCACAAGAAAAAAAATTTTAACTATGTGTGGTGATGGATGTTAATTAAACTTATTGTGGAAATCATTTTGCAGTATATACATATATCAAATCATTATGTTGTACACCTAAAACTAATACAATGTTATATGTCAATTATATCTCAATTTAAATAGAAAAAGAAAAAAGAAATGCTGACTTTAATTCTGAAAGCCCTTAGACCTAAAAATAGTCTGAAAATCTAAGCATTTTAATTCTATAAACTAGTCTGAAATAAATAATCCTAATAAAAAGTCTTGGTATGCCTGTTGTAAGATCTATTATGTATTTATAAATACTATGGGCATATTAAATATTTGAAAATGTATTATAATTTATTGTATAGTACTTACCCCCCTGATTGTCTCTTCCTAAAAAGAATCATGCAGCTGTTAATTAATTTAAGGAAGCCTATTCTTCAGTTTTCTTAGTCTATATCAGCTAAGATGGTGTGGTCCTTATGTAGTGGGAGCCAGGGAGAAAAGATCACATTTGGTGATGGTGCTACTGGTTGAAATCCTGTGGCCTTTCAGATGTTTGTTTTCAAAGGGAATAAAGCAAAAAAAAAGTAAAGTTCTAAAAGCTGTTTTTTAAACACTTTTATTAAACTACAGTTTCTGAAATATAAAATAAGTTCAAATTAACAGTTCTAAGAGATGCTTTTCTTCCATAGTACTCCTATGTGGCTTTCAGGAATTCCCGGGGTTAATAATCTGTCTTAGTGCCAAACTGCTGGCTTCATTTTCCTTTGCCCATCTGCACATTTTGCATGCATACGGGCTGTTGACATGCATATGTATCCAAGCCTTTGCATATGGAATGAGTATGCAGACCCATAAAAGTTCTAAAGGAGGCCATGAGTGCTTGGAGGGGGTCCAGCCGCCAGCTGCAGATGGCACTGCTGCGATGGAGGCTCTGGGGGTAGGCAGGTCACAGCTCTGATCAGGCCGCCTTTGCTCCAGGGAACTTCTGTGCTCTTGAATGGATGGCACTGGCTCTGTGCATTTACTATTTATGAGGGGCTTTCACACAGCACTAGTATGAAATTCATGGAGGAAAATGCAAGGCTCTTTTTAATGAGTGCAGAATAATGTCTGCCTTCCTTTGCAACTTGGTGCAAAACAAAAAAAAGGGTCTAGAGGCTAAAACCAGTGTCAGTATTAGATAATAAAGGAGAATGATAATAGTGATCATCAAACTCTCTAACTTGCTGTGAAAGAGGAAACAAATAACAATGGGCTAGTTATGATCTTGGAGGTGTCTCAATCTTTTTCACTTAGTGCCACACAAAGCCAATTGTCAGTGAAAGTAATGGTTTATAGGGATTTAAGTCATGTTACTGCCTGAGGAGGCTGCTAGATGGGAAAGGAGAGTGGAGGGAGTATTTGACCTAAGGAAGAAGAATTAGGTTGGGATAGCTGGGGAGCATTTGGAATATCTAATTTTGAAATCAGTTATTTTTATACCTAAGTTTATGCTAATAAAGTTTGCAATAAAGGTCTTAATAAAGAACAAAATAACCTATAACTGATTGGTTTTGACCCTGAGCTCAACCAACAAAGCAGTTGTATTTGGGGATAGTGGCTGACAGCTCAGGTCAGGCCTGAAAGCTAGAAGAAGGGGACAGAATTGTGATTTACTTTTGAACATCCTTGTTCCATTTATCTTGCATTCCACAGTGCCTAGCACAGCTCCTTGTACATAGTTGGCACTCAAAAATATTTGTTGAGCTGAAATGATTGGCTACCAACTGGACAAGTACAATAAGGGCAGAGGGACATGACAATACTGACTGAGCTTGTGCAGTTGAGAGAGGATTGCCTTAAAGAGTTAAGAGTGACCTCTGAGGGAGGGAAAGGGGAAGGAGAAGTGGTTGATGTGCCTTGTAACAAATCTTTTGATGGGATGAAAACACAAATGCCTTGATTCCCAGACAAGGCAAAGCGATGAGAATCAAACATGATCTAAACCATTTACAAGGAGAGGTGGAGTTTGCATAGGAAAGACAATGTGAGGGTTATCATGTTATCCTTATACACAAATTCATTCCAGGAGTGGACATCCTACTTAATAGGTGTCACTCTGGTCCCTCACTGAGGCAGGACCAGCTAGCAAGCCATGGAGTGGCTGTACCCCCTGGGTGCCTTCTTCAACATGTGGATTTCTCAAATGAATTTTTTAAAGTACTACATTGACTTGTAGTACTTTGACTTGACTACTACAATTATTAAGACTGTGGTGAAATAACTTCAGAGGAAAGACATTGAAAAGCAAGAGACAATCTATTCATCCTAACACAAACCTCAGTGGTCAGATAGATTGGTGGGAAAGGTAATCAAAGGATTGGTCTATATACTTTTTCTTTGATAACCATTTCTGAGAGACATCTGTTATTTAAAAATGAAGGTTAATGAAAACTTTTATATTGAACCTATTTCTAACTTATTAGGTACCAGCTTTTAGGGGCTGTTGGAGGATGACTACTCTAGAGAAGGTGGCAGGAGCTAATAGAGTAGATGAGGTTGCCCAGGCAAGGGTGTAGAGAGAAGAGCAGAGGGCCTGGGACAGACAAGGTAAGCATGTAGATTTTGGAGAAGTGCAGAGTGGAGAGACTCAAAGGAGACAGAAGGAACAGCCAGAGATGCCCAGAGGAAAACCAGGAGAGGTCAGTGGGTGATAGAGACACCAAGAGAAGAGAGCATTTCCAAAAAGAGGGAGTGAGTTTTCATAGATTATAATAATGAGCTTTGTAGATTTAGTCCATGATAGTATTTTTTGTGTGTGTGTGTGAGGAAGATCAGCCCTGAGCTAACATCCATGCCAATCCTCCTCTTTTTGCTGAGGAAGACTGGCCTGAGCTCACATCCATGCCCATCTTCCTCCACTTTATGTGGGACACCGCCACAGCATGGCGTGACAAGCGGTGCGTTGGTGCGTGCCTGAGATCTGAAGCCGGGCCGCCAGCAGCTGAGCTCCGGCGCTTAACCGCTATGCCACGGCACCGGCCCGATAGTATTTTCTTTTGCTATTTAGCTCCTTCAAGCTTCGGAGAGTTCGACACCTACCTGGATATTTCTGGGGTTAGTGATCCAGAAACATATGTAACCTACCCAGATGCTTCATAAGTATATAAGTTTTGAATAAGTCTACCATGACATGCTTCCTGAACCAAATACTGAATCACGTGAGCGAACAGGGGGGCAAAATATCTGGCATCAGGTTGTACTGGAAAATTTGAGTAAACGTCAGCCATGAGTGTTTCCTCTCAGCCTTTCCTTTGGGCGCTGAGGAATCACAATTACAATATCTTCATGTGAAGCGTCTCCATCCCTCGGGACATTTCCAAGACCTTTATGCTTTTTTAAAAATAAAGATTATTAGGATTATTTCTCCTCTAAAAGTAATACTCATCAGAGAAAATTCTCATTACAGAAAATATACGGATTTGGAGAAAATCACACATTGTACCAAGATGCAGTCTTTGTTAACATTTTTAAGTGTGTTTCTTTTCCTTCTTTTTTCTACACATTTAAAATTTCCTTTGTTACAGTTCTGACTACTTTTTATAAATACTTTTATGTGTTGTTTTTTCTTTACTTGACATGATATAATTCAGTTTCCCACTTTATTTTAAAAGTCTTCATAAAGATTATTGCATTGCATAATTTAATTAATATGGCCCATCTGGTTAAACATTTGTATTAATTTCTAATTTTTTACTATTACAAAGAACTCTGCCTTTAACATATTTATTCTTAATGCTTTTACAATTTCCCACAATATTTAATTTAATAGATTAAGAAATATGAATGTTTTGGAGGCTATTGATTTAATTTGCTAAATTGCTGTCTAAGTTGGGGCCCGGTAGTCTTTGTTATGGGCGCAGGCTTTAGAGTCCGATCTGGCTGAATCCTGGCTCCATGGGCTGGAGTGAGACCCTCAGAGGCCCTCACCAATGTAAGAGTGTAGGGGGCCACCTGCCCCTGTCTGATAGTAACCCAAAATAAATGCAATACCCAGCTGGAAATCTGTTGTGAGGGAGGCTAATGAATCGATGTTTCCCTGTGATGACTACTTTAATGCCTTTCTTTGAATATCAAATTTGAAACTGGATTAAATTTTTTTCTCTTTTTTGGTGCCCTCATTTTACTAGTCCCCTTGGCACATGTTTGGTTCACTTGTAGAATGATGGGGCCCCAGAGAGCCACCCTTGGTGCCTATGAGAACTCAGCAAGTCAGTGGTCTTCTCTCAACCTTATCTTTAAACTGAAGATAATAATATCTATTTCATTGCATGTTTTAAGGGTTAAATCAATTTGTTGGCTTTGCATAGTGTCTGTCATGCACTAACCACTCAATAAATGATAGCTGCTGCTATTTTTAAAGAGCTGTGATAGTTTACATTCTTAAATTCCAGTGGAGTTTAAGTACCCACCGTTAAAAAAAAATCTTTGCTTATATAATAAAGTTTAAAAAAATAGAGTCTCAGTCTTGCTTAATTTAGATTTCTTTGCTTAATAATTAGGTTGAACCTTTTTTCCATGTGTGTGTTAATAGGTTATATTCTCATTTAGAATTTTGTGTGTGGGTTTAAATCTAGTTTTTCCACTTGTTTGCTCTGTTACAAGGGCTTTGGTGGCAAGCGATGAAACACCCAGGCTCAACAGGACTAAATAATAAGGAAATGTTCTATCTCCCATAAGATGGAGCCCCAAATGGAACTGCTCCATGGGGCAAATATGATTAGGATTCCGGCATTTTTCCTTGCAAAGACGTGGCTCTGCTCTACCTCTCAGGATCAGGTGGGGTCTGAAGCACTTCCAGGTACCACATCCACACACAACCCTAAAACTAGAGCTGGATTTTCTTCTGCTCTCTCATCAGGAAAGAACTTTCTAACGTAGAAAACAGTGGAAAAATAATAAATAAAAAGGTCAATACATTCTAATTCACAAACATTGTTAACTTCTTTAGGATATTTATCACATTAGGTATTGTTTGTTTTTGCATTTCTCAGGGCAAATTAAAATCACAGTGAAATACCACTACACATCTACTAGAATGGCTAAAATACAAAAAAAAAACAAACCAAAAAAACTGGCAATACCAAGGGCCAGTGAAGATGTGGAACAACTGAGGAAATTTTCACATAATCCTGGTAGGAACACAAAATGATAGAGCAAGAAAGGCACTGTCTGTTTATAAGAGTGAGAAATTGGTTCCCAAAAGCCCCCTGGGTGATTTCTCCCTCCCATCTTATTAGCCAGTGTTTGGCACATGTCGATTCCTAAACCTAATCACTGGCGAGAGAAATGGAACCTTCAATAACTGAAACCATTCAAGACCAATCTTCTGGGCCTGGGGCGGGAGCCAGGCTCCCCTGGGTACGGGTTGTAAGGGGTAGGGGAGTGGCCACCTGAAGACCATCAAAGTGTGATAACAAACCTGGCTAGGTGGGGCTGAGAGGGAACAGATGTCAGATAGGCAAAAACAGCACGTGGCCCATGCAGTGCATGACTAGGCAAGACCCTTCCCACCTCTGACCCTCAGTTTCTTCCTGGACCAACTGGGGCTGTCCACCTTAACTGAATGTTTGCAAGGTATTTGGCACAGACTGGACCTGGGCTAGGTGCTCAGAAATTGATTTCTGCTGATTTCAATTTATCTGCATGAGCATTTCATATAATAATATGTTGTCTTTCATAATGACACAAAAATTTTTCTAAGTATATTGAGGATATATTAATTGGGCAAGTAGGACACCTATAGAAATTTGTAATGATTGTGTGGTCAAGTGCATTTAATCTTTTCTTTTTTAAAATTTCTTCTAACACTTTTAAACTTAGAAAGTACCCTCAAACTCCTTTGCACTTCTCTTCACAGATCTCTAATATGAAGTCACATTTTTCCTTCTGGTCTTTTTTAATGTGATTTGTTGCACTCTGCTCTCTTTAATCCATATTGGATTTGGAATGGTGTGAGCTGTAAGACGAGGATCTACACTGATTTCTTTCCTAACCAATTGTAGCACTATCACTTTAATAAGTGATATTAAGTTATTTAATAATAACACTTTCCACATTGATTGTGATGCCTTTGTTACAACAAATTATATTCTTACAAAATTTGGAGCAAGAGACCAGGAAAATCTCCCCTCATGTAAACCACCCACCTTCTACACTCACTGCAACCAAATGTGTAAGTTTAAGAATTAACAGTTGCATAAAATTCAGTCTTTCCCCTGGTCAATGCTCTTTCCCCCCCAATCTTCATTCAGCACATTTGGTTGACTTTCTGTGGTTTCCCTCACATCAACTCCTCACAGCGCTGATTATGATCCCTGTAGGTACAGTAATTCTTCCCGACGCTTGTGATTTGTCGCTCCTAGAACAGCGTGCTGGAGTTCCCATGTGGCTGCCCTGTGATTTTGTCCAGGTCAACTTCCTTATTCTTTTTTCAGCAATAAACCTAGTACAGGGCCGGCCCCATGGCTTAGCGGTTAAGTGCGCATGCTCCCCTGCTGGCGGCCCGGGTTCGGATCCTGGGCGCGCACCGAGGAACCGCTTCTCCGGCCACGCTGAGGCCGCGTCCCACATACAGCAACTAGAAGGATGTGCAGCTATGACATACAACTGTCTACTGGGGCTTTGGGGGGGAAATAAATAAATAAGCAAAATTAAAAAAAAAAATAAATCTAGTGCATATTTTTTTTTTTTAAGATTTTATTTATTTTTTTCCCCCCAAAGCCCCAGTAGATAGTTGTATGTCATAGCTGCACATCCTTCTAGTTGATGTATGTGGGACGCGGCCTCAGCATGGCAGGAGAAGCGGTGCGTCAGTGCATGCCTGGGATCCGAACCCAGGCCACCAGCAGCGGAGCATGCGCACTTAACCGCTAAGCCACGGGGCCGGCCCAAATCTAGTACATATTTGCACACCTTTTTTCATTTTAATCTACCCTCCCATTAGTACACTACTAGGCAGAGACTAATTTTACAGTTTTTACTGTTTCCGTTATTCTTTACCTCTAGCCAAGCTGGACTGTTAATCCTTAAACATGCTGTGTACTTTCTCACCTCATGCCTTTTCTCATGCTATTCCTTGCAGCTGGCAAGCACAATGCCACCACCTCCCTCCTCATTCTGTCCTGTCCAGATCCTAATCATCAATGCTTGACATACTGGAAAAACCTAGGTAAATAAATCAAGATGTATAGATTCAACAGAATATTATACAATAACCAACAATGAACAAAAAAGAAGGAGGAGGAGGAAAATGTTTACTAAAATATATATAAACAAATCGTATAAGCACCTCGATTGTAAGTAGGGGTGTTGGTCAGTGCTGATTAGCACAACCCAAGGGCTGCAAGGGCTGGGGTAGCCGGGGAGAGGTCAGAAAGGGGTCCTGAGGTTTGTCCTTGCTCGACAGAACGCTGTCTCTGAATCTCTGTCTCTCTCTCCCTCTCTATCTTTCTTTCTCTCTCTCTCCCCCCTTCCATCTCCCACTGTTACTTTTTCTTTTTGACTTAATTCTTTTCCACCACAGATAGCCTTTCTCCTTGGGGTCAGGGGTGAGGGGCAGATAATGACTACCAGAATCTACAACTCTGTGAGCCAGTCCTGAAGTGTAAAAATCGCTGGGAAGGACTCTGACAGGTATGGATTGACTGGCAATTGTCATGATCATGGGAATGGCCACTTTGAGTGTCTGACCTGACACAAGACTCCCCCTGTCATCAGGGAGAAGGGCTAGTGTGATTGGCAGTCTCATCAAAATGACTTCTTCGAGTGGAGAAGAAGTAGCTCCCCAAAAGACATGTGTGTGTATTGGGGTGGTAAGGGGGAGGGGATGATCACAGGAGAAGCAGCCACGGTGCTGGCTAGACTCACAGTTGGAGTCTGCAAATTGGTATGTGAGGCCGTTTATGACTCCCCCTTGACACAGTTACAGCCTCGTTTCATCCCTCAGTACTTCTCACCCCGTGTTAGGAACAGTGAACCAATTAGAGCTCTGCATCTCCTGGGCTCCACCTTTGCACAGGCTGTTCCTTCTTCATCTAAGCCGTCCTACCCCTCCTGCCTCCACCTGCCTAATTCCAACTCACACTTCAGCTCAAGTTGCAGCTGTCACCTGCTCTAGGGTGCCTGCAACGGTTCCACATTTCTCCCCAGTTGGAGTTAGAGTCCCATAAGTGCTCATAGTGCTCTGGGATTACCTCCAGCACAGCACATATCACATCATGTTGTGATGCTCGTTTAAACAGAAAGGGATTCATTTCAGGGTACAAGGTAGCTTACAAAATTTCGAGGAAGCTAGGGAGATACGCCTGGGTATTACCCAGCCTGTGAGCAGCACAGCCAGGAGAAACGTCCAACATCCTACAGAAGCCCCACAGCCAGCCACTGCCTGCTACTTAGCCCCTCCAACTCTAGAACCAGGATTCCAGAAGCCCCACAACAACTGTCATCGAAGAACCAAGCTCCTCCTCCACCCTTCCTGCCTGAAGGATCTGTGGCCGCCACGTCACAGTGTTTGCTTTCACCTCCTAAATCTCTGCTTAGGAGAAGCCTGGTCACGTAGAGAATCCAGCTGCAAGGGAACTGGGAAATGTAGTCTTTACCACAATAGAGAGAGGGTTGCAGAAGTACTGAATGAGCCAATTTCCAGTATCTTCCACAAAAGCTGTGTTAAGGGCATACAAATTTATGGTTTTCATACTGTATTGGTAAATAGTTTCATATTCTGTATGAGATCTTTGTTCCCAGAAATATTTTTAATTTAAATCCATTTTATCTGATATTAGTGTTGCTAAGCCAGCTTTCTTTTGGGTGCTAATTTTCTGGTATATCTTTTTCCCATCTCTTTATTTGTAATCTTTCTATGTTATTTTGTTTGAAGTATACAACTTGTAAGCAGTATGGATAACTGGATTTTTGAAAAACCAATATAAGAATCTTGTCTTGTAGGTGAGTTTAAATGTTTATTTCTCACCGTGATTAGGAATCTAATAACTTATTGCTGACATTTTTATAATTTCTAATTTGTTAAGGTTGTTCTTTTTTCCCCTTCTTTTCTGAATTCTTTTGGATTGTCAGGTTTTCCTAATTCCTTGTCTTTTTCTTCAACAATGTTGGTTGTTACATATTCTATTTTTTTTTTTTTTTTTTTTGTGCTGAGGAATATTTGCCCTGAGCTGACATCCACTGCCAGTCTTCCTCTTTTTGTATGTGAGCCGCCACCACAGCATGGCCACTGACAGGTGTAGGTGGTGTAGGTCCACGCCAGGGAACTGAACTCAGGTTATATAAGCGGAGTGCGCCAAACTTAACCACTAGGCCAATGGGGCTGGCCCTCTATTTCTAATCATTTAGTGGTTTTACCAGACTTAAGTTTATATTTTCCTAACAAAGTCAATAGTTAAGTCATATCTCCAGCCTCCTCCTGGACAAGACATTTGGAACAACATAACTTCCCTCATGACTCATCCCTTTCCCCAAATACCCATGTTATTATAATCTAGATTTTGGCTCAAAATGTTTTTTGAAAAAAGCAAGAAGTTTCTCTGTGTGATTACTCCACTATCTTAATCCAGATGTTATGACAGCCATTTGATCTCTTCCCTTCTCAGATTCCTCCTGGCTTCACAGCCTTTCATCTCCATTCTTGACTCCTCACGCTGTTGCCATTTCCTCCACATCTTATGAAGACCCACCGCTCCCTTACCCCTTGCCTTATCCCTGCACCGTCCTGCAAACCTTCAGCCTGGAGAGGCAAAGCCGGTGCTCCTACGCTGGAGAACGTGTGCCCTGAGCATGAAGAACAGGAAACCACTGCAGGTTTTCGAGCTCCCTCGCCTCCTCCTGCCCTTCTCTTTCTCGGCACATGACCTGGCCTCCTACTTCAGAGGAAATAAAAGCCATCAAGTGAGAATTCTCAAAATCTTCCACTTCCTCACCAATAAATTCATATCCCCAGCCATAATTCCCTCTCAGACTCACATGCAGCTATGACCTTCTTCCACTTGCAGACCAACTGTAGGACATAGTCCCTCAATTCCTACTCCTGTCTCCTGTGTTTCCAATTCTCCCTCTATAATCCCTCATTGCACCACCAGATAATAGCAGCTAAACAACCTTGCTTGTAGTGAACATTTAATAAATACTCACAGAGGATATAAATTAATAAATTTGTCATATATCATATTTATAAAATGGTCATAATAGCTATCTTTCACCTGAGGTATTGTTAAGAATATTAAGATATGGGGGGCCAGCCCAGTGGCATAGCGGTTAAGTTCATATGCTTCACTCCAGTAGCCCAGGGTTCGCAGGTTCGGATCCCAGGCGCGGACAGAAGCGCTGCTTGTCAAGCCATGCTGTGACGGCGTCCCATATAAAGTAGAGGAAGATGGGCAAGGATGTTAGCCCAGGGCCAATATTCCTCAGCAAAAAAAGAGGAGGATTGGCAACAGACACTAGCTCAGGCCTAATCTTCCTCACACACACATACACAAAAGAATATCAAGATATTGTAAACACTCAGAGGTGTAACTTTCTACAAATAATTGAAGATCGTATCATGAATTCATAGAACAAATATCTAAGTCCTACAGTTGCCCTGTTGTGGTCACTCGGGAGAGGGAGTGAATAAAGTAGACAAGAAGTCCACCCTCATGTAGCTGACATTCTAGAGGAGGAAAGCGGGACATAAATAAGTCATCAAATAAAATAATTTCTAGTGGCGGTAGGGGCTATAAAGAAAATAAAATGGAGTAACGGGTAAGAAGTGGTATGTTTGAGGGAAAATGAGAAGGCCGGTGTGGCAAAAGCAAAAAGAACAAGGGGGAATGGAGTACAAGGTGAAGAAAGGAAGGCGGCATCCAAACCATGATATCATGTGTCGATTCTACTCTAAGTGCAGTGGCATGCCATTGACCTTTTAAAATACACATTGTAAGGTGCACAGAAAGCGTACAACTTGATGACAACACACACAACACGTGAGACAACCACCTAGTTAAAGATATAGAACATTTCCAAACCTCAGAAGCTTCCCTCGTGCCACTTAATCTAACCATCCCTCAACCCCAGTCCCTGGCAAAGATAAAGTGCCAGGAACCACCAGCTGGCCTTCTATCACTGCAGATTAGTTTTTCCTATACTTGAACTTATAAATAGAATCATACAGTACAAACTTTTGTCTAGCTTCAATTGCTTAATCTGAGAGATTCATCTATGTTGTTGCATATGCCAGTAGTTCACTCTTTTTTTATTACTTGTATTTTGTTATATAAATACATCATCATTTATCTATTGTACTGTTGATGGACATTTAGATTGTTGCCAATTTTTGTCTATTACAGATAAAGCTGGTATAAATATCCTTGAGCATCTCTTAGTGGACATAGGGACTCGGTTATCCTGGGTCCATACCTAGGAGTGGAATTGCGAGGTCATAGAGTCAGCGTACGTTTAGCTTTATTAGACATTGCCGAATTCATTATATATTCCCTTCCACTGGCAGCGTATAAGAGTTCTAGTTCCTCTACATCCTCAGCAATACTTGACATTGTCAGTCTTTTTAATCTTTAAAATTCTCCCCAGTCTGGCAGATGTGCAGTTGTATCTCGTTGTCGCTGTAACTTTAGTTTCCCTGCTGATTAATGATGTTGAATACCTCTTCATATTCCAACTGTATATCTGGATTTTGACTTTTGATAGGTTGTAAGCAGGAGACTGACCTGAGGAGTATTTTTAAAAGGTCTCCCTGGTTGCTCTGTGGGGATTGACTGCAGGGAGCACAGAAGGAGGCAGAGGGAACGTATAGACGATTATTACAGTGGTCCGGGCAGGAGAGGTAGGGAGCTTGGAATAACAGTGGCAAAGGAGTTAGAGAGAAGTGAAAAGATTCAAGATATATTTGGGAGGAAGCCTAGGCAATGTACTCACAGACTGGACATGGGAGAGGAAACGAGGAACCAAAGATGATGTGAACAACTGAAGGGGTGGTGGTGCGTTTCCCATTGTGGAAATCTGGTTCCTTAATGTTAGAAGAAAAGTTATAGGAGATGAAAGAAGAGACTGAATCACACCGTAGCAAACTGTGCCACCACCAAAATAAAAATAAATAAATTAATTCTGGTCACAAATTGTGTTCAAAGAAACATTCTGGGCACTGAGAGGACTGTGGTGGACTCTGACTTGCTTCCCTGCCTTGCAAACGAGCTCTGTAGCACAGTGCAGTGTGGGTTTGCCAGCAAAACTTATATAACTTAATTTATCGCTAATGTTGTTGGGGGTTTTCCTTCCAAGAATAAGTATGTCTTTACAAGATGAAATAAAAATCCATAAATTTAAAATTAGATTAGTTTGAAAATTCCTGGCATGCTTCTTCTCCTGTAAGGTCACTCTGCCCTTGCAGGCCAGTGCTGGGGAAGTGACACATTTCTTTCTCCGTCCCACACTTCTGCTTATTTTCATGCAATAAAAAGCAAATCCTTAATATTTCAAATGCTTAGTGCATGTGGCAAATATTTTTATCCTCATTAAAACCTTTAATTTTAAGTTACATTATGTAAAAGGTAGAATGCCAGACCACCAGTTTACCAGGCCATTTCTATGTGGAAAACAAAAGTCTGTACTCGTGGAAATAATAAGCTGACTCTTCAAGTCTCCATGGTGTTAGGCTGCCTGCTGCTTTGATTTGTGTGTGCTTTTCAGTTCTTAAACCAGCAACAGTGCTACATAAGAGAAGGACCTCACCATCAGTAAAGGCTTACTACAGATGGTCCCTGTGCTGAACACCAGTCCTAGGAGGCAGGCCCTATTATTATCTCCAGTTAACACACCAGAAAACTGACTTCATGAACTTGCCCGAGATCACTTGGCCGGTAAGCGACAGGGCCAAGATCAGAACCCAGGTTTATCTGAGTCTAAAACTGAAGCTTTTAATGGTCCCCAAGCTAGGATAATGTAGAGTGGAAGTTAAGTGTGTACAGGCCAGAGCCAGCCTCTCTGGATTCACATCACAGCCCTACCACTTACTGGCTCTATGGCCCTGGGCAGTCTCCTTGGGGGCTGTCATGGTATCAGTCTCATTGGGTATTGTAAGAATTAAAATAGTTTACACATATATGACACTTAGAACTGTGCCTATGTTATGCTATGAGAGTGTTAGTTATTACTTAAGAAAAATAATAGCTTTATTAAGATATAATTCACATACCATACAATTCAAATATTTGAAGTGTACAATTCAGTAGTTTTTATAATATCCAGAGCGTTGTAAAACCATCACCACAATTTTTGAACATTTCCTCACCCGAAAGAGAAACCCGTACCCATTAGCAATCACTTGCCACCCCTACCCCACCTCCAGTCCTAGGCAACCATTAGTCTACTTTCTGTCCTTATAGATTTATAGATCTATAAGAATCTATTGAATTTAGGTTGCCTATTCTGGACATTTCATATAAATGGAATCATATAATATGTGACCTTTTGTTTCTGGCTTCTTTTATCTAGCATGATGTTTCAAGGTTCACACATACTGTAGCATGTATCAATACTTCATTTCTTTTTATTGCCAAATAATATTGCATTGTATAGATATACCACACTTTATTTATCCATTCATCAGTTGATGGACATTTGGGTTGTTTCTACTTTGGGGCTATTATGAATAATGATGCTATAAATACTTGTGCACAAATTTTTATGTGGACATGTTTCATTTCTCTTGGATATCTAACTAGGAGTGGAAATGTAGCTCTTACTTGGCACTGCCTCTCTCTTGGTATACATCTCCGAACATGCAGACACGTAATTCTCACAGATAGACACATACTTTAGTGTTTTTATTCTCAGTGACCTAATGACGTAGGAGTCCTTCCTATTTCACATGACAAATGAAGAAGCTGAGACCTGCCTTACTGTGTCTTGCTCTGCCGCTTTGCCCGTGGTACATCCCCTTTTGTATGCCCTCCCCTTGGCCCCTCGCCAATCCTTTGGGTTTGTGCGAAGGCTGTACTTCTTGCCAGGAAGCCTTGCTTGGACCCCACGGCTGGGCCAGGTGCTCTGCTCTGTGCTTCCATGACGTCCTGAGCACTGCTTCACCATCACCCTCGTCGCGTTCTGCTACACTTGTCACAAGCTAGGGAAGAGGACTGTCTTCCTCTACTTTGTCTTCCACGCCAAACACAAGGGCCTGGCATGTAGTGGTTGCTGAATGGATGCTGATGGAAGTTAAGAAAGAAAGGAGGAAGGAATCTGGCCCAGATACATGCTAGAAAGTGGTCTATCAGACTGGTAAAATCTTTTCCGTCACATCATGCAGCCTCAGTTTGAACTGACAAAATAGAAAAACCAGAGAGTGATTATTCAGATTTGAAAAAGGGTCTTCACTTTATTAAATCACTTAGCACAACCTTCTTATAAATAAATAGTGAGTCCCCCTGGGAGAGTGTTGCCCGAAAAATGGTGTGTGTGCCCTAGGCACGCCAGGATGCTTTCCGTGGTACATGGAGGACCTTTTTTTTTTTTTAAGATTTATTTATTTATTTTCCCCCCAAAGCCCCAGTAGATAGTTGCACATCCTTCTAGTTGCTGTATGTGGGACGCGGCCTCAGCATGGCCAGAGAAGCGGTGTGTCGGTGCGCGCCCGAGATCTGAACCTGGGCCGCCAGCATCAGGAAGCGCGCACTTAACCGCTAAGCCACAGGGCCGGCCCGGTACATGGAGGACCTTTTTGACTTAATAGTTAATGATTTATTTCAAAATATATTAGAAATAAATATAAATAGGATATAAAACACATTAATAGCTGTTTAGGAGCAGGCTAAAGTCTTTTTTTTTTAAATTAAGACTTCAAAATATGTATTAATAATGGTGCACATGGAATACAGATATAGCAAATATTGTACAGATGGTGCAAAAGAATTCAAGTTTCTGAACACTATTTAAGAACATTTAAAACGTGAAAAGTTCTAAGTACAAAGTTCACTTTATAAAGCTGTGCTTTCTCCAGCTTGGCTGAGCACACGGATCACCTGGGCTCTTGCTAAAATGCAGGTTTTGTTTCAGACAGGTGTTATACACTGAAACTTGGCATCGCCGAAAACTCATATGTTGAAATCTAATCCCGAAAGTGATGGTATTTGGAGGTGAGGCCTTTGGGAAGTAATTAAGTCATGAGGGTGGAGCCCTCAGGAATGGGACTAGTGCCCATATAAGAAGAGTCCAGAGAGCCAGCTCTCTGTCTTTCTGTCCTGTGAGAACATAGCAAGAAGACAGCCATCTGTAACCAAAAAGAGGCCCTCAACAAGAACCTGACCATGCCAGCACCCTGATTTCAGCCTTCCAGCCTCCAGAACTGTGAGAAATAAATGCTCGTTGTTTAAGCTGCCTGGTCTGTGGTAATTTGTTATAGCAGCCCCCATGGCCTACGCTGGTAGGTCTGGGGCGAGGTCTGAGATCCTGCATTTTCAACAAGCCCCCGGAGGATGCTGACACTGCTGATCCGAGGCCACAGTCAGAGCCACAAGGTTATGAAGCATAAATGAAAGTATAAAGTATAAAACTACCTACTACCTCTTCAGGTCTACTATGCACTGGGTACTCTTCTAGGTGTTTTCTGAAGTTAAACTTATCAATGCTCACAAAAATCCTACACAGTAGTTGTTAATGTCTCCACTTTACTAATGAAAATTTAAAAATCAGAATTGGCTCGACTTTTAGTCACAACTTTTTTTTCCCGCAAAGTAAGACACACAGGCAGAACAGAAGTGATAATATCATTGTCTTATTTTCACTATTACTATAAAATAAAAGAAATCAAGCTAGAGGGGCCTAACCCAATGCCTCGGGTTGTGCAGGGTCTCAGCATTTGTCCTCGTCACATGTCCTCTCTGTGGCCTCATTGTGAGTCAGAAAGTAATCTGGTCCAGGGATCAAAGCCTGAAAAGTTTTCCCATTTCCTTCCCCACATTCAAAACAAAACAGCTCTGGGCAAGGGATGTATTTCCCTCCCGTGGTTATTTGATGAGGGAAAAAACACTGCTAAAACCCAATTTGGAATAAAAAAGCATTCTTAAAACAAATATCAATTACTTCTGGTAAAAAAAAAATACACACACATATACACACACATATACATGCTAATGTGCACAACAGTCTCAGCTGCCTGCAGAAGAGTTATGTTGTTGTCTTTAGTTAATATTACCAATTCATTTCCACATGGGTGCTTTGCAAGTTAAATACATTTATATGGTTCTTTTTTTGTAAAGATTCCAAAGTGCCTCATTAAGAATAAGAGAAGAATAAAACCTACGTTTCTTTTCAGAGGGTCCCAGGCCCCTTTGCAGTGGGGGAGGGGAGATCTTCTACTGCTCTGAGGGACCACTCAGGTGCCTTAGGTGGCACCATGAAAGTCTTCACAAGAGGAACTTTATTCCCTACCTGGTTAAATAGCAAATTTCAAAAACCTGAGGGGTTAGGGCTCCATCTGGCCTGCTCAATTTGGCCTGTTTTTGTTGTTGTTTAATTTGGAACTGCCTGTATAAGTCCAGATACCCGGCTTCTCTTGAAACACGGGAAGACTGGCAACGCTCGACCCAGATTCCCGCAGCAGCTGCAGCTACTCGCAGCAGAGGAGTGGCTGCCCTCGTGGCGTCCCACCACATGTCACTCACGTCCAGTACCCGCCTGGCCCTGTAGGCTTCTGAGTTTGGAATCCCTGGTTTATAAGCAGGGTTTATAAACAGCCAGCATTTGCTCACCATTATCCTGGTGAAAATCTGGCCAAGTACATTGGAACACTGAAAAACAGTGTCCTTTTCACAAAGTAAAAGCAGCTGGTTGACACAAGAATTTTTCACTGAGTTTGTGGAAGCCAGCATGCCCCAATTTAAACATTATGTTGCTCAGATGTGCAAGTGACAAATCCCCATTCTCCCTGTAGGGCAGCTGGTGGTCAGTTGGTAAACGCTTGGCTCATTTCCTGTGAGGCTCATTTTAAGTGCTGGAAGGCACTCCAGAGGTGGCCCAGTAATTTTCCCGTCTGGTTTGCTGGTTAATAGGTCAATAGAATGAATGGAAATTTTCATGTATGGTAGGGAGATGGTATCCAGAGAACTGAATGACTCTTTTTTTAAAAAGCAAATACGTTCGCATGTTCAATTTAGAGGGTGGGGTCTATTACAGGGAACTTTTATGCATTCAATAAATATACAATTAGCACCAACTTTGTGCCATGCACTGTGCTAACTGGAGACACGATGAATGAGACTGCGTCCCCTGCCCTGGAGAATTTCAGTCTGGAGGTAGTTATCCAAATAGTTATACCCCGCTAGCTCCCTGAGAAGTGACTGCTGCCGTCTTACAGGTGGAGCAAAGACCTGTCCATTAGGATCCCCAAAGAGATCCCACAATACTCCCATCTGTTTGCCATCAAACAGACACAGATAGATTTTGCCTTGAAGAAGGTTTACCGAAGGTCCTACTGTCCCTCTCCACAAAACACCTCCACCAACACATATATCCTTGGCAGTGGTGAAGCTCAAAAGCCTCTGAGCAGCCGGTGGGGTGGGGCAGACAGACCGGCTGTGCTGAACCGCAGAAGGGCCTGGATACTCAGGTTCTGTCTGCTGCTGGTAGGCAGGCCCGCTGGCCCAGGGGGGCCAGAACGTCAGGGCTTATGAGAGAAGCCAGAAACTGGGATTTTTTAAAAGGTAATTTCTTCTTTTTTGAGAGTTAGTGTTCAGACTCAGTGTAGATCATCAAAATGGGTTTGCAGGCAGATTTCAGTGAAGGGCTCCCCAGACTGTGATCTCCAATTCCAGGAGAACCAGGGTCCACCCCTTATTGTCTGTAACGCGGAATTTTACCAAGAACTGGCAACCTGGAATTTGCCTTTCCCTGGAAGTCCCGTTGGGCCTCTTATGTTTTTGAAAATCCAACACATGGAAATATTCAGACTTCCTGTATCTCTCTCTCTTACTCTCGCTATCTAAAAATAATTATTTTCATTAAGAGTGGAACTTGAACACATGCACCAATACAAGTTATTTTTTAAGAGTAACCTTTGAAAGACATAAGTGATTATGATGTAATTTGGTTCTTCTGACACTATTCCTTAACTTTTCATATTTATGGCATTTTAGCTTGGAATCAAAATCCTTTCCTGGGCACTTGTCCATTACTTCTGGACTGGCTGGAGCTCAGATGCCTGCGTGGCTTGTCTTTCAATGCCCACAAAGGCTTCCTTCTCTACTGCTCACAGACGTTCTGTGTGCCCTGCCTCGACTGTGTAAGCTAATTACGTGAAAGATTTTGTTTTGATTTTCTCCCTCTCTGTTCTCAGAGCTCTTTTCTTTTTATCCAACTGCAGCCAAGGAGAAACAAGATAGAATTGAGAGCGTAAAGCCTCCCTTGTTTGGTTTTTATTCAGAGAAGATATTTTCATTCTTTAATCATTTTACTGCAGTTTCTCACCTCAGTAGGACCTAATTTATGCACAATAAGTAGAATTGATTTTAATTAGCAGCCCTGGATTGTGAACTATCCTTAGCAACATCCCAAAAGAGGCCTCAGCTTTAATAACGCTTCAGGGCTGCTTTTCTAGAACAGTGTTCTGAACAGCACAAGCAGACAGATATATGACAGTGTCCCTAACACAGTATATTGATTTAAATCATTTTAATCACCTTGGGATGCTTTGACTAACGTTTGGTCTTCTTTTTCTAATCTCCTTATAGTTGCCATCAAAAGAATACGTGTCGAGTGTCACCAACACTGACCCTTCTCTAGAAATACCTGTCCCTCAGGAATTTAAAAGTGATCATTTCGTCATCATGACCTCAAGCTGAGGCCTTAGTGGTTAGTAATGCCTAAATGTGACCTAATTTTCTGAGAATGAGGAAATTGATGATAATAAAAGCTGGCACTTTTAACATTTTTTAATTGCTTGCTACATGCCAGCACTTCTCAGATCACCCTGCCTCTGTCAGCTCATTGGACTTCTGTTGCCATCCCGTTCTTCCAGGCAGCAGAGCTGAGGCAGGCAGGGGTAGTGCAACTTGCCCAGTCACAGAGGTGGGAGCAGGGCATGGATCTGAACCCACACCCTCTGGCCCCAGAGCCTGCAGCCTTGACCACTTGGCTGTTCTGCCTCCTGGGCTTGAGGAAAAGCAAAGTAGAGATATGACTAAGGCTGATGTTTTTTTCCTTACGAGTTTGCCTTGGGCAGCCGTAGTTCTTCCTTTTGTACCAAATTCTTCATTTGTAAATTCCAACAATCTATTTAACCAGGATGTTGTGGCAACTCATTATTTAAATGTATTCATGGTTCCTTGGAAGAAACGCTACATAAATATTACAGAACCATTTAAAAAATATATGAAATGTTTTCACCTGAATATATGATGGCTGTCCTTCTCACTATGAATAAATAAATGGGTGCTGACTTTCTCTCCGAGTCCTGAGGACATGGATGCTCCGGGTCTCTCTGCAAATCTCACAGTGCAGGCTGCTGAGGCTGCAGGGATCCAGGTCAGACTCTATACACCGGGAGTGAGTCCCCCGAGGCCTCAGGAAACCGCCTCCCAGGCTGGGCCCGGCCTCCTTGTGCCTTTTCATTCAAACCTTCTACTGTGCTAAGTGCCATAAGAGAAACATGAAGAGGAAGCAAGAGAATAGATAAATAGTGATATATTCATACAGTGGATTAATACTCGGCGAGAAAAAAATGAACTAAATATATGTACAACATGGATGAATTTCACAAGCATTTACATTGAATGAGTACAGATATACAATACACATTGTATAGTTTTATTCATCTACAGTTTAAGAACAGGCAAAACCCGGGATGGTGGGTGGGGTGTGTATAGACTGGGAAGGGGCACGAGGGAAACTTACGGAGTGGGGAAAGGTCTTATGTATTGATCTGGGAATTGATCGTGTATGCAGCTATAAACGTGTAAAATACATGAAGTTGTACACTTGTGATGAGTGCTCTTTATGCATATTACACCTCAATAAAAAATAAAATGAAGATGCCTGGCGGGATCTGCACCAGGGCTGAAGGCAGGGACCAGCTCACAACCAGGCTTGTGTGTCAAGCTCAGGGGTTTGTCCTTTATTCAGGGAGCCCAGGGACCTCGGGATCCAATCGGAGCATTGAGAACTCACTCAGCATCATTCTGTATAAACCGGAGCTGGGGCAAAACAGAAAGCAGGGAGACAAGATGACCTCAAATGGTCCTCCTCTGAGAAGAATCGAAATTAACTTGGTGAGTACCCACTTTCTGTAAATACAAAATGTCCACCCACGAAGCTGGGGGCGGAGGCGGCAGCTGGGTGTACCCACACTACCACACCAGGATGCTGACAATTTAAGAAGGGCTTTTCTGTGGCTGCCGACCCCTGCGGGTCCCGAAAGCCTTGGGCTCCCCAGGACAGGCCTCCTGGCTTGCCGCCCCTCCCAGCCCCCACCTCCCGCCACGGTGGCAGTTTTCTTCTTTTCTTCACAGCGTTTGCATAGAGGAGGAAGAGGCGGACAGTGCTGGCCGCACTGACCTAAATAAAATGCAGGGGTCACAGGTCACTTCCGGGGGGTTGTGTATCATGTCAGACAAAGGGACCTTAACGTATGCACTTGTTCATGTAATTGCTCTCTCCCGTAGCTGCCTTAGATGCCAGATGGTTCCCTTTTAGGAGTGAGAGAGCAGATGGAAACCACAGTGCCTCCTGGGCTCGGGTGAAGTGGGCCGAGGGGCAGGAACCTCCCTGATCGCAGCTCACCGAGCCATCAGGAGCAAAGTAATGGCACTAGGAGATTTAGGGCCGAAACTAGTGTTTTAGCAATTCCCACATTACTTCAGCATCTAGTATCCTCTAATCTCACGTTTACATCTGCACAAGCTTCATGCGAGAGCTCCTTGGGTCAGTTATAAGCACGCCTTATGGTTCGAAATCAATTCAGGGTTCCAAAGAAAACCTCAGTCCACAGATGAAGTCAGATTGCTCAGGATGTAAGTGTGCTTTGCCTCAGCCTCATGATCCTTACCTGCTCGTTGCCCAAATGCTATCCGGTCTGAAGAACACATCAGAAGTGTCCCCCTCTCGAGAATGCGCGGTAGGGGGACTCCCTGTTCCAGGACATCGTGTGCCTTGAGGAGTCTTGAATGGACTTGCCATATTGTGTTTTCCTACTGAGGTGTCAGCTGAACTCATAACCGCATTAGGGTCAGCATGGCTTCCTCCCGACTGATCTAGCACACACTGAAAGATGTCCTGATGTGCAGATCCGGGAACATCATCACCTGGGGCTCATTGTGAACGCAGTCACGGTTGTCTTGAAAATCTGCAAACAGTTCTTAGAATGGCTAATGTGATGTTTGTGTTCATCTACCCCCTAAAACCAAACGATTAATTTGGTTGTGCTGGAACTCTTTGGGCTCATCTGTACAGACATTTGTTCTAGGACAAATCTATTTCTTGCCATCAGAGTTTATATTTTAGCTTTTGGACTTTTTTGCTGTCAACTGGGATAATTGCATCCATGAAAGGTTTTTTTCTTTTTTTTTTTTTTTTTTTTTTAAGTTTTTGTTGTTGTCATTGTTGATTCCTGAAGATATGGTGAGGTTTCTTTCTCTTTATATCTCACCAGCTAAACTATTTGGTGTAACACAAATAAATAATACATAGCACATAGTCATTCATTAAGAAAAAGAAACTTAAGTCATAGTGATTTCCTGGAGCCAGAGAACGCCCCTTTATCTTTTCTCTCAGAGGCCATTTGTGATATAAAATCAGAAGGATCCTGAGGACGTGTTGGTATACATCTATGTGTTTTGGTTGCCAAGTACAAGAGGTGAAATAAGTCTCTGATAAATATCTTAGGGGGTACACACTCGTGTACCCGAAAATGACTGCCTTGTTCTGGAAAGAACATAGTGCTCCCTTCAGTAAGTTAGAGGCTTCTTTTTCTGTTTGTGGCTGCTGTACACACTGGGTGGTTCAGTTGGCTGCAGCATTAAGTTCCAACTGCTCCAGGGTGTGCTGAGATGGGAACACTCAGCGTGGACCAAGAGGAGGGAGTCCCAGGTGAGCCCTGAAGAGCCAACCAGGTTCTAGGGGGGGCCACCAGGAGCAGTCTGGCTAGCAGGGCCTCCCTGAAGTGGAGGGACACCAGGGCTACTCCACCTTCTTAAAGGTGCTTGTATATTAATTAAAAAATAAATGCTGGGGCCGGCCCGGTGGTGCAGTGGTTAAGTTCACACACTCTGCTTCCACGGCCTGGGGTTCACAGATTCAGATCCTGGGCGTGGACCCACGCCCTGCTCATCAGGCCATGCTGTGGCAGGAGTCCCACATATAAAGTAGAGGAAGATGGGCACGGATGTTAGCCCAGGGCCAATCTTCCTCAGCCAAAAGAGGAGGCTTGGCCACAGATGTTAGCTCAGGGCTGACCTTCCTCACAAAAAATAAATAAATAAAATAAAATAAAATAAATGCTGAAAAAGATTAAAATTGGAGTATGTTTTAAGTGTTTATGACAATTAAAATTACAAATTGAGTATCTTTTTATCTGTTGGTGTATTTCTGTGGTTGTCTCACCTCATTGGAGATTATGTCCAAAGTGCACATTTGAGGCCCTCAGTGAATGGCAGGCCCCGGCCAAATGCCTTTCTGGGATGCCACTGCCCCAGAGTTCACCCCAACTTGGACCAGACACCCGAAGACAAGGCCTACACTGTCCTTAGAGCTTCTTTTTTACCCTATCCCCTGGAAGGCCTGTGCCCCAAGGAGGCCCTCAATGAGTATATCTTGAATAAATGAATTGAGTGTTCTTTAAACACAAGCAAGAATTTTTTCACCCCATTCCTCTTCTGAAATGTCCCCCTAATTAGCTCCCCCTAACCATGTATCCTATCCACCTTTGAGTACCATGTTTCTAGCCAAGCACCATGTTTTTTTGAAACCAATCTGTCTCAATTACTGTACCCAATTTCCTCTATATGCTCAGAGGTCCTCCTGTGCTTACAGTCAGAACCATTTATAATAGTTTGACACTCCCATGACCCCAACCCCCACTCTCACCCCATCCTGGAGAATTCAAGCTCCTTGCAGTCAGGAACTGTGTCTTATTCCCCCTCATATCTATAGTGTAAGGCCTAAAATCTCATGTGCTGCCTTGACATCTTTGAGCCTCGTAGGACCCCGGAGGGCTAACCATGAGCTCTCCTGCTTTCACCAGTTATGCCTCCCACCCAGTGAGAAAGGCTCCCCACTGCCCTAGTTTCCTATTAGCTGGACCAGCTACACTCCACCTGGTCCTCAACCTGATGGGGTTTTACTTCCCTGCCAGCCTATGAAATCATTCAAACAAGCCAATCACATCATCCCATGGGAACCCGGGGTCACCATGTCCTCTTGTTACTACCTCTCGTGTCTCCCACAGCCCCTGCTTGTTCACTCGACTCCCAAGTGCCACCCCTGTGTGACCCTACGAGGTGTGTGATGTCCTCCCACAGGTGGTGAGTGTCTGTAACTAGTAAACTGCTGTCAATTAATCCGTCCAGCATCAGGTGTGGTATGTTTGGCCATCTGCAAGCCAGGGAGAGAGGCCACAGAAGAAACCAAACCTGCTGACACCTTGATCTTGGACTTCTAGCCTCCAGGACTGTGAGAAGAAAATTTCCTGTTGTTTAAGACACCCAGTCTCTGGTATTTTCTTATGGCAGCCCTAGCAAACTAATACAGCAAACTTTGAGTAAATTACTTGATTCACAAGTCTCAGTGTCCTTCAGATAAACTAGGGGATGAGATTATGAGAGCTGCATGTTTCTTAAACCTTAACTATGTCATTTATTTTTATTTATTTTTTTGAGGAAGATTAGCGCTGAGCTAATATCTGTTGTCAATCCTCCTCTTTTTGCTGAGGAAGATTGGCCCTGGGCTAACATCCTTGCCCATCTTCCTCTGCTTTATATGGGACGCTGCCACAGCATGGCTTGATAAGTGGTGCGTAAGTCCGGGCCCGGGATCTGAACCTGCGATCTCTGGGCCACCGAAGCGGAGCGCATGAACCTAGCTGCTACGCCACAGGGCTGGCCCCTATGTCATTTGTTTTTAATGAGGTTGGCACTACAGAGCACACCAAGTTTCACTGGCACACACAACTGGAAGTCTAGAGGAAGGTCAGACTTCCGAGTTGTTGATTCAGTGCAGTTCTCATGTTTTCAGTGGCCAGATCAGTTTTGTGTCTTTGCTCTGCACACCACAAGTGGAGGCTCTGTCTAAGCCTAGGGCTCTTTCTGGTTGAGATAGATGCTGCCAGCAGCAATAGGGCAAAATCCTTCCTCATTCACAATTAGAAGGGGTGGGGAGACAAGGCCAGGACACTTCTACTCACATCTCATTGGCTTGAATGGCTTAGACCTCTCCGTTTCCAGCTCACTCGCTCACTTAGAATTACAGGTACTGTGAGAGGCTGGGAGCAATAACCCAGCTGGAAAGGGTATGGGGAGGCAACTGTAATATCCACTAAAGCTAGGAGAAGATGATTTAATTTCTGATTGGCTATGATTTCTGTATAATTATTATGCATACTCAGGAAAGCAAAATCATAATCTGCAAATATATTTCAAACATATTTGTGAATACTAAATGTAACAATGTATTGAATATAACTATATATTTCATTGAAAATTAACTAAATATTTAATGATTTTTGATGTCACTGTTTTCTTTGTGCGTTTAGAAGCCAAGACATTTTTTCCAGCTTCCTGAAAAACTCTTAGACTCCAGGCATTGTGCAAAATGAATGAAAAGGCCCCAGAGGCAAGACTGGCCTGTGATGGGAACTAAGAAAATCCAAAATGTGATAAACTATTGTTCTTTGCCTGAAGAAAAACTATGTTTATGGAAGAAATGAAATCCCCCTCAGGGCTAGGAAAGGGGAAGCAAAATAGTAAAAATGTTTAGTGTGTCTCCAGCACCATCCAGGGAAATAAGTTTTGATCACTAAAATCAAAGATGTTGGCCTGCGCTACTAGAACCCCCTTTTCTTTACAAATATGTCCTTGCATCAACGTGTCCAGCTAAAAATCAAAACCAAAGCCACGAACAAGGCTGACAACAACAGCAAAAACAAAAAGACCTATATTTTCCTCTCTCTTACGAACTGGGGTCTCTGACATAATACAGGCCCATGAGAAACAAGTGAAAGTCTGCTGAAAATTTCTAGAAAAGTTTGCTTTCCTGTTATAGATGTCTCCCTTCCTCTTTGTTACTTTCTTTCTCTTCTCCCTACCTGGAATGCAGATTTATGGCTGGAGGTGGAGCAGCCATCTTGTGACTATAAAGTGACCGTGAATAGAAAAGCCCTACACCAAGGATGGTGAAACAGAAAGGCAGGAAGAGCTTGGAGGCTGATGACGCCCAGGATCTGCTGCCCCAGCCCTAGATGGCCCACCTCTGGATACATGAGAAAGAAAAACATTTCTTTGATTGAGGTACCTACCTGGTTTTTATTGCATGCAGCTGAATCGTATCCCTAATTAATGGAGAAAACTTCATTGATATGGCAGCATTTCGGTTGGGCCAAAGGAAAAATAGGATTTAAGCATGAATTAAGGTGGAGAAAGGCCCTGCAGCCTGAGGAAATAGCAGCAGAAAAGCGCAGGAGGAATAGCATTTTATCCTGAGATGGGAATGAAGGAGGGGTCTATATTGTTTGTGCACGTGCAAGCAGGAAACAGGGCTCAAAGGCTAGATTGAGAATGGATTGTAAAGCAGCTCTGCCCAACAGAAACATAATGCAAGCTATATAGATAAAAAACTTAAGATGTTCTAGTAACCATATTGAAAAAGTAAGAAGAAATAGGCAAAATTAGTTGTAATAATACATTTAATTTAACCTCCGCATACAACATGTTATTTCAACGTGTATCGATATAAAAAATTATTAACAATATATTTTATATTCTTTTTTTCATTTGAAGTCTTCCAAATCTGCTGTGTATTCCACACTTGCAGTGCCCCTCGGGTAGGACTGGCCAGGGTTCCAGTGCTCAGCTGCCACGTGTGGCTAGTGGCTACCGTACTGGACAGTGAAGTTTTAGAGAGTCTTGAATCTCATATCTAAAAGTTTGAACTTGAACTACAGAAGTATAAACAGAGCCATAAATTAATTTCTAAGAAAATCTCTACTATATTCCAAACATTATTGTATTGTATTTTATTTCAAAATGTTGTGGCTTATAGTTTTTGGAGACGAAAACCACACAGTAGATTTTCAATATGGAGTGCTTCTGTGGAACAGTAGCACCAGTGGTCTGGAACCTCAGGTCAGGGGTATCTTCTGAGGCCCTTTAAACTTAGAATGCTTCCTTCACAATAACATTTTTGGGGGGTATTTTTAAGAAAAAACAGAAGCTGATAAGAAAGAAAATAAAATCAGCTACCACAGATAACTATGATCAACATGTTAGCAAATTATTTTCCCGAACTTTTTTATGTATGAATACTTTTACACAGCTGACATTATACTTTTTATACTATTCTGTATTCTTAACATTATTTCATGATCACTTTTTCTATCATTAAAATTCTTCAAAAACATCATTCTCAATGGCTACCTTATGCTATTTCTTCAAATAAATAAACCGTAATTTTTTTGACCGTTACCTTAATGTAGACACTTAGGTTGTTCCAGACTTTTTACTATGGTAAATAATTTGTGCCAACTATCTTTATACATAAAAAATTCTTTATGTTTATATTGTATATATACTTTATACATAAAACTATTCTTCGGTGTATTTCCTTAAGATAAATTCTCAGTGGTAAAATTACTGCAACAAAAAGCATGAATACTTTTTAATCTCTTGCTATAGATTTGCCAGACTGCTTCCCAGGAAGATTTGAACCAACTGACACTCATCAAAATTACGTGAGCATATGTATCCCTCCACGCTTGAGCAGCATTCTGTGTTAACCTTTTTATAAAGGCAGTGGAGGAAGAGAATGAACATGGGAAATGGTATCTCGATGTGCTTTAATCTCTATTAGTTGATTACTAGTTAGAATGAACAATTTTTTTCCTTTGTTATTTAGCGACTAGAGTTTCTCTGATCAAATTTATATACTGTTTATGTATTAATATAAATACTTTGGTTTTTAAAAATATTTTCTAGTTTGCTTACCTTTTAATTTTATCTTTTTTTTTTAAGTCAGGTTTATTGTGTTATATATTTTACATATAGTAAAATTCACCCTTTTTAGTGTAACGTTCTATGAATTTCCATAAACATATATAGTCAGGTAACCAGCATCACAATCAAAATATAGAATATTCCCATCACCTCCAAAAAGTTTCCACACGCCCATTTGTAGTTGACCTTTTCCCACTTCCAGCCCCTGGACCAATCTGTTTTCCATCTCTATAGTTTTACCTTTTCCAGAATGTCATATAAACGGAATCACACAGAACATAGACTTTTGAGTGTGGCTTCCTTTAATGAGCATAAAGAGTTTGAGAGATTCATCCATGTTATTGTGTATATCAGTACTGTGTTCTTTTTTTATTGCTGAGCAGTACTCTACTGTATGGAATCCCTCATTTTGTTTTTCCATATACCAGTTAAAGGACATTTGGGTTATTCCCAGTTTTTGTCAATAATAAGTAAAGTCACTGTAAACATTCACATACAAGTGTTTGAACATAAATTTTCATTCTCTTGGGTAAATACCTCAAAGTGCATCACTGGGTTGTATGGTGAGTATATATTTAACTTCACAAGAAACTGCCAATGTTTTACAAAATGGCTGTGCCATTCTTCATTCCTGCCAGGACTGTATGAACATTTCAGTCGCTCCACATTGTCACTGGCCCTTGGTGTTGCCAGTTTTGTTTTTGTTTTGTTTGTTTTTTGGGGGGTTTTAGCCATTGTAATAGATGTGTGGCAGGACTTCACTATGATTTTAATTTGCATTTCCCTGAGAAAAGCAAAACAAACAAACAATACCTAATGCAATAAATATTCTAAAGAAATTAACAGTGTTTGTGAATTCAACTGTATTGATCTTTTTATTTATTATTTTTCCACTGTGTGGAAAGTTCTTTCTCAATGAGAAATCAGAAGAAAATTTAGCTATATTTTCAGGGGTTTTTTTTTTAATGATTTGCTCTAAATTATCCACATTTTTAATCCATCTGGACACATATTTAGTTAGTTGTATGACAGTGGAAAGTAACTATATTCACTTCAATAAAAAGCTAGTCAGCTTTTTCTATAACTTTTATTGACTAATCCATTCATCCCATTTATTGGTGAAGCCTCCCATATTAAATAATAGGGTCTATTCCTAGGCAATCAAATCTGTTCCTTTATCCCTCTGTCCATCCATTCAACAATTACTCATTAAGCACCTACTATGTGCCAGGCACTATCTAGGTTCTGGAAATACAGTAGTGAACTAGAAAGTAAGCCCCTAAACTCTTGGAGCTTACATTCTAGTCAGGGGAGATAGATAATCATTAAACAAATCAATCATCATATAATATTTTGGGTGGTGAGAAATGCTAAGAAGGGGAGTAAAGCAGGGCAGGCACATACAATGACGAGCAGGCACCATTTTGGGGTAGGTTGGTCAGATCAACCTCTCTGAGAGAGAGACATTTGAGACCTGAAAGTATGAATGCTGTGAGACAAGGAGATACCTAGAGGAGGAGCATTCCAGGCAGAACCACTGGGAAATGCAAAGACCTTGTGTTGGGAATGAGCTTGACAGGTTGGGAAACAGCAAGGAGGCCATTGTGGCTGGCTCAACGATGGGGATGGCGCATGCAGGAGAGAGGAGAGGAGGGCACTTACAGGACACAATCCCACAGCCCTTTTAGACAACTGACATTCCAACTCAGATGAAAGCTACTGGAAGATTCTGAGCAGAGGGGATCTGTGTGGGGATCTATGTGATCCGACTGACATTTTTAAAATATCACTCTGGCTACTATGTGGATAGTAGTTTAATACATTTAATTTAAATACAAATAAATCTACTGAAAGATAAATAAGTAAATAATAGCAGAAGTGGTACCGGATATAGCAAAAAATGATGAAGGTGGTATTTTAATGCCCAGAGTGTGGGAAACACTGGCTTAACTGGTTATTGCTGGTATCCAGGCAACTGCACATTTCTGCAAGATTCTCTTATGGCCAGCTATTTCCCTGAACTTTCTTGATAATTTTAAGTGTTCTCCCACTGATTCTTCAACAGGGATTTCTCTGCTCCCTGGTATTCAAGCCTGGTTACAGGGTTTTATACTTTTCAAAGTTATTGTACATCGATCATTACAACAGAGCTTGGAGGAAATCACCTCAGAAAGGTTTGAAATCCTGAAGCAAATCAGAGCTATCCCAGCCTTCATCAGTGATCCAGCTGTGTGCAAAGAACTGGATGCCAGGGAGAGAAGGACAAATGATCATAGATAAAGGCACACCCAGGCACGGTCTCCTCAATCACAGCACCTGCGGTTCTGGATTGGCATTATCAACGAGCAGTTCAGAGAGCTGTGGTGTGATTCAGATGTGCTTAAGAGAATCTCCATGAGCAATTTACAATTCCTGTGACCCAAGGAACAGTCTGAAAGATGCTTTCTTACTCAACTGAATGAACTGGGCAGAATTACCTATTTGTTTTTGAAAAAGTAATATATACACATAGTAAAAAGAAAAATTCAGTGTCGGAATATATAGTGAAAATCTTAAAAGGGAGAAGTATGTACACATGGCTATGAATGTGTTGGCATATGCATGGAATATTTCTGGAAAGATGCACAAGAAAGTATTTACAGTGGTTGCCTCTGCAGAGGGGAACTGTAGAGGTCTGAAGTGAGGAAAATCAAAACAACTTACATTTAACAGACACTTTTGTACTATCTGAATTTTTATTGGATTTTTTATTATGTGTATATATTAATTTTTCAATTAAAACACATTAATTAAAACCAATATAAATGTGGCACTTGTTTCTTTCACTCATGTGAGGGGTCCTGGAGGCTCTCAGTGCATCAGCCAGGGTACCTCAATTCTAGCCAGAGAGAAAAAGAGCTTCCTAGCTGCCGTTGAGCGAGGAGGACCCAGAGCTGCCTCTTAGGAATAGAACTCGAGCCTTACCTGAGAAAGGGTGGGAAGCACAGTTCGAATCCCAGCTGTGTCACCCACTGGGGGACCTGAGGCGAATGACTTAACTATTCTGAGTCTTACTGTCTTCTTCGTCTGTGAAATGGGGGCAATAATACCTGTTGGTAGTTTTTTAATGACTGAGAAGGCTTTTGTGTGTGCAAAGCAGCACTCCCAATTACTTGGATTTTAATAACATCCATTATACTAAAGGTTTTCATTTTTAAACCTGCTGTTTTTTAAGCCATTAAGCACAATACACAGATATTATTTTTATACTGTATTTTTATGCTATTATATATTAGATCATATCTCTTTATAAATCAAATGGAACACTTTTCACTCATTCTTTGATTAATGTTCAGTTAATTCATAGATTTAATGAATGAGAACTTCTTAAGTGATCAATACCTCCTATATAATTAATCAGATTCCTTTAGACATTTCAAACTATAAACATGTGTTTACTATATTTTATTCTCTCAAACACCTCAAACATTTAATAATGCAGACTTATAAATCTCACAAAATATTTCTGAGTTTAAATAATTCTTCATCTAATAGACCAGACATAAGAATTTAATCATCACATTCTCTTAAGCATATCAAATATCTTTTTAAAAATCGTATATAGAAAAAACAGCATAGTGTTTTAAAAAACTTGCTATTAAACAATAATCACAAAGATATCACTACCTCAAAGTAAAAAAAAAAATTTTAAATACTTTTTTGGGGTTTTTCTTACCTCCCATCATAGGTCAGCTGAGATTACTCAGTTGAAAATGAATCAGATTTTGAACCTGAAACCAGCAAAAAGATGGCCATTGATGATTAAGTAGCTAGGGACTAAAGACTCAAGTTTTTTTCCTTTTTGCAATTACTGACTATAGCTTTTAGCTGTTTACCCGCCCATTGTTAACTGTGCTGTTTAGGCAATATGCTATCTGACTCCCACTAGATTCTTATAGATAACCTCTCCTTGAAGCCTGGGTCACCATGGTAATGGATGTTTGAGCTGTTTTTCAGGAATTTGAACCCCTTGTCCACTTCAGGCTGGTTGAGACCACCAACCCATCAACTGGGCCCGCATAGATGTCCAATAAGCGACCTTTTGACGTCAAGAGGCTAAAAACTCCACCCTCGGGTCATGCCAACGCTGCCATTTTGTGAACATGCATCCTATGAAGAGCATGAAGTCTGACTACGCTTGCGCAGATCATCAATTACCTCACCTCTTCTCACTTCCGATCAGCTATCTCCACATTTCAGACCACCTTGCCCCCTTCCAGATAAATATCCCTGAGTCCCTGTTTTTGGGGAAGCGGATTTGAGACTCATTCTCCTATTTCCTCACGTGGCTGCCTTGTGAGTAACCCCCCTCTCCCTGCAATCTTATCCTGTCGGTGATCGGTTTTCTGGGTGGCAGGCAAAACGAACCTGGTGCAGTAACAAACCCATGTGTTGAGTTGTTATTGCACTCCATTTTGTTTCATAATTTTAAATTATTGACTCCCATCCTGTGGCATTTTGTTGACTATACGAGGATTAAGTATGATAATGTGTATAAACAGACATTCTTCTTAGCATTCAGAACAGCAGAGATAGTCAGTTATTCATCACAGTTTAGAGTTAGAAAGGAAGTGGAGGCACATTGCGAATAGCCTTTTGATCTTGGTCCTTCCCTTTCTTATAACAAAACCTGATATTTCTCTGGGCTCAATGCACCCAGCTAATAGACTACATTTCCCAGCCTCCCTTGAAGCCGGGTGTAGCCATGTGATTAAGTTCTGGCCAATCACATATAAGCAGAAAAAAGAGGCAATTATAGAAATTATAAGAAGTCACCTTAAAAGGAAGGGGCACACCCTTCAACTTCACTTTTATCTTCTAGCTGCTTCAAACAGGGAGCTCCAGCAGCCATCATGTGCCACAGCCCAAGCATGGCAGATAGAGAAAGCTGGAAGAAGTTCTAGTCCCTGACGACCATGGAGCGCCATGCTACTCCTGGACTGACTACCTATAGATTTCTTTTAAATGAAAGGAAAATAAAGTTCTATCTTGTTTAAGCTGCTGTTTTTCAAGGCTCTGTTATTCATAGCCGGGCTTAATTCTGCCACACATCTTATATATCTTATTGTCTTACCTTCTTCAATTTCAGAACCCTGCATTATGAGCTAAAAACCAAGAATGTCACATAGAAGTCAAGATGGCGGCGTAAGCAGACTCTGAACTCACCTCCTCCCGTGGACACAGCCAATTTACAACTACTCGTGGAAAAATTACCCCTGAGAGAGAACTGAAAACTGGATAAGAGGAACCCCTGCAACAAAAGACAATCCTAATTGAGGTGGAAGAGGCAGAAACTCCCTTCTGGAGAGAAAAAATGCCGCCTTCACAAGCCGCCAGCTTCACGGCCGCCCGGGAGCAGCCCACAGGTCCGCAGCCCTCCCTGGAGGAACGGGGCCCTGAGCCGGGAGCGCTCCTGCTGTAGGCATTTGGTGGACCCAGCACAATCCAGATGAGTGGCATAATATCTGACTTTGCCTGCTACTAAAACATTGGGGAGTACCCCCAGAAAAGCTGGTTCACAAAGAAATTAAAACCGGCTCTCAAAGGGCCCACGCGAAAACTCACCCGTTTCAGAAAGCAACCTAAAATCACCAGAAAGATAGGTGCACAGTGCTTTTGAAAAGAGACTCACCTGATAGGCTCTGAGTGCATTGCAGTGAGAGGTGAGACCTCTCCAGGGACTGGGACATTGGGGGCGGCCATTGTTGTGGCCTGGTGTGGGAGTGCTGACACAGACGCCATTGGAGTTCTCCCTGGGGCCTGCTAGCCCAGGGTCTGCCCCACCCACTAGAGCACCGATTTAATCCAGCTCAGTCAGGGCAGGCAGCCCACCCTAGGGACTGGCCCCACCCAACAACAAGCCCACCCTAGGGACTGGCCCCACCCAACAACAAGCCCTCAGGCAACTTGTGGGCCTGCATAGATTGGTGACTGGATTCTCTGCAGCCTGGCAACTGAGCCCACTTCAGTGGGGCAGGGCCTGCACAAGGAGTGGGTGGAGAGTGTGGGGCGGTGGTGGAGTGTATGGGGCTTCCGCTGTGGAGAGACTCGGTCCACTTCAGGAGGTCGGGGCACGCACATGGGGCAGGACTGTGTTGACTGTGTGTGTGGACCTGTGGGTGGCGGGGCTTGTCAGCTGAAAAAGACTTGTGCTTCTCAAAGGCCCACATAGGGGGTTTGCCCCACCTTCCAAAGCCTGAAACAATTGGGTGCTCCCATGCCTGAGGCCAGCCCCACCCGCTGCAATCCTCAGAGAGCTGACAAGAGACCTAAAGGCTGGAGGCTTATAGCAATTGTAAGCCCCTGAGCCTAAGAACCCGACACACTGGGGGCCTACTCACTTAAAAGAAATACTGCAACACAAATGTGGTATTAGAACTTGCAGCTAAATGTGCTGGGGCTTCCCACACCCGATAAAGAGACTGAAGGGCCCACAACAACTACAAGCAGCTGAGCACTATAACAGCTGGCCAGGAGCATAACTCGGCCTCCCTGGGCACCTACAGGGAGAGCAAACAGGCCACAACAGAAGGACACATGTAGCCCACATAGGGGTCACTCCTGGAACATTGAGAACTGAGGGAAGCACACGGCAGGTCTCCTAAGGCATCACTTATATAAGGTCACCTATCCAAGAGCAGGAGACATAGCTGACCTACCTAATACACAGACACAAGCACAGGGAAAGAGGCAAAATGAGGAGGCAAAGGAATACATTCCAAGTAAGGGAACAGGACAAAACCCCAGAGAAGGAACTAAGTGAAACAGAAATGAGCAACCTACCTGACAGAGAGTTCAAGCAAAGAGTGTTAAGGATGCTCACTGATCTGGGGAGAAGAATAGATGAACTCAGTGAGAATGTCAACAAAGAATTGGAAGATATAAAAAAGAACCAATCAGAAATGAAGAATATAATACTGGAAATGAAAAACTCACTAGAGGGACTCAAAAACAGATTAGAGGATACAGAAGAACGGATCTATGAGCTGGACGAAAGACTAGAAGAAATTACCCAAGCTGAACAGGTAAAAGAAAAAAGAATTAGAAAGAGTGAGGACAGTCTAAGGGACCTCTGGGACAACATCAAGTGCACTAACATCCGTGTTATACGTGTCCCAGAAGGAGAAGAGCGAGACAAAGGGGCAGAGAATCTATTTGATGAAATAATTGATGAAAACTTCCCTAACCTAAGGAAGGAAACAGACATCCAGGTACAGGGAGCACAGAGAGCCCCAAACAAGATAAACCCAAAGAGGCCCACACCAAGACACATCATAATCAAAATGTCCAGAATTAAAGATAAAGAGAGAATCCTAAAAGCCGCAAGAGACAGACAAGTTACATACAAAGGAAACCCCATAAGGCTATCAGCTGACTTCTCAGCAGAAACCTTACAGGCTAGAAGAGAGTGGCACGATATATTTAAAGTGCTAAAAGGAAAAAACTTACAGCCAAGAATACTCTACCCGGCAAGGTTATCATTCAAAATGGAAGGAGAGAGAAAAAGTTTCCCAGACAAGCAAAAATTAAAGGAGTTTGTCACCACGAAACCAATGCTACAAGAAATGTTAAAGGGACTGATTTAAGGGGAAAAGAGAAGACCACAAATAGGAAAAATTATCTATTTCCATGATAAGAGGGTAATGGATACAAATGCACAAAAAAGAGGTTAGATATGATATCAAAAACATAAAATGAAGGAGGAAGGGAGTTAAAGAGTAGAGCTTTCAGACAGAGGTCAAACTAAAGAGACCATCAATTCTGTATAGAAGGAGAAAGGAACAGAGAAGGACTACTAAAACACTGAGAAAAAAAAAAAAGTTAAAAAATGGCAGCAAGTACATACTTATCAATAGCTACTTTAAACGTCAATGGACTAAATGCTCCAATTAAAAGGCATAGGGTGGCTGATTAGGTTAAAAAACAAGACCCATATATATGCTGCATACAAGAGACACACTTCAGACCTAAAGACACTCACAAACTGAAAGTGAAGGGCTGGAAAAAGATACTCCATGCAAATGGCAATGAAAAGAACGCTGGGGTAGCAATACTCATATCAGACAAAATAGACTTGAAGACAAAAAGAGACAAAGAAGGGCATTACATAATGATCAAGGGAACAATCCAACAAGAGGATGTAACACTTGTAAATATCTATGAACCCAAGAATGTCACATAGATACATGGACAGTCTCTATAAAATACATATTTTTAGTTATTGCCCCATTAGGGTCACAGGTTTACAGGTTTTAAAATTTTCTTTTGTAATATTTTACAGACGCGAATTCATCTTTCATATGATTTGATTGTTTAGTTAAAGAATATCCAAAAGGCCCTCAGGTAGCGGTAAGAAGAAAATAACATAAATTAATGCTGCCTGTCCCATGTCAGGATCTGTGTGAGAGGTGGGCCCCCTCGGGGTGCACGTGGCAAACCCTGGGCCCTCAGCCTTGTTAACCGGAGCTTCGTGGGCACCAGCCTGTCACTCCCCACCCATGGGCCCTCCTAGCCTTTGGCTCACCCTCCCCCACACCTGACACTGCCAGATTGGCTTTCCTGATCTATTATTCCCAAAGAAGCTTGGCAGAAATACAACAAGTTGGAGTTTTTCTTTCGTTTAGCACTTCAAATATTTGAAATTGTATGGGATGACTCAATTCCAGGAAACTTCAGGTATGCTGTGACATTTGTTCAGTGAAGTATTGAGAAAAGACCTACTCCACAGTCTTAACGACAGACGTGAGCACAGCAACTCGTGGGAGGCAAGGACACAATGTGACTTTGGAGCACTGTCTCTCATTCCCTTGTGGTTTGCACCACTGGTCTCCTCTGCCCCACAAGTCCATTGTTCTCTTGAGCCCAGCCTCCGTGCTTGGCCCCAGAGAAGCCCTGCCCCTGACTTCCCTGTAGCAACTGGCTAGCACCCTTCACCGAATTCTAGTTATGAACACGTGTGTTTAATTCTAAGCTCTTTCAAATCCTTTGAAGGGAATATTTATTAAATGCTTATTAAAGCCTCGATGTTAAACACTATCTCCTTTACTTCTCTTATTCATCCTTCAAACTAGGCTCATTTTGAGGCCCATTTTACAGATGAGAAAACTGAAACTCAGAGGTTAAAAAACTTGCACCGAGTCCCAAAGCAAGCATGTGTTATAGCTGTACACCAATCTCAAATTCATGCAGTTTTTTCTGGTGCCTCCCTCAGCCATGCCAGAAAGAAACTGCGGTATTAATGTCACTTGCTACCAGCAAAATGGAAAGATCACAGGCTTTGGAATAAGACAGATTTGGGTTTAACGCCATCTGATTATTTCTGAGCTATGTGACCATGGGCAATATATTTAAACTTGGTTCTCTCATCTATAAAATGGGAATAATAATAATACCTACCAAATGGGATTGCAAGAAAGAACTCAGCACACGCTAGATACTGGATGAATAGCAGCAATGATGGCTTTTAAAAATTAATTTAATCTTCAAGATGATGGCTAACTGAACACCTAGCATATGCCAGGCCTAGGAGTTCCAATTGCTTTTAAAATGTTGTTAAAGAAACAGAAATTTCTTTCTTCCTCCTACAAATGTTTATGGAACACCTACTCTGTGCCAAGGCTATTCTAGGGACTGGGATCCTGGAGCTTACATTCCAGCAAGGTGATGGGAGAGGAGCAGTACATATAATAAACAAGTTAATTATACAGTATGTTAAAACATAATAAGTTAAAAGAAAGATAATAATTAAAAGATAATAAATGGGGAGAAAAAGTAGAGGAGTGGACGAGTTGCAGTATCACACAGAGAGGTTACATGGCCTCAATGAGAAGGTAAGATTAGAACAAAGTTTTAAAGGAGGTGAGGAAGTCAGCTAAGCAGACATTTGAGAGAAGAAAAGAAGTAGACTTACTCTGAAGCTAGTGAAGCTTAAATTTCAAGATCCATAACTTGCAGGGACCCCTTCAAGGACTTGCATCTAATTTTGTATTTGTGATTTCTTAACGAAGGTCTACAAACTTGCATATGTTTCAGTATTTACTTCTGCAGAAAAGTATTTCTGGCGGAAGCAGTTAGAGCAAAGGCTCTGAGGTGAGTACACTTGCCTTGCTCAAGGAATAGCAAGGAGATCCCCATGGCAGGAGCAGAACAAGCAGAAGAGGTGGGAAGAGGGGGTAGATCATGTAGGGCTTTGGAGGCCACTGTAAGGACTTTGGCCTTTACAGGAACCCATTGGAGGTTTTGAGCAGAGTTGTGACGTGATCTAACTTAGGTGTCAAAGCATTGTTTTGCCTGGTATATTGAGCAGAAATAAGGGAATGGCTGGGAGGCCATGGCAGTAATCCAGGGGAGAAAGATGATGGTGGCTTGGGCCAGTATGGCAGCAATGAAAGTGGAGAAGCGGCTGGATTCTGAATATATTTTGAAGGTCAAGACAAGAGGATTTCCTGATGGATCGGATGTGGGTTATGAGGAAGAGAGAGGAGTATTTAAAGTCGTGAGACAGCAGGAGATCATGCTGTAGTATGTAGATCGTGAGTAGGGAGGCAGCATGAGACCTACAAAGTGAGCCTAGAGAAGGGAAGAGACCAAGTTCTGAGGCAGGAGGCATACCAACTTTTCAACAAAAGAGTTTGGAAACGCTGGCCTTATATTTGGTTGAAGTAATTCTTTCAGATAAAGGCTGAGATTTAATTCCTTCAACACTCCCTTGTAATTTAATTATACTGGTTGTTTAATTAAATGAAACTAAGTTGTGTATGAAGCTTAATCTTCCCTCTCTCTGCGAAATTCAACAGAAAAGATGTATCATATTGGGTCCAAGAAAAGGGCATCAGAATTGGAGTTTACAGTCAAGGGTTCTGGTCCCAGTTGTATAAAAAATGGGACCATGAACAAGTCATTTAAACCCACTTGTTGGTTTCTGCATCAGTGAGATGAGAGGATTGGAACAAACATCCCTTCCTTTTCCATGTTTATATTATTCTTTTTGAGATAAGTCTGTAATCGGATAGATTTCTTGTTTTGTTTTGTTCTTGATATAGTATAAGGAAGATAACTGTGAGCAGAGGTGACTTACAAAGAGTGCTTTATTTCTCTCCCTCGTATCCCTCTTGGTCTGCAAGGGAAGGACATAGCCTGCACCAAATGCTTTCCTCAAAATTGAGTTAGAACATGATCTCTTCTCTCTTTGCAGGATTCCTCTGATAATGTACTATACAGTTCCTGCTGAGGAAGGAACGCTTCACTGGCCTAGCATCTTGGGGATTTTTCATCAGATTTTCGCCAGTATGGAGAGTACAGGGCTAAGGCCAGAAGCAGCAGCTCTTACATTTGTTGGATTATGAAGCCCCTTGAGGATGTGATGCAACACCTCCTCTGTCAGGTCAACAGGAAAGGCATCATCACCATCAAATATTAGAAATGGAACCCTCATCTTTTAATAAATGAAGAGGCTGAAGGTGGAAGTTAAGAGACTTGCTCTAGGGCTTGCTGTTAGTAAGTAGCGCCTGCAGGCCTAGAATCTAGGTCTTGGCTCTTGGCCAATGTTCTTTCCATTACAGGATGTTCCCTTGGTAAATTTTATATTTCCCCTATTTTCCTACAAAGCTAGTTTTTTAAAATATTTTTTTTGGGGGGGAGTGCCACGTTTTGTTCTTAACAGCATTATTGAGATATAATTTGCATACTATAATATTCAACCATTTAAAGTGTACAATTCACTCGTCTTTAGTACATTCACAGAGTTGTGCAACCATCACCACTACCTAATTTTGGAACGTTTTATCACTCCAAAAGGAAATGCCATACCTATTAGCAGTCATTCCCATTCCTCCTACCCCCAGCCCTAGGCAGCCACTAACTCACTTTTTATCTCTATGGATTTGTCTATTCTGAACATTTCATATAAGTGGAATTACACAGTATGTGATTTTTTTGTGACTGGCTTCTTTCACTTAGAATAATGTTTTCAAGGACCATCCATAGCATGTATCAATACTTCCTTCCTCTCTATTGCCAAATAATATTCCATTGTATGGAATATTTTGTTCACTCATTCACCAGTGGATGGAGATTTGGGTTTTTTTCCACTTTTTGACTGTTCTGAATAATGGTGCTATGAACACACGTGTACAAGTTTTTGTGTGGACATATGTTTTCATTTCTCTTGGTAGACACCTAGGAGAATTGCTGGCCCATGTGATAACTCTGTTTACCATTTTGAGAAATTGCTCAACTGTTTTCCAAAGTGGTTATGTCATTTTACATTGCTACCAGCAATGTATATCAGTTCCAATTTCTCCACATTCTAACACTTGTTACTGTCTTTTTTTAACTATAGTCATCCTAATCAGTGTGAAGTGGTGACATATGTGGTTAGTGGCTACCATAGTGGACAGAATAGAACTAAATAGTTAGGGACTAAAACATAATTCAAAGCTGGATCATAAATTCCACCTTCCTTTTTTTTCAAGCAAACACTTAATTGAGCCTTTACTGTGGGGCAGTTACTATACTAAGCATTGTCTTAGATTATCTCATTTAATTCTCATGATAGCAGCAATAAGTACTGTTACTGGCTCATTTTATAAATGAGGAAACTGACTTAGAAAAGTTAAGTTACTAGTGGCTGGTATGTGGCAAGTCCAGGATGTAAGTCTAGGTCTGTTTGTCTCCTAAAGTGAAGTCTTTAACCACTGCACAATACTGCTAAATATTGTATTCAGTAGATTCGTTTTTCCAAAATGAGTCTAATCAATCATTACTTTTCAAAGTTTTATCCTCACCATGCATCCTCTCTAGCTTCCAGGGATATAGTTGTTCTCAAATTTAGGTATCATAACTACCTACTTCAATAGGCTTCATTAGCTTTGTAGGTACTTCTGATATATACCAAAATGTGAGAACCACTGAGTCTGCTAGAATTAAGTTCACCTGCAATTAACAGATGAACAAGATAGAAGTTTATTTTTCTTACCCGTTAAGAAGCCCAGAGATAGTCAGTCAGTCTAGGGCTGGTATCAAGCTCTGTGGTGTTGGGAACCAGGCTCCTTCTATCCAGCTTCTTCGCCTTGTGTGGCTTCCATTTTCCCAAAGTCATCTTGTTGTCCAATTGGCTGCTGGAGCTTCATCTATTATGTTTGCATTCCAGCTAGCAAGAAGGTGGAAGGGGAGATGAACACACACCTTCCCTTTAAGGATTGTCCAGGAATATGCATGCATCACTTCCACTTAATCCCATTGGCCAGAATTGAGACATAAAGCCGTGCCCTGCTGCAAAGGAGGCTGGGAAAGGTAGTCTTTATTCTGAATGACCAAGTAGTCAGTGAACTATTAGGGGTTCTCATATTATGGAGGAATTAGGAGGGGTAGATATTTGGGACAATTAGTCTTTGTCACACCGAGCAAGGAGAAAAATCTACCTAATTCCTACCTCTACTTTTGACATGAGACCTAAGAGAAATTCTTTCTGTAAGAGATTTTAGGTCCCATAATGGTGACTAAGGCAGAGGTTCTCAAAGTTTGCTGCCCATTGGAATCACCTGAGGATTTTAACAACTTCTGATGCCTGGCTTCCACACCCACGGCTTCCCATCGTGATTCTACTGTGCAGCAAAGTTTGGGAACAACACTACTCAGTCTTTGAAATCTTCAACCAAAGATCCATTGAGTGTGAATTTGCTCCATCAATGGCTTCCTATCTTTTTGCTCTCAATTGAAAGCCCAGCAGTTGGACTGGTGCATGTTACTGGTAATCAAGTTAGGTATGATTAGGGTAAATCCATTACAAGCCCTGCGAAAGACAATTCAGAAGGCAAGTCCTACTGACAACAGCCAGTGACATTTTCATATACAGAGGAGAACACATTTTAATTATAGCTATATTTAAACATGTGTATTATTTCTGTGTGGCATGAAAATAGCTATTCTGGTTGTGTGTGTGTAGCAGGGCTCAGGCATTATGATGTATCATCCTTGAGCACAACATTTACATTTCAAACACAAAAACCTATTCAAATCAAATTCAGATGGCCCTCTCTATTTGGCAGTATGCCTGTCATCTACACGCTCAAAATAGCCTTTCAGAGATCCAAACAGTTTGAGCTAGTGGCATCTCAAACTATTGCTAGCTGTCAGATATTTTACCCATTCAAGCAAATGAGCAGGCAAAGGTTATGTTTTCCTTGAGTTGTTCATGCAGAGGTCTGTCTTTTAAGTTGAGATACAAAATGAGGAGAAGAGGAATAAAATAGAAAATTTTCAAAGAATAAATCTAGACAGGTCATTTCATCCACCTCTTCACCTTCAGAAAGAATGACATTAAAATATTCTAAACAGATGAGAATCTATACTATTTTTACAGCTCTTAAATGACAGGATTGCACAACCCCGTTCTCACCACACCACATTACATTGTAACAATTTATAGCTAGGAAATTTTTCTTTGCGTGGAACCCCAGGGCCCTGACCAGGTTAATCCCATTTCCTCCTTGCTGGTCTTCAGCTCAGATGGACAACAGCCTTCTTTGTGAAATTTTCTCATACACTTGGAAACTATAATTAAATAAATCTTCAGGTTTCTCTTTTCCAAATAACCTCCATTCATACCTTTCTCTTACATTGTTTTCAAATGCAATCATCTTCACGGCAATCTTCTCTTAACCGTGGGATCCACAAACTTGTCTACGTTGGGGAGCTTCAAAAACTACTGATGCCTGTGTCCCACTCCCTGAAATTGTGATTTAATTGTCTGGGGTATGTCCTGAACACTGGAATTTTTAAAAGATTCCCAAGTGATTCAAAATTGCAGACAAGTTTGGGAACCACTATCTGAACCTACTGTAGGCCTATTACCCTCCCTTCCTTCCTCCTTGCTAATAGAACCTCAATAACTACCACAAGTAAGGGATTATGATTGGCCTAAAACAGTGGGTCCCATCCCTGGCTACCATTAGAATCGTCTACATAGCTTTGACAATAGAAATGTCTGGACCCCAACAACAAATTAAATCAGAACTTCTAGGGGTGGGACCCAGCGAACCCATATCTTTAAAAATGCTCTCCAGATATTTTTAACGCACCACCAGGGTTGGGAGCCATCGGTGGGAAGTCAGTGCTTCTCCGAGTGTTTTTCTAAGACCAGCAGCATCAGCATCAACTGGGAACTTATTAAGTAATACAAATCAGTCCCGTCCTAACACAGGCCTACTGAATCAGAACCTGGAGGTGGAGCCCCCAGCAGTCTCTGGTTTGCCAAGCCCTCCAGGTGATTCCAATGCCTGCTAAAATTTGAGACACGCTAGTCTGAGCCCATTAGGATGAGCCTCATCCCTGATTTCCCAGCCTCCTTTTCAACAGCAGGTGGTCATGTGACCCAGTCTGGCCAATGAGACCTAGTGGAGGCCTGGGAAGAGGTGGTTTCTGGGAAGGCTTTTACTTTTTTGGTACAAAGGAACAGACGAGGCTGGCAGTGCGCTTCTGCTGCTTCCTCCTTCACCATCTTGAAGGTAGGCAATCCCTGGAACTACAGCTGCCATTTGGGGGCCATGAGGCAGTAAACCCAAAGAGAGCCCAACAGAGTCGCAGAGATCCTTACTCTGATGTAGCAAGCTGCTGACCAATCCCGGCAGTAACTTGCCCCCAGACTTCCAGTTATGGGAAAAACAAACCCCGACTTGTTTAAGCCACTGTTAGTAGGATTTTATGTTGGTTGCAGCAGAACACAATCCTAACTGATAGAGGATCAGATCTCCAAGTCCTTTTTACGTGGAGGAAACTCAGGATTGAATCCAGTATTTATACTTGGAGCTAATCATGCTAAATTTAGGGGAACGTCACATTCTCATTGTGGTATTCTAAATACTACCTCAGTGGATCCCAGATCTGGCTATATTAGGATCACCTGAGGGAGCTTATTTAAAGTGATTATTGAATCTTACTCCAGAGGTACTGAATTGGAATTGCCCAGGTTTGGACTGGGAAACTCTGTAACTTAAAAAGGTAACTGTCATGCCCCCAGAGACGACCCTCCCCCCACAGCTCGCTGAGACCAGGGTGAAGCAAGCAAAGAGACCAAGTTGCAAAATTTAAGGAGGCGCTCACTCTCAGGGTCGTGGAACTGTCGACCCCACACACTTGCACAACCCTGATTCAGATTAGGTGTATTTAATAGGTGGCACTTGTCATTATAGGAAACCCCAGTCAAATAATTCTTTATACAAAACAGTTAAATCAACTGAATTATTTAATTTTTCAGTGGTTGTTCCAGCATCATAAAGACAGATACATTTTTCTAAAAATGATGCCACATGCAGTTTAATTTCAATTTGGGGTATGTATCTTGGTGTCAGATGACATCAATTCCCTTCTGAGTGGAAAAATAACTAACTACTGCCCTCATTGTCTCAGTCCCTGCTCCCCCTGCCCCTGAAAACAGGACTGTGATCCTGCGAGAGGAGAATTTAATGAGGTGAATCAGTGGGTGTCAGACAGCGTGGTGGTGGCAGAATCCAGGACTGAGGTCCTCGTGTAGCTACCGAGTAGTCAAGTAGTGTATCAGTTACTCGAATTAAAAGTGGAAACTAGTAGGTGTTTGTAAAAATATGTTTCGAGCTTGGCTATTCCTGTTTACCGAAAGCATTTTAGGACACATATGTGCTGCAGTCTCCCAGAAATAGATGTGTGGGTAACTTAACCCAAAGTTGTGGTTCCTGTGTCCAGCCTGTGTTGGATGATGCGTCAGCAGAATGAATGGTGAAGAATGTCAGTGGCCTGACATTCTGGAGCTTGCTTAGTAGAATGCCGCATTAGGCTCCAGGGAGGTAGGGGTGCTGGCAGGGCAGACTAAGGGAAGTTCGCACATGGCTTTGGTTGAGGCAGTGCCAAGGGCCAGAACTAAAGCTTCAGATGGACATGCTTCACTTCACCTTTTATGGCTCTGGCTTTGATTTGATAGGTGTAGTACTGATGGCAACAGCTGGTGGCTTGCAGCAGGAGAACAGCCTCGACCAAGTGGACTATAACAGAGCCCTGTTGTCACACCATCCCTTCTGTTGCAGAGGTGGTGTCAGAGCACCTCTCATCTTAGGGTGGCTGGCGGGTGCCCCAGCATTGATCACAAACATTTAACAAGTAGTTGCTAAAAATAATGACCACTCTTTCCTTCCTGAAGCCTGCTAGAGACTCTGACGGACTCCTCTGCGCTCTGTGCTTGTCTCTGATTGACAGCAGCAGGACTCCACGTCCTCTCTCTCACTGCAGGGAGGGACAGTGACAGTCCTACCTGTGAACTGAGAATTGAGTAACTGGGGTCTTGAGCCCGTTTCCCTGTTTTCTTTTCTGAGAGTCTGTAAGCAGGTAAGGTAGCACTCAGCAGCATCCAGCAAGACTGGAGTAAATGAACACCCGAAAGCGTCAGAGGGTTTGGAGGGAGCCCACACTGTGTTTGCCAGCCAGGATGATTGAGAGCGCACACCTGGTGCCAGAGTGCGACACAGACCTGCTAGCGCACCCAGGCTCTGTGCTTCTGGCGCAGGGAGGTGCTGGGCGGCTCTGCCTGCAGAGTCACACTCCTCCAAACACAAGGTCCAGTGTCTTGATGAGATATATCCTGAAGTATGAAGGGAAGAAACAGCATGATGTCTGGGATTTGTTTTAAAAATATTTAAATTTAAGAATTCCAGCAAAGAATAAAGAAGAAAAGTAATAAAGGGGACTAGATAGAGCAAATGTGGCAAAATTGTGATCATTGTTGAATCTGGATTTTGAGTAAAAAGGGATTTTTTTTCTATTCTTCCTAATTTTGTATACTTGAACAGTTTCATAATTAAAAATCTGTTGAAAAAGTTAAATTGATCATTATAAAGCTTGTAAACCTTGCAGTAAGTCAATGTATGCCTTTGCATACTGCCCATTTCTTTTAGGTGACAGCAAGAAATAAGGGGCCAGACTATGGAATTTGACTTAAATGTCCTTCCTACCCAGCCCCATTCACCACCTGCTTGGGCTCAGGACTCATTTTTCAGTGAAAAGATGGCAGGACTGGGGCTCAAGAAATCTAGGCACAAGTTTGGTCTGTTCATTGACAGTGAGACCTTAGATAAGTCATTTGCCTGTTCCACAGCTTTCCTTCCTCGTAAACCGGGAAGGATCCTGTAGTAACACCAGCCCCATGTTTATTGAAGTAACACCTGAAATAATTTACCCTGTAAAATGTTAAGGAAGTGTTGTTATTTACAAGAGCAGCGTGACCTTATTTAGAAGATGAAGGGAGAGATTACATCAGCATTCCCAAGGCTGGGCGAGAACCAGCCAGGATGTGTGTTAACATTCAGATTCCAGGCCCCACCGCGACCCTACTGAATCAGGATTTCATGGGTGGGGCCCAGGAAAGCCATGCAGCCAATTCTGCATTGCAGCCTAGTAGGGGGAACAACTGAATTAAGTCATGGTAGGGGTTCTGTCATGCTTTAACAGCAGAAATGGCTGTTTGGGGAATTAGGAGTCTATTGTGCCAAGTTATTTTGATGGTTAGGCACAGGTCACAGATTTGGGGTAATTTCATGTTGATAAACAGAGAACCAGAATAAATGAGGAGGAGGGAGTCTGAACTGGTCTGGTGGCCGGGGGCCTTTATAGCCAGGGACAGACACACAAATTAAGAGAGTGGAGGGGGTCAGCTGTTCTGCTCATGCAGCTGTCATATAACAATGACGGGCAAGAGGGCCTCCCCACACCTCCTGGAGGAGCCTGTAGCAGGACAGTAAACTGTCTCAAGTGAGAGCACCCTAACATCTGCAGTCTAGGGAACCCTGGGGTGGCTGTTCTGCACAGCAGGGCCACATGTGGGAGGGTGACCTTGCAGTCCTGGCTCCAGGCCTGTGCCTCCCTCATTGCCGGGCCCGTGTGATTGGCTGCCCACCACGCCTGCGTCCATCTCATTGGCTGCCCCTCTGCTTTTCCTTGCAGCACATTCCAACATTCACGCATACTTGCTTGCAAGTTGCTCTTCCCACATTCTGATTTCTTTCAGAATCCTTGTTTGTCTCGTCTGAAAAGCAATCCAAGTCAGTATTTGTTGACTGCCTGTTATATTCAAGGCCTTGTGCTACCAACCTCAGGTGATACAAACAAGAGGAAAAAGGAGCTTCTAACGTGGGGAGGGAGGAGAGACTAAGACAAACACACAGATAACCCCAACACAGAAAGAGTCCAGCAAGCGCCACCAGAATAGAGTGAATTGGGAAAGGATTTTAAGGAGGGTGGTCACATTCAAAAGACTTGATGGAGAAAGTGGTATAGAGATGGGTCTTGAATGGTAAGTAGGTTTTCTAGAGGCAGAGAAGGATGGAGGAAAGCACTGGGGCAAGAGCAGGGGCAAAGGCATGGAGCCCGAATAGGCGGTACGTGTTTGGAGAAAAGTGAGCGGAGCCATTTTGGCTGGATCCTGGAGGAGTAGGAGACCAGCAGGATACAGAAGCATGCTGGGGCCATTCAGAAGAGGCACTTACTTCAGCTTGCTAAGTAAGAAGGGCCCCTGAAGATTTTTGAGAAAAGGCCAGAAGGGTGTGATCCAAGCAGAACTTGGAGAACATTGACTTAGCACCGACATGCAGACTGGAGAGTCAGATGCACCAAGCTACCTACTGTGGAGAGGACAAGAGAGTGCTGGCCCACAGGATGGGCCACAGGGGGCCACCGCAGCTTGGTCCCCAGAGTCCAGGAAATCCTGGAGTTAGGCTAAGGAGACGTCACGAGGTGTTATTCTTAAAACTCTAGTTAGTCGGAGGTCAGAAGCCCTCCACTCTAGACCTATGCTTGAGGTCTAGAGTGGTCAACATTTTCCTGTCATAGCCAAGAAACACAAAATCAAGTTCCCCCCCAAGTGAGCCCTCTTTCTACATTGACCAAATCACCTTCCTCTAATAGCAACAGTCATTCCACAGGGATCTACAGAAAAAAACCAAAAGTAGTTGAAATGGAGGCCAGAGTACCTGCCTTCTTTGTGCCTCAGAAATTCTAAAGAGCCTGAGTGTAGATGGTTTTATTCTTCCATGTAACAGTTCCCTTCTCCTCCCCTGTGCTCTCAGTCCTCTTCCTCCCCCAGTTCACAGCATGGGCCAGGTCTCCCTCTCTGGGGGCTCCATCCCTCTGGCATCCATCCTGCTATTGCCCCCTCACTCCTCCTGCTCCAGACCACCATCTCTCACTTCCACCACCGTGGGAGGCTCCTGCCAGCCTGCTTGCGCTCCTGCCCCCTCCCGGTCCCACCGTCAAGGCACAGACAGAGTGGTCCTCTTCAGAGTGAAATAACACCACATCACTGTCTTGTTTCAACCCTCCAATACCCACCCCTCACCCACCCGCCCCCGCCAAAAGGCTAAGATCCCAAGTCCTTAGCATGGCCTATGTGGCCTTTAGTGACCTGGCCCCTGGCTCCCTCTCTTTCCCTTGCTCTCCAGCCACTCTGGCTGCCTTGTTGTTTTCACACATGCCAAGCATGTGCCAGACTCAGGCCTGGCCTTTGCTTTCCTCTCTGCGTGGAATGTTCTCCCTTAGATATTTGCATGGCCCACTCCCTCAGTTTAGGGCTCTGTTTAAATGCCAGCTCCTTGGAGAGGCCTTTTCAGACCATGCTGTCGCTCTCTATCCACTTAGCCTGCTTCATTTCCCTTTGTAGCATTGATCGCAGTCAAGATTTGCGTAGCGTCTGTCTTCTCCAGTAGAATGTGAGCTCCATGAGGATAGAGTCTCCATTTTGCCCACCTCAGTTTGTTCAAGGCCTGGATAAGGGCCAGGTTCTCAGTAAATATTTATTGAGTGAATGAATGTGGAGATCTTCTTTCTAGAGAACACTTTCCTTTGGCTTCTGTTTCTTGGTCCTCCTTCACTTTGGTCTTTGAAGGTTTTGACTTAACTGAATATCATGGCCTTGCCCCTTGACCAGCATGGAGCTCAGTGTTTCTGCATCTCAGACCACTCCTGGTACTTTCGTGGACTCCCCAAATATAAACACGCCCCAGGATTCACTTCCCACTCTCCTCCTCTCCCTCTGCCGTTGCTCCATCTTCATCTGTGACCTCTGTGCAGATGATACGCTAACATCGACTTTCAGCCCAGACCTCTCTGAACCCCAGTCCTTCTAATGCCTACTGGGCATCCTGATGGCACTTCATATTTCATATACTTAGAAATTTCCTCCTCCTCCTCACTTCTCTATATATGTTAATAGCACTCAAGTTAGAAGTCTTAGAGTCATTTTTCATTCCTCCTTCAAACCTCCCTTCCTAGTAGTCACCAATTCTAGTGAATCTTTCTTCTAAATAGCTCTTACCTCTCTCTGACTTTTCCATTCCCACAGCTACCACCCTGGTATGGCCTTTGTCTGCCTGGGCAGAACAAACTTGACCTCTTTGATGGTTCCCTTCCTGTTTGTAGGCTTCCATTTAAGGCCCCCTCCCCTTAGATCTCTGCTTCAAGGAGTGTCTAGGCTCCAAGCCAGCCAGCTCCACCTCACTGATGACCAAGCATGTCCAGTCCAGGTTGGCTCCCTGTTTGCCCCTGCACTGCCCCAGGATCCCAACCCTGCTCTCAACTGAATGTCCAGACCCACACAGGCCAGGCTCATTCATTTCACAGCCTAAGCCCGGCTCGTAGCTCCCCAGTCCGGTCAGAGGCCCCAGCGCCCATTTTCCCAGGCAATGAGGTTTGAAGTCACCTCTTCACCAGCCCCCCGCCTCCAGTGTCCTCCCCTCATTCCCAGCTTCAAATAAAAGTCAGACTCATTTTTTAAAAAGTTGCTTTAAGCCTTGGCTATTCTATTAAAAAATTAATGGCTCTCTGTTTCCTGTGGATGAAGACCAAATTCCTCAGCTTGGAACTCAGGTTTGACTACCTGAGTTCTACCGTTTTAGCCATAAAATTCCTAAAATAGGCCTAAGACTCAAGTGCTTAGTGGGACTGGGAAGGTAATGGAAGTGAATAACATGGATCCTGTATAACACAATAAGGAGTGGTGGAGACTGTGGCAAGCTGGAGAGCATGTGTCCCGTTTAAAGGGGACAGCCAGCTGCTGCCATGAAGAAATTTGGGCCTAGGGTTGCCAGATATTCTGATTATTCAACAAAAGCTAGAAATCTGGATTTTTAGGCAAAAGTTCCTGACTTTTTAAATGTTGGCACAAAAAAAACAAAATATGGTACAGTACAAATCATATTGCAGGCTGGATCCAGCCACAGAGCCACCAGTTTGGATTTCTGCTCTCTGTATGAACCAAACCAGCCAAAATCTCTGAGCCTACACCTGTTAAAACAGCAATAATAGGGAGAGAAGTCAAGATGGTGGTGTAGGCAGACTCTGAACTCCCCTCCTCCCGCGGACACAGCCAATTTACAACTATTTGTGGAAAAATTACCCCTGAGACAGAACTGAAAACTGGATAAGAGGAACTCCTGCAACAACGGACAATCCTAACTGAGGTAGAAGAGGCAGAAACTCCCTTCTGGAGAGAAAAAATGCTGACTTCACAAGCCGCAGCACCTCACGGCCGCCTGGGAGCAGCTCACAGGTCCGCAGCCTCCCTGGAGGAGCAGGGCCCCGAGCCGGGAGCGCCCCCGCTGTGGGCATTTTGTGGATCCAGCACAATCCAGACGAGTGATGTAGTATCTGACTTTGCCTGCTGCTGAGACATTGGGGAGTGTCCCCAGAGGGGCTGGTTCGCAGAGACATTGAAACCAGCTCTTGAAGGGCCCACACGCGAACTCGCCTGTTTCAGAGAGCAACCTAAAATCACCAGAGGGAGGGGTGCATGGTTCTTTGGTGAAGGGAGACTCGTCTAGTGGGCCCTGTGTGCATCTCAGTGAGAGGTGGGACCTCTCCGGGGACTGGGACATTGGCAGCGGCCATTGTTGTGGCCTGGTGTGTGCGTGCTGACACAGACGCCATTGGAGTTCTCCCAGAGGCCTGCTAGCCCAGGGTCTGCCCCACCCACTAGAGCACCGATTTAATCCAGCTCAGCCAGGGCAGGCAGCCCACCCTAGAGACTGGCCCCACCCAACAACAAGCCCTCAGGCAACTTGTGGGCCTGCATAGATTGGTGACTGGATTCTCTGCTGCCTGGCAACTGAGCCCACTTCAGTGGGGCAGGGCCTGCACAAGGAGCGGGTGGAGTGTGTGGGGCTCCCGACGTAGAGAGACTGGGTCCACTTCGGGAGGTCGGGGCACGCACACGGGGCAGGACTGTGTTGACTGTACGTGTGGACCTGTGGGCGGCAGGGCTTGTCAGCTGCAGAAGACTGTGCTTCTCAAAGACCCACATAGGGGGTTTGCCCCACCTTCCAAAGCCTGAAACAATTGGGTGCTCCCATGCCTGAGGCCAGCCCCACCCAGCTGCAATCCTCAGAGAACTGACAACAGACCTAAAGGCTGGAGGCTTATAGCAATTGTAAGGCCCTGAGCCTAACAACCTGCCACACTGGGGGCCTACTCACTTAAAAGAAATACTGCAACACAAATGTGGTATTAGAACTTGCAGCCAAATGTGCTGGGGCTCCCCACACCTGATAAAGAGACTGAAGGGCCCACAACAACTACAAGCAGCTGAGCACTATAACAGCTGGCCAGGAGCATAACTCGGCCTCCCTGGGCACCTACAGGGAGAGCAAACAGGCCACAACAGAAGGACACATGTAGCCCACATAGGGGTCACTCCTGGAACATTGAGAACTGAGGGAAGCACATGGCAGGCCTCCTAAGCCATCACTTACGTAAGGTCACCTATCCAAGAGCAGGAAACGTAGCTGACCTACCTAATACACAGACACAAGCACAGAGAAAGAGGCAAAATGAGGAGGCAAAGGAATACATTCCAAGTAAGGGAACAGGACAAAACCCCAGAAAAGGAGCTAAGTGAAACTGAAATGAGCAACCTACCTGACAGAGAGTTCAAACAAAGAGTGTTAAGGATGCTCACTGATGTGGGGAGAAGAATAGATGAACTCAGTGAGAATGTCAACAAAGAAATACAAGATATAAAAAAGAACCAATCAGAAATGAAGAATATAATACTGGAAATGAAAAACTCACTAGAGGGACTCAAAAGCAGAGTAGAGGATACAGAAGAACGGATCTATGAGCTGGACGAAAGACTAGAAGAAATTACCCAAGCTGAACAGGTAAAAGAGAAAAGAATTAGAAAGAGTGAGGACAGTCTAAGGGACCTCTGGGACAACATCAAGCACACTAACATCAGTGTTATAGGTGTCCTGGAAGGAGAAGAGCGAGACAAAGGGGCAGAGAATCTATTTCAAGAAATAATAGATGAAAACTTCCCTAACCTAAGGAAGGAAACAGACATCCAGGTGCAGGAAGCACAGAGAGCCCCAAACAAGATAAACCCAAAGAGGCCCACACCAAGACACATCATAATCAAAATGTCCAGAATTAAAGAGAATCCTAAAAGCTGCAAGAGACAGACAAGTTACATACAAAGGAAACCCCATAAGGCTATCAGCTGACTTCTCAGCAGAAACCTTACAGGCTAGAAGAGAGTGGCACGATATATTTAAAGTGCTAAAAGGAAAAAACTTATAGCCAAGAATACTCTACCCAGCAAGGTTATCATTCAAAATGGAAGGAGAGATCAAAAATTTCCCAGACAAGCAAAAATTAAAGGAGTTTGTCACCAAGAAACCAGTGCTACAAGAAATGTTAAAGGGACTGATTTAAGGGGAAAAGAGAAGACCACAAATAGGAAAAATTATTTCCATGATAAGAAGGTAATGGATACAAATGCACAAAAAGAGGTTAGATATGATATCAAAAACATAAAAGGAGGGAGGAGGGGAGTTAAAGAGGAGAGCTTTCAGACAGAGGTCAAACTAAAGAGACCATCAATTCTGTATAGAAGAAGGAAGGAACAGAGAAGGACTACTAAAACACTGAGGAAAAAAAAAGTTAAAAAATGGCAGTAAGTACATAATTATCAATAGCTACTTTAAACGTCAATGGACTAAATGCTCCAATTAAAAGGCATAGGGAGGCTGATTGGATAAAAAAACAAGACCCATATATATGCTGCATACAAGAGACACACTTCAGACCTAAAGACACAAACTGAAAGTGAAGGGATGGAAAAAGATACTCCATGCAAATGGCAATGAAAAGAAAGCTGGGGTAGCAGTACTCATATCAGACAAAATAGACTTTAAAACAAAACTGTAAAAAGAGACAAAGTAGGTCATTACATAACGATCAAGGGAACAATCCAACAAGAGGATATAATGCTTGTAAATCTCTACGTACCCAATGTAGGTGCACCTAAATATATAAAGCAATTATTAACAGACATAAAAACAGAAATAGACAGTAAAACAATAATAGTAGGGGACTTTAACACTCCACTTACACCCACGGATAGATCATCCAAACAGAAGATCAATAAGGAAACATTAGCCTTAAATGATACACTAGAACAGATGGACCTAGTAGATATATACAGAGCATTCCATCCAAAAACCGAAGAATACACGTTCTTTTCAAATGCACATGGAACATTCTCCAGGATTGATCACATATTAGGCCACAAAACAAGTCTCCATAAATTTAAGAAGATTGAAGTAATACCAAGCATCTTTTCTGACCACAACGGTATGAAACTAGAAATCAACTATAGGAAGAAAATCAGAAAAGCCACAAATACATGGAGATTAAACAAAATGCTACTGAACAACGACTGGGTCAACGAAGAAATCAAAGAAGAAATCAAAAAATACGTAGAGACAAATGAAAATGAAAATACGACATGCCAGAATTTATGGGATACAGCAAAAGTGGTTCTAAGAGGGAAGTTTATAGCAATACAGGCCTATCTCAACAAACAAGAAAAATCTCAAATAAACAATCTAACAATGCACCTAAAGGAACTGGAAAAAGAACAAACCAAGCCCCAAATCAGTAGAAGAAGGGAAATAATAAAAATCAGAGCAGAAATAAATGAAATAGAGACCAAAAAACCAATAGAAAAAATTAATAAAACCAAGAGCTGGTTCTTTGAAAAGATAAACAAAATTGACAAACCTTTAGCTAGATTCACCAAGAAAAAAAGAGGGAAGGCACAAATAAGTAAAATGAGAAATGAAAGAGGAGAAATTACAACAGACACCTCAGAAATACAAAAGATTATAAGAGAATACTATGAAAAGCTATATGCCAACAAATTCGACAATCTGGAAGAAATGGATCAATTCTTAGAATCATACAACCTTCCAAAACTGGATCAAGAAGAAGTAGAGAATTTGAATAGACCAATCACCAGTAAGGAGATTGAAACAGTAATCAAAAACCTCCCCAAAAATAAAAGTCCAGGACCAGACGGCTTCCCTGGTGAATTCTACCAAACATACAAAGATGACTTAATACCTATCCTTCTCAAACTCTTCCAAAAAATTGAGGAGGGGGGGAAGCTCCCTAACTCATTCTATGAAGCCAACATTACCCTGATACCAAAACCAGACAAGGACAACACAAAAAAAGAAAATTACAGGCCAATATCACTGATGAACATCGATGCAAAAATCCTCAACAAAATACTAGCAAATCGCATACAACAATACGTTAAAAAGATTATACACCATGATCAAGTGGGATTTATTCCATGTATGCAGGGATGGTTTAACATTTGCAAATCAATCAATGTGATACACCACATTAATAAAATGAAGAATAAAAATCACATGATCATCTCAATAGATGCAGAGAAAGCATTTAACAAGATACAGCATCCATTTATGATAAAAACTCTGAATAAAATGGGTATAGAAGGAAAGTACCTCAACATAATAAAGACCATATATGAGAAACCCACAGCTAATATCATCCTCAATGGTGAAAAACTGAAAGCTATCCCTCTAAGAACAGGAACCAGACAAGGATGCCCACTGTCACCACTCCTATTTAACATAGTACTGGAAGTCCTAGCCAGAGCAATCAGGCAAAACAAAGAAATAAAAGGGATCCAAATTAGAAAGGAAGAAGTGAAACTGTCACTATTTGCAGATGACATGATTTTATATATAGAAAACCCTAAAGAATCCACCAGAAAACTTTTAGAAGTAATAAACGAATATGGTAAAGTTGCAGGATACAAAATCAACATACAAAAATCAGTCGCATTTCTATACACTAACAATGAAGTAGCAGAAAGAGAAATTAAGAATACCATCCCATTTACAATTGCAACAAAAAGAATAAAATACCTAGGAATAAATTTAACCAAAGAGGTGAAATATCTGTACACCGAAAACTATAAAACATTGCTGAAAGAAATTGAAGAAGACACAAAGAAATGGAAAGATATTCCGTGCTCTTGGATTGGAAGAATTAACATAGTTAAGATGTCCATACTTCCTAAAGCAATCTATAGATTCAATGCAATCCCTATCAAAGTTCCAACAACATTTTTCACAGAAATAGAGCAAAGAATCCTAAAGTTTATTTGGAACAACAAAAGACCCCGAATAGCTAAAAGAATCCTGAGAAAAAAGAACAAAGCTGGAGGTATGACACGCCCAGATTTCAAAATATACTACAAAGCTATAGTAACCAAAACAGCATGGTACTGGCACAAAAACAGACACACAGATCAATGGAATAGAATCGAAAGCCCAGAAATAAACCCACACATCTATGGACAGCTAATCTTGGACAAAGGAGCCAAGAACATACAATGGAGAAAAGAAAGTCTCTTCAACAAATGGTGTTGGGAAAACTGGATAGCCATATGCAAAAAAATGAAAGTAGACCCTTACCTTATACCATACACAAAAATTAACTCAAAATGGATTAAAGACTTGAATGTAAGACCTGAAACTATGAAACTTCTAGAAGAAAACATAAGCAGTACACTCTTCGACATCGGTCTTAGCAACATATTTTCAAGCACCATGCCGGACCGGGCAAGAGAAATAATAGAAAAAATAAACAAATGGGACTACATCAAACTAAAAAGCTTCTGCACAGCAAAGGAAACCATCAACAAAACGAAAAGACAACCTAACAATTGGGAGAAGATATTTGCAAACCATACATCTAATAATGGCTTAATCTCCAAAATATGCAAAGAACTGATGCATCTCAACAACAAAAAAACTAACAACCCAATTACAAAATGGGCAAAAGACCTGAACAGACATTTCTCCAAAGAAGATATACAGATGGCCAACAGACACATGAGAAGATGTTCAAAATCACTAACTATCAGGGAAATGCAAATCAAAACTACAATGAGATATCACCTCACGCCCGTCAGAATGGCTATAATTAACAAGACAGGAAACAACATGTTGGAGAGGATGTGGAGAGAAGGGAACTCTCATACACTGCTGGTGGGAGTGCAAACTGGTGCAGCCACTATGCAAAACAGTATGGAGATTCCTCAAAAAATCAAGGATAGAACTACCATATGATCCAGCTATTCCACTGCTTGGTATTTATCCAAAGAACTTGAAAACATCAATGCATAAAGATACATGCACCCCTGTGTTCATTGCAGCGTTATTCACAATAGCCAAGACTTGGAAGCAACCTAAGTGCCCATCAAGGGACGAATGGATAAAGAAGATGTGGTATATATACACAATGGAATACTACTCAGCCTTAAGAAACGATAAAATCCAGCCATTTGTGACAACATGGATGGACATTGAGGGTATTATGCAAAGTGAAATAAGTCAGAGGGAGAAGGTCAAATACTGTCAATGAAGGTCAAATACTTAATGATTTCCTTCATTAAGTAGTAGATAACAACAACAATAAACACATAGAGACAGAGATTGGATTGGTGGTTACCAGAGGGAAGTGGGGAGGGAGGAGCGCGAAAGGGATAATTCGGCACATGTGTGTGGTGATGGGTTGTAATTAGTATTTGGGTGGTGAACATGATGTAATCTATGCAGAAATAGAAGTGTAATGATGTACACCTAAAATTTATACAATGTTATAAACCAATGTTACTGCAATAAACTAAAAATTTAAAAAAAAACTATCAAAGTTTATTAAATAAATAGAATTAACCAGCAAAAAAAAAAAAAAAACCCAGCAATAATAATAATAATAGCAATAAGCAAGTGTTAGAATGGTGTTAAAGCTCTGTTAGCTCCAAGCTGAGACCTCCTCCTTGGTGTGATCAGAAGAAGAGAATTAAAGCGATAATAACTGTCTCACTATGTGAGTCCACGGCATTTGCTGCCCTGTCAGTGACCGCCTAAACCATCCTGTAGCACGAGCAGCAATGGCCCAGTTTATGCAAACCCAGACAGTGTTTCCCACCCCGGCATAAGGTGTGCAAGAGATGCTTGTCCTAGTAAATAGGTGGCATTTCCAGGAGCTATAAGACAACATTCTTTAAAGAGTCTGTGTTCCAAATGTTTGTTTCTCAGGGTTTTGCTTTTTTCCACATGGAGCACACTTTCCCCAGGAACAATGATATAAAGAGGACCACAGAAGCAACACCACAGATGGATTACTTTACATTTGCAATGGAAAAGAGTAGCAAAGGGGGCTGTTGCGAATGTGTGGTGTGGCATTTCAACCACACAAACTTCCCCTGCCCTGGTGGCTCCTGGTCAGGAAGAACCCTCTGGTAGGCAGGCCTTTGAGGAGGAGTGTGGATAGAGGGTGGGGTACGGTGGATGAGGAGAGTGACAGAGCACAGTTTCTGAAGTCCCTGGAGGAAAAGCCCTCCAAGCACACTCCCTGGACTTGTCATTAGCACCGTCCCAGGAATGGCCCTTCTTTGAGGCTGGGGGCCTTGGGGTTTGACCAGAAGTAAGGAAAGTGAGAGCAGCAGTGTGGGGAGCACCCCTCCGGCTGTCCTAGGCCTGCAGGGGCCACAGGACAGTACAGTTTTCCTTCCTGACAGGGCGCAAGTGCAGTGAGGTGGAGAGACGGGAACCACAATGAGAAACATCTCCAACATATTCGGGTCAGGGGTCCCTGTCACCTCCCCACTCCTCCACTCTTGCTCCTGGTCCTGCCTCTCTCTGGGAGCTGGCTGGAGGCATTTCCTTCACCTAGTATTGCAGTCTTTCTCCACAAGTTCCACAAGTGGAGCTGATAGCACCCCAGGGGACTCCTACCATCTCCTCAGTCTCCAGGGAGATGCCTTCTGAATGAAAGGATCTAAAAAGAGATACTCACACATTTATATACACGCCTTCCTGCTCTCTCAGGCACCAGAATATTTTTTGCTCTGGGCTCCCTCACTCAACAGCCTCATTGTCCTCTCTGAGATTTTCCTCTCCTTCCTCACACCACTGCCTCTGCTACCACCCCCACCCTATACACACACATACATACACACGCGTGCACACACACACGCACATGGTTTCCGCGCCGTTGTCTCTGAGCGCTAGCAGAGCTACTGAAAAGAGAGGAGCATCTCTAGAGCTTCATCGACCTCGCAACTTCGCCTCAGCTCAGTGTGTGGACACTAAGACAGCTATTCCCAGGAGTGTTGGAGGGCACTTTGCTTTTTCCCCTCGCCTGTTCACTCCCCCTAGTCCCATCCCTGTCCATCATTGAGCCCAGAACTCATTTCCAGGCTTCTGTTCAAACCTAACTTTCCTCAGCCAAGATAGCCACAAAAACTTTCAGTTCTTCCTCCTCCCCTCCCCCCTTCTTCCCCCTCCCCCCTCCTCCCAGTCCTCCTCCTTCCCCTCCCCCTCCTCTCTCTCCTACTGCCTTGCTCCACCCTTCATTCCCCCACTTTGGGAGACTGTGTCTGCCTTTTTTATTTTGGCCATTGAGGAGATAGAATGCTAAGGGTAAGGCACCACAGGGTGTTCAAAAAGTCGGATAAGTTTGTTTGTAAACGATATTTTAGTTACATTTCCAAATATGCTGAATGTTTTTCTTCAACCTCCAAACCCCTTTTCAGGTGAAGCATCTTTAAATGTAATGCAGTGGGTCCAACTGGTAATCTGAAAGGTGCAATAAAAGCACTGCAAGAGTATCCAAAAGTCTGGAAACACAGATAATATTCTGTATTTATTGTACTTTTTTCAGATTAACAATTAAGCCCACTGTTTTAAATGCAGAGATTCCTCACCTGAAATGTAGTTGAAAACAAAAATATATTGAGCATTTTTTAAAATGTAAATACCATGCTTTCAAAATGTAAGTTTCTCCTATGATTTCTGACTTCACAAACACTCTGCATAATACCGTGGAATTAAATAAACTTAGCAAGTGGACAATATGATTGGTGTACATTCTCCCGGGACAGTCCTCCAAGCTAACTGGATTAATATAAGAGCTATTTATCCACACATAAGCCCTCCCATGGGGATGACCAATTCAAATTCAGAGTAAGCTTATATTTATCAAAATATACCAAAAATGGGGATGATTTTGAGTTTTGCATTTTAATGAAATCCTGGAGCTGCCAATGAGAAGCAGAATAGAAAAGAGTCATAGTGTCCTATTTCTCCTTTTCTCTAAAAATGGGATTCTTATTACATAAATATCCTATCTGTATTACACAATAAATATAAATAAGAGAGAGAACTTTTGCTCACAGTCTTGTCACCTCAGTAGAGCCAACTTTCCATTTGACCCTGCTCCCTTTTAGCCCTTGTGGAGAATCACAATGAGTGCATTCTCCCATTTTTAATTAACCCCATCTCAGAAGCGAGTTCCATGTTGCTATGTAGTCGTTGTAATTTTAATTTCAATAACCATATTTTTAATTATTCTCCCGCTGTCGGGCACTTATATTGTAATCTTTTCTATAATAATGCTGCAGTTGATCTTTGTTTGTTTAGCTTTTTTTCCGTATGGCTGTTTTCTTCAGAATACATTCCAAGAGGTAGGATAAAAGGTCAAAAGCCTGGATGTGAGGTTTTATTTCACTCTGTGACCAAGGGGCTCTGAGAGCCCCACAGATGGCCTCCCCCTTTCCCATCAGAGATTGACGGTTCTCCATCAGAGGTTTGTTGCGTGGCTGCAGTCCTCCCACCAGAATGCCAAGACAAGCTCAGAGTCCATTTCAGGAAAATATAGGCTTAAATATTATGACCTATAACACATATGACCTTGTTGTATGTTGTTACCATATGGTTCTCAACAAGAAGTGGCACCAGCACTTTAAGATTATAACAATTTCACTGAAAAAAGAAAAAGACCCAGGACTAAGTAGTGATATTTAAACAGTTGTATGCTCCTTTAACAAGTGTAAATGTCCTCATTGTTGTTTTAATTTGCACTTCTTTTACGTTGAGATTGAACTCCTTTCCATGTATTTGTTTACTAGTTATTTCCTCTTGAATAAAGTGTTTATTTCTTTCCCCAGTTCATTTACTTATAAGGATCTAATATTTTTGTATGAGCATTTTATATAATATATATTTTAAGCCTTTTTAATATATGCTAATAGTTTCCAGTTTATTTTTTCTTTTTAATGTAATTCTAAGGTTGTGTTAAGGATATATATGCACCTCCAGTTCTCATAGAATTGCTTCAGAAAGTTTTGAATATTGGTTTTGGTTCAAAGGGCAGACACAAATCACTAACATACATATCTCTAGAGACAACAATACAAAATTGTCAAGTGTTGAGATATTTACAACATGCCAGCCATAAATGATGGACATATGTTCGGTCAAATTTGTGTAGTGACTCATATTTTTTTCAGCAGGATAATCAATTAAATAGACTGGGACTTTAGGGAACCTCGATGTAGGTAATGGAGTTAGGGCGTTTGGAATCTGGAGAGGCAGGAGCTGGGCTTTCTTGAGATGGTGTGAGATAAGGGTGTGTGGTATGGGATGGACAGATGAGGGGTGGACTGAGAAGAACTGTGGTAAGAGGAGTTTCTCCTTTCTGTGGCCTTCCCCATTCTCTTCTCCTTATCCCTTTCTAATCACTGGATCTGATTACCATAGGAAGTAGTTTACCCTTATTTTTTACATCTCCCTTCATTTCCTTTCTCTCTGCTACACTCCTTCCCAAACTCCCCCACTCCTTTCTTTTCCTTTTCTCTTCCTATGGCAGTATAGCACCATTACACTGGGGTCAGATAAGCTGGGTCCAGGCCTTGCCGTGTGATTACTATTTGACTTTTCAGGTTACTCTCAGAGCCTCAGTTTCCTCATCTGTAAAATGGAGACAATAATAGTACCTATTTCTACAAGGCTGTTACGAAGATTAAAGGAGAAGGTGTTTTGAATGCTTAGCAGAGTGTAGTAGATTATTTTATTGTTCACAAATATTTGGTGCTCCTTCCTGGGGAAGGATTAGACTTCCCAATCCTATTGATATCAACCTTGGCCATGAGACTTGATTTAGCCAATGAAATATGAATGGAGGTGACACAGACAATGTGAGGCAGAAGATTTAACAGCAAGTACACGTTTTGCCATGTTTTCTTTTCCCTCTGCCGTAATGACCAGCAGTGTTCCAGACAGCAACTGTCCCATCATTCTTGAGTCTCAGAGTAAAGGCAACGTAGAATAGACAGAGTCACAACTAACATGCAGTGGACGTGTAGCATGAGCTAGAAAGAAAACCGTGTTGTTGTAAATTATAAGCCACTGAGCTTTGGGGGTTGCTTGTTATCACAGCACAACCTAGTCTGTACTGATTGATAAACACAGTATCAGGCATATTTTAAGAGTTTATATAATGACTAGGGAGCTGTAAGCCAATTTCCAGTACTCACATAGACCTGGAAGACATTTGAGTTCTGACTAGCCAGAGTGGAGTGTCCTTGATGACACCTAATAACAGAGCTTCAAAATACATGAAGTGAAAACTCACAGAACTGCAGGGAATAATAGACAAATCCACAATTATAGTCAGAGATTTCAATACTTCTGTCTCAACAACGATTGAATAAGTAGACAGACAACCAGTAAGGATGTAGAGCACTTGAACAACCACCAACTTGTTCTAATTGACATTGATAGACTATTCCACCCAATAACAGCAGAATATACATTCTGGGCCGGCCCCATGGCTTAGTGGTTAAGTGCACGCGCTCTGCTGCTGGCGGCCCGGGTTTGGATCCCAGGCACACACCAACGCACCGCTTCTCCAGCCATGCTGAAGCCGCGTCCCGCATACAGCAACTAGAAGGATGTGCAACTATGACATACAACTATCTACTGGGGCTTTGGGGAAAAACAAAAAAAGGAGGAGGATTGGCAGTAGATGTTAGCTCAGAGCTGGTCTTCCTCAGCAAAAAAGAGGAGGATTAGCATGGATGATAGCTCGGGGCTGATCTTCCTCACAAAAAAAAAAAAAAAAAGTAAAAAAAAAAAGAATATACATTCTTTTCAAGTGCAGAGAGAACAATCATCAAGATAGACCATATTCTGGGCCATTAAACAAGTCTCACTTGAAATCATTCAAAGGATATTCTTTGACTACAAGGGAAATTAATTAGAAATCAGTAACAGAAAAGTATCTGGAAAATTCCTAAATATTTGGAAATTATACTACACATTTCTAAACCTATGCATCAAAGAAGAAACATAGGGAAATTAGAAAACATCTTGAACAGAATGAAAATGAAACCACAACATACCAAAATTTGTGGTATGCAGCAAAAGCAGTGCTTAGAGGGAGATTTATACCTTTAAAGGCTTATATTAGAAAAGAAGAAAGGTACAAAATCAACAATCAATGCTTTCAATTTAAGAAGCTATAAAAAGAATTTAAACCAAAGTTAGTAGAAGAAAGAAATAAGGATAAAAGCAGAAATCAATAAAATAGTACACAGACAAAAGAGAAAATCTATGAAACCAAAAGCTGGTTCTTTGAAAATATCAATAAAATCAATAGGCAAGAAGAAAGAAGATACCAATATTAGAAACCAAAGAGGGGACATCACTACATATTCTTTAAATATTAAAAGCATAATAAAGTAATATGAACACCTTTGTCAATAAATTTGACAACTTAAATGAACAAATTCTTTAAAAGACATAAATAATCAACATTGATTCAAGAAAAAATAGAAAACCTGCTTAGCCTCATATCTAACAAAGAAATTGAATTCCTAATATCTATTTAAAAAATTGATCTGGGCCTAACTCTAGACCAAGATAGCTTTACCGGTGAATTTCATCAAACGTTTATGGAAAAATACTATCAATTTTACATAAACACCTTCACAAAATAGAGGAGGGGGGCACATTTCCCAACTCATTTTATAAGGCCAGCATTACTGATATCAAAACCTGTTAAAGACATTATAGGAAAAGAAAACCACTGACCAATATCCCTCATGAATGTAGATGCAAAGATGCTTAGGAAAATATTAGCAAATTGAATCCAGCATTACTTAAAAGCACACTGTATCATGATCCAGTTAGGTTTATCTCAGGAAAATAAGATTGATTTGAAATTCAAACATTTATAATTCACCATAGTAACAGAATAAAGGAAAATACAATATGATCATCTCAATAGATATAGAACTAGCATTTGATAAATGTTTCATTTATGATAAAATCTCTCAGTAAATCAGGAGTAGAAAGGCACTTCCTCAACCTGGGCAAGGACATCTACAAAAGCCTGCAACTTAATTGTAAAAGACTGGATGAGAAAACGGGAGAAAATCTTTGCGAACTCGGACAGGCAAAGATTTCTTAAAAATAAGGGCAAGTCATTAAAAAATGATAAATTGAACTTCATCGAAATGAAAAACCTCTACTCTTAGGAAGACAAAATTAAATAGACAAGCCACGAACTGGAAGAAAATATTTGCAAAATACACATTTGACAAAAGACTGGTATCCAAAATATATAAAGAACCCTACAACTCAGTAATAAGAAGATAATCCAATAAAACAAGGGGCAAATGATTTGAACAGACACTTCACAAAAGAAGATATACGCATGGCCACTAAACACATGAAAAGATGCTCCATATCTTAGTCTTCAAGGAAGTGCAGAGTGAAACCACAGTAAGTCACCACTACACATCCATTAGAAAGGCTAAAATTAAAAAAACTGAAATACCAACTGTTGGCGAGGATGTGGAACAACTAGAGCTGTCCTGCATTGCTGGTGGGAACATAAAATGCTGCAACTTCTTTGAAAAATCATTGGGCAGCTTCTTAAAAAGTTAAACATACACTTCCATATAACCCACCAATCCCATTCATTGGTATTTATGCAAGACAGATGAAAACATGGATTGGTATTTATCTGTACATGAATGTTTGCAGCAGCTTTATTCACAGTAGTCGAAGCTGCAAACAACCCAAATGTTCATCAACAGATGAATTGATAAATTATGGAATATCCACACAAAGGAATATTACTTAGCTATTAAAAGGAACTACTAATGCATGCAACAATATCAATTATCTCAAACAGTATAATGAGCAAAACAAACTAGATGTAAAAGAGTACATCATGTATGATTCTATTTATATGAAATTCTAGAAAGAAAAAATCTATTCCATAGTTACAGACAGTGCATTAGTGGTTGCCTAAAACTAGGGGTAGTGGATCAGGGAGCATGGACTGCAAAAGGGTACAAAGGAACATTTTAGGATGATAAAAATGTGCTGTTTCTTGACCGTGGTTGTAACATGGTCGTATTCATTTGTTAAAACTCATTAAATCATAAATTGAGTGCATTTTATTTTATGGAAATTGTAGCTCAATAAAATTTATTTATGTATGTATGTATGTGAGGAGGATTAGCCCTGAGCTAACATCTGTTGCCAATCCTCCTCCTTTTGCTGAGGAAGATTGGCCCTGGGCTAACATCCGTGCCCATTTTCCTCTACTTTATATGTGGGACACCTGCCACAGCATGGCTTGATAAGTGGTGCATAGGTCTGTGCCCAGGATCTGAACCTGTGAACCCCAGGCTGCCAAAGTGGAGTGCGCAAACTTAACCACCAGGCAGGCCCCAATAAAACTTATTTTTTAAAACACATTACAGGTAATGCTGAAGGGCACATATGCTGAACCTATCAACCTGGGTTGGAAACCCAGCTCCAACTCTTATTAGCCGTGTGACCTTGGACAAGTTACTTAATCTCCCTTTGCCTCAGTTTCATCACCTGTAGCACCAGGATAATAATAATAGTACCTACCTCATAGGGTTGTTGTTGGGATTAAATGAATTATCATACATAAAGCTCTTACATCAGAGAGCAAATATTAATATTATTACTGATATTTTCGTCTGTCACTTGGCCATTCACAGAAAGGCACAAATATTTGAAAATTGGCCATTGTCTCCATTGTTCACTCTTGTTCACTCTTGTTAACAATATACGTTGTTAACACTGTTCATCTCCAGTATTGAGCACAGGGTGACACACATGGTAGGTATTTGATAAATATTTTTTTTAGTGGATGAACTACTTACTTAAAGAATAAACACTTATTCAATATGTTGCTTAAAATATACCTGGTGATACAGAGTTCTATTTGGGGTGATGGAAAAGTTTTGGAAATAGTGGTGATGTTTGTACAACACTGTGAATGTAGTTAATGCCACTGAGTTATATGGTTAAAATGGCATATTTTATGTTATGTATATTTTACCACAATAAAAGAAAAAATTTGTATGTACCTAATGAAAAAGAACCTACAGCTTTGGATTCCAGCTTGGCAGAGGCTATATATAACCTCAGAAGAGTCACTACAGTTGTTTTGTCTGTGGCTAAAATGTGAAGAAAAATGTTCATTTGTAAAGTCCTTTAAGATCTTAAGATGGGGATGTTTGTGAACATCTTAACAGGAAAAAATAATGAAAATTTGGATCCATCGTGGGGTTCATTAAGAACCAAAAAATCCTGATCTATCAAGCATTTGTCTAGTAAGATAAAATTTCCACCAACTAAACTACAGCTTGCTTCCCACACAAAAGCTATAAAAATATAAAGGATTCAGCACCTGTTAGCAAAATCATGAATTGAAATATCTTGAGTTCTTGTGTTAAGTTGCTCAATAACTATATGATTAACATTCCTCTTCTTTAGAACTTACGTCACATCATTTGCTTGCATATCTTAGATACCTCTATAGAAACACCAATTTTGTTGATAATGGTCAGTTTTTAGGAAATGTTCTTAAAGTGACAGCTTTAAAAGTATCATTAATTTATTTCAGACACTTTTAAAGCACGTGAATGAATGATCATTATGGATATAAAATACTTACATGGTCTTCCTCCCCCTGATGGAAATTACGTAAGCGCTCATGGTGTCTAAAATGATTAAAATCACATAATAAGTACAGAAGAGAAACAAAGTTTTAGTGGTTAAATTAGTTTTGACTAGTAAGTAGTGTTACTTCCTATGATAAAGACAATAAAAAGATACCGAGTAGCGCCACTAAAAAGGAGAGTTTTATTCCTTTCTTCCCTCTCTTCCCTCTCCATTTCTGTCCCTTGCTGCATGGCAACCACTGGAGAAAAGAGGAGGTGTGTGAGATTCCGCGGTGGCATCTGCCACGACATAGAGTGATGCTCTGGCGTCTGTTGTGTATTTTGGCTCTGGTCGACCATCTAACCCTCCCTTACCTTACTATCAAAAGACCACAACGATAAAAAAGTTTCTCTCCCCCAAGGAATCTGATTCACTTTACAGTCACTAATCAGCAAGAGCCACAGGGAGAATTTTATGAAGAAAAAAGATAAACCATGTGTACTATTTTCTTTACAAAATACATAGGCTAAAGCTTTGAATGGAATACCAGGTGGGAGGTTGCTAGGTATTTTAAATATTTCAAAAAGCTCACTGAAAATTCTATCGATACTAAAACAAAGCTACTTGGCCCTACTTTTGGCTTGCATTTTTCATAGCATGCTGATAAAAAGCCCTAATTAGGAGTTATATATGTCTAATTAGAGATTATATATGATTAAAAATGGAAAAGTAAATTATTGCATGGTAAATGTAGTTTATTTAGTAGACATATGTTTTTGAAAATATGAGGTCCTTGTGGGAAAAGCATATTGAAACAAATACTTGGTGATGAAAATGTTGGGAACCATGAGTCTGTACTAATCATTTGGTAATTATTTTTCTATACTTCTCCTGCCTAAGTGAGTATTTATTATTTATTCAAGATTTATATTCTATCTTTTTCTGAAAGCATTTATATTGTCTCATGCTAGCTAAATATTGTTCTTTCAATATTTTGGTATTTTCTTATCTTTCCAATGAGATTGTAGAATCTGTAAGAAAAAGGAGCACCAGTGTTAGATATCGGTGTGAACTTCATTCTGTTTTTCTAAGGGGTATTTTCTGGCACAGAGTGAGTGGTTTCCCCTTGCCCTCCTCACTGACCAGTAGGATGTTGGTAGAATTTTCTGGGCAGAGCCATTTGTTGCCCTCATTCAGCAAATACTTACTGATAGCCTACTGTGTGTCAATCACTCTACCTAATGTCAAGTGCAGTTAGGCAAAAGAAATAGACACACACACAAAAGGAGTAGGCAGAGTGTTCAAGAAAAAGGGAACCATTTATGCAAAAACCCTGAGGTGGGAAAGAGCTAGGCTGGTCTCAGAAACTGAAAGGACAGCAGATTTAAGCTCTGTGGGCAAAGGAGAGGCTAACAAAAGCCAAATCATTTGTGACCTTGTAGGCCATAGTAAGAAGTTCTTAAAAGTTTACTCTCTGACTGCTCTGGGTGAAGAGATTGGGGTTAGGGTAACAATGGCAAGAGGTGTATCAGAGAAATCACTTTGGAGGCGAGGTGTTGGTTTAGACCAAAGTGGTGGAAGGGGAATAAAGAGAAGAACGTTTGAGATTTATTGTGAAGGTAGAAACCAGAGGGCTTACAGAGGGATAAGATGTGGGAGGTGAGGAAAAGGGAGATGTTTCTGGCTTGACCAGTTGTGTACTATGGAATACCATTTTCTGAGTTGGGAAGACTGGGGAAGAACAAGTTGGGCTGGGAAGCTTTGAAAGGGTATCAAGAGTTTGGTTGGGGCTATGTTATGTTTGAGATGTCTGAGAGAGATGTCACGTTAGTGAGTATGTTTACAAGTCTGGAGCCTACTGGATATATGGTTTATCAGCATATATTGATGGTATTTAAAGATACGTCAGAGGAACTCCATATTTTAGAGATTAAGAGGAGAATGTGAGGAGATAGAGAAGGAACAGAGAAAGGAATTAGAATGAAAACCAGGCTGTGTAATGTACCAGTGGTCAAGAAAGGAGAATGGTCGGCTGAGAAGTATGCAGCTTGAATGCCGCTGAGAAGGGAGCATGAGGGGAGTAAAGTGACTATTAGATTGGACACCACCAGGGTCACTGGAGGCCTTAACCAGGAGGTTTCAGGAATGTGAAGGATACTGAAGACAGATTGGAGGGCACGAGGGAGGTGAGCAATTTGAGATAAATTTTGGGGGGAGTTTAGGAGAGCATATAAAAAGGAAGTTCAAGAGGAGGAGACAGGTTGGGAGGAGGAAGATGGTGCTGAGATAAACTAACTTTTTAGGTATGATGAGCTTCAGGTAGCTGCAGAGCATCCAAGTGAAAATATCTTACAGAAGGCTGGATTATGACTTGAGAGAGAGCTTTGGAATCATGTGTGTGCAGCCAAGCTGGGACAAGACTCTCTGGTCCAGACGCCCTTTCCATGTACCGTCTCCTGCTCCTCAAGGAGAAGGAGTCCATTCTCAAGGTCCTGACGAAAAAGAGGAGATTTAGCCCACAACCCCTCTTCAGACACAAGTCTTGGACTACTCAGCTCAGCTCATAACCACCGACTCCATCCTCTCTCTGGACTATACATACCACCTTAGTCCTTCACCTGGCCCTTTGGTTTTTTTCTTGTAAGTAAATTTCTAGAAGAAGCATTTCTGGGTCACAAGGTATGTCTTGATCCAGCATGTCAGAGGCAGCCGTGCACCCCCTTGGGGACTGCGGGAGGTTGGAGAAAGCTGAATGAGATGTGCTGTGTCTCTCTGGCCCAGCTCTGAGCAGCATCTTCTGCTTGTTTTCTGTAGACTTTGCTAAAGAAATCAGGACCTTAATCTTTCCTGGAGTCAGTTAGTGTGGTCTCTAGACTTTCTTTCACTATTGGGAAGAGACTAGCTATGAAAATCAGAGAAGATGGGAGGACCTTTGGAAGTGGAACACATTATGTATGACCACCGAGAAGTTTCCTCAGCACTTGGATGAAGACTGTTCTAGGATTCCTCATGGGAATGCTTTCTTTTGAGAGTAGCATGCAGGTGTATTTTACAGGCTTCTTTTCCTTTTTTCAAAATAACTTTAACATACACCTACTCAAATAGACTACCGGTCTTGTATGAACCGACTCATTTGTCAATAATAAGTGCAGAAGCCAGTGTGGGGGCTGATTACTCCATCAAGAACTCGTGAAGTGCATTGCGTTTCAGCTTAAGCATGTCGAGAAGCACTGAACTTTTTCTTGTCATTCTAATGGCTTCCACTGATTTACACATGGTTTCTCTGTGTCCTGAGAGAAGCTGTAAGTTGAGTGCAAAGGGGACAGGGACACAACATGGGCAGAGTGTAAGAGAGATGATTTATAGTATGCCAAGAAAGGAATATCTCATTGTATTGGTTATCTCATCGTATTAGTTTTCTAGGGCTGCCAAAACAAAGCACCACAAACTGGGTGGCTTAAAACAACAGGAAAAGGGGGCCGTCCTAGTGGCAGAGTGGTTAAGTTTTCGCACTCCGCCTCGGTGGCCCAGGGTTCGCGGGCTCGGATCCCAGGTATGGACCTACACACTGCTCATCAGGCCACACTGTGATGGCGTCCCACATACAAAATAGAGGAAGATTGGCACAGATGTTAGCTCTGCAACAGCTTCCTCAAGGAAAGAGAGGAAGATTGGCAACAGACGTTAGCTGAGGCTCTTTGCCAAAAGAAAAAAAAAACAAAAACTGGAAACATATTGTCTCCCAGTTCTGGAGGCTAGAAGCCCAAAATCAGTGTGTCAGCAGGGCCATGCTTCCTCTGAAACCTGTAGGGGAATCCTTCTTTGCCTCCTTCTAGCTTCTGGTGGTTGGCCAGCAACCTTTGGCATTTCTTGTTTCACAGCTGCATTAACTCTAATCTCTGCCTTCATCATCACATGGCATTCCCTGTGTCTGCAAGTGGCCATCTTCTTTTACAGACAGCAATTATATTGGATTAGATGCCCACCCTACTCCAGTATGACCTCATCTTAACTAATTATATCTACTTCCAAATTTTTGTGACCCTATTTCCAAATAAAGCACATTCTAAGGGACTAAGGATTAGGACCGCAACATCTTTTTTTGAGGGGAGACGATTCAACCCATAACATTCATTCTCACAAAAAAGAAGGAAGAAAGGAAAAGTAGTAGTTATAGATAACGGGTTAGGAGGCTAGTTGTCCTCATTACTGTTTTTAGACTATTTCCCTACCCTCATATAACAAAAAATTGCTTCCTAGGGAGCCCTGCTCTTTCGCTAAACTACCCCCTCTTCCTTTATTCTGTTATGTACCGACCAGTCAGTTACTTCTCTCCACTAAACAACGGGCAGTGGTTCTCAAACTTTTTTGTATATTCCAGATCACCTGGGAACTTGGTAAAAATAAACAGCAGCCCAGGCCCTTTCCTACTTCAAGAAGCCTGTCTCTGTAGCTTCTGTTGGCCTCCAGGTGATTCTAATACACTCCAGAGTTAGAGAACCACTGAGCTTGGGCACATGGCTTGCGGTCTTTCTACTCCAACCTTTGCCAGCATTGTGGAAGACTTTATCTTCCAGAAAGATGACTCAGCCAACACCAGACCTTTCTTATCGTGACTTCTTCACCCTCGATGACCTTCTACTCCACTCCATCAGAGCCAGCCACACCCACAGCCACACTCTGAACCTTGTCACCATTATCTCACTGAACTGGGTAACGCTACTACAGTGAACAACCTGCAGTCTATAGGGCACAATTATAAGGTGAGTTTTTTTTCTTCCAATTGCCCTATTCAGCTCCCTTTCTAAGCTAGCTTTTGTTTTTCCTTGTCTCTAGGGCAGACCACTAACTTTTCTGGCTACTTTCAGGTCATAAAAATTCTCCTGGGAACTCTCAGTCACAATAATAGTCTCAGTTCAAGAACTAAAATGTTCAGTAGAATTTGAACCACATTCAAAGCTAAAGCTCCTCTCCTCCCCGATCTTGTTACTGCTGCTGACTGGAAAGGCTGTGGAGGGGCAGAGGAGTACAGAGGGCAGCTCCCCTCTTTCCTCTTTATTCTCTGTTCTCCCCATCCCACCCCCAGTTTGGCTCCCTCTGTATCCTCCAGGGTTGAATCAGGAAGAGCAAGGAGGTCATCAAGGTTTTACTTGATTGGCACAGACACAATCCACCATGGCAGCCTCTGGGACGGTGGAATCCCATTGCTCACTCTTTCCTTCAATGAGTGTTTTTGTGCATTTTGAGGAGATATTCTGCCCGCCTTGGAACTCCAGTAATCCCCCATGATGGAGGCAATGTCTCACACCTCCTACTGGCTTTCTACAATTCCTTCCTCAGCATCTGGCAATCTGTGGCTACTCCCTCCAGCAAGTCATGGAATCTGAGATAGCTCCAGACTGGCTCCTCCCACAAGCCCACATCTGGCCCTGGAGAAATACTCAACACTGCCCCGCTGCTGGTGAATGTACAGCTTGCTTCTAGTGTAGACTTACCTCCCCACCCCACCACCACCCACCCCCAACCTGATTGGGTTAGAGCTTTTCTTACCAGTTCTTACACTCTTCAAAATCAAAGAGGCACATTTGAAGCTCTTCAAGTAGTTTCCTTCCAGTACCTCTCTCACTCGGTTTAAGGAGCTGGGAGAACCACTCTCTTCACCTGGGAGAGAGGGGAAGAAAAAACCAAGGCACTCCGACAATTCTCCAAAGAAAACTTGTCTCTCAATTTTTCAACTCCAGTGCTTGTGCAGCTCCAGGTAGGTGATGGATTAAGGGTCACAAAACCAGTTTGATCCTCTCTTTGCAAGTCCTGCATAGGTGATATAGCCCATTATAGCACCTATTGTCTTCTTCTCAGTCTTGAGAGCCTCAGCCAACACTAAAACAGAGAGCCCCAACTGAACATCCTGTTTACGCAGAACACTGCTCCCTAATTTAGGAAATGGCTAGTTTTCTTGTTAATTCTTACTAGGACCATTACTTGACCTCAGGGGACCTTTCCCCCATTTGTGGTCCCCTTTACTTTCTCTCATCACTAGCCTTCTCCTGTCCCCTCCCTCCCAGGTTAGACTCCATGGTGCATACTCTCAGTAATCCTCTTGCCAATATCATAAATTCCCTTATCTCTTTCTTTTCCTCATATCAATCTGGAAAAACCTCAATCCTGGATGAACTCAACAGCCCACATCCTCCATGCCTGTACACAGGCAGCTGCACATAACCGAGAAACACAAAAGGGCAAACTGGTAATACTATAATTTTAAGGTCACTAGCTCTGGGCCCTCAACACTGCCAGCAATCTTGTTATATTTTTTTGGCCAACTGGCTCTCTTGCTTTCTGCAAGGGACATTTCAAGTCTTCTTCACTCTCCTCAACCTCTAATCTCCTACCTTGCTGCTCACTCTCAGAAGATACCTCACCTTTTATTTCTTGGAGAATACAGAAATCATTATACTATAACACCTTCTCCCTAGCAAATTTACCACCCAACCTACACCTGCACCCATCGTATTCTCTTCCCCTCCCGTTAAAATAGAGATGTTCCTCCTTTAGTCCAAGACAAATGCCTCTGTTTCTTCTTTGGATCCCATGCCCTCCCACCTTCTTAGGAACCATACACCATTAATTATCCCTTTTTCTAATTTCAACCTGTCTCTTCTGGATTCTTATCAGTATCTAAACTTATTAAAGTCTCCTCTATCTTAACAAACCTGCAACAGTTTACAATTATAAAGTAATGGCTATGTACCACTAATGATCTAAGCACTTCATATATGAGACTTATTTAATCACTATATTGCCCTATGAAGTAGGTAGTATTTTTATCCTCATTTTTTTAAAAGGAAACAGATTCAGAGAGACTATGTAACTTGCCCAAGATCACATAGCTGATGAGTAAAGTGGGATTCAAACCCAGGCAGGCTGGTTCCATCACCTTTTCTATTCTCTGGATTCCCGTTCGGTCTGTTTTTATTGTCTATTGTTTCTCTAGGTTTTTAAATTTTTTTTTAAATAATTATTTATTTATTTATTTATTTTTCCCCCACAGCCCCAGTAGATAGTTGTATGTCATAGCTGCACATCCTTCTAGTTGCTGTTCTCTAGGTTTTTTATTGCATTGTCTTGTCTCCTCATGACCTGCTTCCTCCCCCTACTATGATTTTTATTATGATAAATTTGAAATTTACAGAAAAGCTGCAAGAATAGTACAATGGGTGCCTATATACTCTTTACCTAGATTCACACACATATCTAGGTACACACGCACACACACACAAAGGCAGTTACACGTGATATGATTCAAATTTCATTTATCGTTGTATACTAACTGTAATTGTATAGAGTACAAACTTCACTGCCAGAGCTTCAGTCTCCAAATCACTACATAATTAGCAGATGGCCATAATGACCACTGACAGTGACCAATCACAGCACTTTCAAAACCTGTTAGTGATTGGTCAGTTCACATCTCTTATCCAGTTCATGAACAATTGTGTTGCCTCCTTGTCTTTCAGTGATAAATTCACATGACATTTTACAAAAATGGATATTTGAAAGAGGAAATTGGCTAAAAAAGATGCAAGTGCAGGAAGAAATGAAAAGTGATAACTCTGAAAGTGAAATTTGAATGAAACATAAATGGAGTTATAGAAGAGATAATGGAATATCAACACTGCCACCATTAGAAACACTCTAGATATTCAGTCAGAGGAACTTAGTGAAGGTGAACGTGAGATTAATGAGGAAAGTGGTTGTGATGAAAAGGATAAGGATGTCCCAGAGAAAGTGACATTGGCAAAAACTTCACATTAAAGGAACTTTTGGAGATATTTCACGACATTGTAAGTGCAAATGATAAAATGATGCAAGCTGATCCAAACTTAGAAAAAGGAGTGTGACGGTTGGCAAAGGCATAGAGAAGATGCTCGATCCATATAGTTAGTTATATGATCAGAAGAACTGTTCAAACTACTCTAAGTTTTTTCCAAAGAAATAAAATTCTTTAATCTTCAATGTTTCTAATGTTTTAAACTACAGTGTACTAAATAAAAAATAAGTTTCACTAGAGTTCATAATGTTTTGACAAAAATGTTTAAAGATCCTGGAACAATGGTAATTTTTCCCACTGATTATTAAAATCATTTGACACAGTTTCACATCACATGGTCATATCTGAGTCCTGCACTACCATGCGAAATGAGGACTGCATATGTGTATACATATATTTTTTTCCTGAACCAATTGAAAGTACTCTATAGATATGATGCTTCACCTCCTAAATATTTCAACATGTATCTCTCTCTCTTAAGAATAGGGACATTCTCCTACATAATAACACTATCTCTCATCACTCTCAAGAAATTTAGCATCGATACCATAATATATCTAATATTCAGTACATATTTAAATTTCCTTGAGTAATATCCTTGATAACATCTTTAAATATCCTGTATCTACATAAAGATCAGGCATAGTCTTTAGTTTCCTTTAATCTAGAATATTTCCATTGCTTTTCTTTCCTTTTCTTCTCATGACACTAATATTTTTTAAAGAGTTCTGTAGAATGTCCCACTATTTGGATTTGTCTGATTGTGCTCTCATGCTTAGATTTAGATTAAACATTTATGTTCTAGAACTTGTTTCCTCCACCTGCCCAACTCCCACTCCCCAATGAAGGTCCAGGTAGGTATGGTAAGGTACGGTGAAATTTCTGTATTGTTTTTCTTTCCCTTTTATTCCTTTCTCTCTCTCCTTAACCTTCCAACCAAGTAACCAACCAATCTTGTTCTCTCCAAAAAACAAAACCACACAACTCCACAACTAACTGCCTCAACCCTCCCACACATTCTGAAGAATGATTGAGATTCCATCACCCATTTTCTTCATTCTGTTGTTTCAAGGAGAGTCCCTCTTTTTACCCCTTGGGTGCTCAAATGCCTTCATGTTCTCTATCCCAATCAAAATCTACTCTCAAGAAAAGATTGAAAACCCTCACACTAAAATGAAATGACTGTCAGCAGTTTAAAAAGACACATCTCCCAGGGGAGGATTTGCCTTTTAGCAAATTTCTGTGAAGATGTATGCCCAGTGCCCATCCAGTTCCCAGGGCATGATAAACTTTCTAACTTGTTGTTAAACTGAATTGACAAAAAGCTCAGTGGGCAAGATTAAAGATTTCCAAATCAAACTCTGTCTTCACTAAAGCACTGCTTTCAGAGTGATAGCTGTTTCTATTGGTAATATGGGAGACTACTAGAGTCTTGGGGATGACCAGATAGGCATTTGAAAAAAAATCTTTGATTGAAATATTGTTGTTTTAGTCTAGGCAAACAAAATAACTCTTATATTTTTTCATGGATGGCTTGTCTCACCAACTAGTTTATAAACTAGTTATGATCTCTTAAGGTCTTATTCTCTACAGCTCCTAACACATGCTTTACTTGTAATCAGAGTTCAGCAGATGCTTGCTGAATTACAAAAATATATACATATTTTTGATAAGAATAGTACATAGATGATGGTTCGTTCTCTGCTGTTCATCCTGTCAGAAGAAACATAATGTTGGCTGGTGGTCATTTTAAGTTTGTGCATTTGGTTAAGGTAGTATGCGTCAGATTTCTCTATTGTCAGATTACCTCTTTTCTTCTGTTATTAAAGAGTTATGTATAAGGAGATACTGGGAGACTATATGAATATCCTGTTTTCCAGCCTTTCACCCAGTGGTGTTAACATCCATTTGATAATCCCTTCCTTATCAATCATTATTCTGGTGGTTACAAAATGGTGATTTTCTATCAATTTGTCTATATTTATTAGCTGGCATTCTTCTGTAAAGAAGAGCTTTCCCTCCTCTCTTGCACGCTCCCCCTTTTTTGGGTGTTTTTATTGACTCGTGGGTTCTTTTTCATTCAGCATATTATAACGAATTGCCATCATTGTTTTTATCATTCAGATGTCCTGTTTTGGCTAGTAGGAGGACCTTTAATCTGGCTTCTGTGTCCTTTGACATGTCTCAACAGTTTGTGAATGCTTATCTGGTTATTTTTAATTGAGTGTCAGATATTGCATTTGGATAATTGTAAAAATAGTTTGAGGCCTAGAATAATATTATTTTCCAGGAGGATTTACATTTGCTTCTGGCAAGAGGTTAAGGCCACTAGCCATCCTAGATCACTTTAATTTAATGGGAGGACCTGAGAGGATTTGAAGCTGGGAGAGCTGGCCTATTTCTGGTCTACCCTTACTCCCAACATAGTCCTTTGGCTCCCAACCCAAAGCCTGGCATCGCTCCCTTTGACCTTTCTCGTACTTTAGTTTTTATAGCCTATCCCTGTTAGTCTGTCAATAGTTCTGTTTAGGGACCAGGCCTGTGGCCTAGTGGTTAAGTTCAGCGCACTCCTCTTCAGCAGCCCAGGTTCAGTTCCCGGGTGCAGACCTACACCACTTGTCAGCGGCCATGCTGTGGCGGCAAACCACGTACAAAATAGAGGAAGACTGGTGACAGATGTTAGCTCAGGGCAAATATTCCTCAGCAAACAAACGAACAAACAAACATAGTTCTGTTCAGCTTCTCAGTCACCTCTTTGGGAAAAGTGGCTCTAAATGTTCTGCTCACCTCTCTGGATTTCCTTCTCTCAGATCTTGTTATCTTAATTCTTCATATTAGCTCTTGGAGTGATTTTAAAAATATTTTGTCCAACTTTTGTGACTTTTTCTGTAAGAGTGTTAGCCTGAATTACCTAATCCATTACTGGAAGTGAAAGTTCCTCTTACCCCAGAGTTGACTTTTAAAAATAAAAATATGGTCATGTCATTTTCCTAATTAAAATACTTCAATGACTGCCTATTTTTCCTCTGAATTCTTAGTTAGGCCTGAAGATTTGCATCCCCAAACCATCTCCAGCCACTCTCCCTCTCACTTTCTGTTTTCCAGACCCACTGGCTGTCTTTGGCATGCCACACCTTCACAGTTCTGGCTTTGCACTTGTGCTTCCCGTCCCCTGACTGCTGTTAACTGCTCCCACCCACTCCCTCTGATCTAGTTAATGCTTACTTAATCATCAGAGCTCAGCCCGTTGTTTCTTCACCAAGGCAGCCTTCCCTGGCTCCCCCAGCCTAGGTCAGGTCTCAGTCATGGCACCCTGCTCTTCTTCAAAGCACTTATTAAAGTTGGTAATTATATGTTGATTTGAGTGATTATTTGAATAATGTCTGTCTTCTTCCCCATGCTGTATGAAGGCAGGGATCATGTCTGTTTTTCTCACCATTACATGCCCAGCAATTACTTGTAGGAGGTGTTCAGTGAAATAGAGGAATGAATAAAAATGACTGTCATTCAACAAGGCCTTTTCTGCGTCACTTATCAATGCAATTAGCACATTTATTTCCACCAATAGATCTGCACTAAGGGTTTTGTTAATGCAGCCAAAATTTCCTGGCTTTTAGCTCTGAAGTCTGATAAAAAACAGTTTCGGTTTCCATTTCTCTTATGGTTGTATTGATTTCACATCAATAGTGTTATTTTAACCAAAGAAACATTGCTTTTTGGCGACTTTGCAAAACTTTGAAATGAAGAGGTTACCTTGGTTTCAACGTAAACACACTGATCATTGAGAAAAAGCCATTCTGATCCTTGATTTCCGATTTAGCTAATGCCTCAGAAGTGAAAAATAAGAGAGTCTCAGGCGGGTGATGAAGTCAAAATAATATAGCAAATAATGTTGCAAATATTTTCTTTTGCTTAATATAGATTTCCCTGGTAGAGTAAATTTCCATCTGTTTTGCATTTAGAAATAAAAGCTGCTTCTTTAAAGTTTGTAGGCAAGAAGTCAATAAATAATGGGAACTCTAATTGATACTATAGGTTTTTGTTTTAAAACCAGATTTAGGCTTACTTTACTAGAAACTTGTATGAGCCTGTACCAATTTTTTATTTTCATATTTTAACCTGCTTGACCTCGAGCTGGCTATTTTTCTTTCTTTAAACCCACAGAACATACAAATGTCAACTGTTTCACTTCTTTAGCCTCAAAGTAATTTCTTATTCAGTCAGCTTCCCCGAATGGGGACTTCACTGACAAAGTTGGGTATTGGGAACTGTAGTTAGCTTAGGTTTATCGGGATTACAGTTTGCCTCTGCTGGAGAAATGTGAAATGAGTGGACACAACACTGGCTTCATGAAAATAAATCTCTCTGCTTTGTAAATGCAGAATATAGCCCACTACTCTTTTTAAAAGATACGCATTTAAGCCCTCCTAATTAACATTCATGTCAAATGGAGGAACCAATGTGTTCACTGTGTAGGTTTAGAAATGGGGATATTCTTAGATATGGTTGTAAGCAGTTCCAACTTCTCCCCTAAACTCTAGTCTTCATTATCCAACTACCAACGTACTGACCATCTCCACTTGGGCATCTAATATATCTCAATCTTACACATCCAAAACTACACTCTTGTTGCCCCTTGCTCTCAAAACCTTCCCACGATCTTCTCTATCTCAATAAACGACAACTCCATTCTTCTAATTGCTCAAGCTAAAATCTGAGGGGTCACCCCCGGCTCTCCAGTTTCCCTCGTACCCTATATCCAACTCAGCAGCTAGTCCTCCCAGCTCCACCCTCAGCACACGCCCAGGACCCAAGCCCATCTCACCACTGCCGCAGGCACCACACTAGTCCCGCCACCGGCATCTCTTCTCGAGACTATTAACTGAGCTTTCACTCCTCCCATGGTACAAGGCTCCTCTACAGACAGCAGCCAGCGTTATCCTTTTAACATGTAAATATATATAGACTTCTGTCTCAAGGTGGACTCCAAAGTCCTTACCACAGGCCTAAAAGATATGCAATCTGGCCTCTGGCCCCTCTCTTGATCTCTTTGGCAGAATTCTCTTTTGTTCATTCCACTCCGATCCAACTGGCTTCTGCGATTTTCCTCTAACATGCCAACTTGCCCCTTCCTCAGAGCCTTTGCATATGCTGTTCCATCTATGTGGAATGCTCTTCCCCTAATGTTCTCATGGCTAGCTCCTTCATCTTCCTCAGGCTTTTGCTTAAATGTTTCCATTTAGGAAATGCCTTTCCAGACAACACACCATTTTTTATTCCCTCAGCCACAGTATTCTTTAACACCTTACTTAGAGTAAGATTTACCCAGGACAGTCCTGGTTTCATCTGTATTATCTTGACATAATTATAAATGATTACTCTCAAAGTGTCCTTGTTTGATAAATTATGTGGTTGTCTACCCTTACCATGTTTTATTTTTATAGCTTTCATCACCAGCTGATACCCCGTCTGTCTTTCCCCATTAAAATGTTGATAAGAGGTGACTGTTTGTTTTATTCTCTGCTGTATCCCCAGCGCTAAGAAGCCCCTAGAACACGAATAATAAATATGTGTTGAATGACTGAATGAATGGAGTCATTACCTGCCTGGTAAAGTCAGTTGCTCTCCTGGGAGCCAGGGAGGCAAAGATAAAGAAGACACAGTCCCGGTTCAATGCGCAAGCCCCACCTGAGAGATTCTGCTTTGATTGGTCTTGTGTGGAGAGTGGAACAGATACATATTTTTTTAAGTGGCTCAAGTGATTCTCATGTACAGGCCAGGTGAAAACCTATGGTCTAGAAGCTATCTGCCTAGTGGAGGAATCGGAAATGAAAGGCAGGTGGGCATCAGAACATCTCTCCTCAGTGAATGGCTGGGACATCCAGTCTACCAAAATCGCCATATTGAGTTTGGACATCAACATGAAAACTTATGCTATATCAGGGCTGCTGATCAGTTAAATTATTAAATTCTCTTTTTGTCACTGGAAAAATTCTTTACTATAAAAATAGAGTGTTGGCTTTGCAGAGCCTGAACAGCAAAAGTGGGAAGTATTTATGGCCCAGAATGTCTCATGACAGTATAAGAAGTAGGAACAGGGAAGTTGTCCCACAGAGAACTGAGTCTGGGACTTAATGAAAAAGAGCACATGGACACAATTTATTTGTTGTAGGGAACAAATTTGTAACCAAACTCATGCATATAACTCTAATTATATCCTTAGGATAAATTCACACAAGTTGAAGTACTGTTAACTCAGATGATCTCTGCACATGATTTTCAAGATCATCTTTAATTACTTGGGAATTCACTTTTTTAAAAAGTAAAGTTTTTTTTCCTGTTAAATTTAGGTGTACCCCAAGTAGAAACAACTGACTTTCTTAACATTCTAATAATAATTCTAGATACTTCAAGAAATCTGCTGCTGGTAATCCTCTCCTCTGACAGTGTACAGTTAGACTTAATTCCTCCTCTCTATACATTCTTAGTACCTTGCGGGTTTATGCCTCTATTACAGCACTTACCACACTATAGTGTGTTCATTTATTTTTTTACTTGGCCACATCCTCCAAGTCTCCGTCCCCTCCCAGTCCCGCACTCCCCTCCCGCAAAAGACTAAGCTATTAATGCAGCAGTATTGAGGGAAATTCTTCAAAGTGCAGAATCCCCTGCACTCTGAGATTTTGATTCAGGAGGCCTAGGTTGGGGCTGGAGACTCTGCAGCAGACTTTCCCAGGGGATCTGGGTGGTCGGTTCACTGACTTCACTATAAGAAATTGACAGAGTAGGGACTATCTTAGTCACCATTGTATAACTAGTGTCCGGCACATACACCCCTGATAAATGTGTACTGAATCAACTGACAGAATGGTCAGGAAAACATCTGGGACTTCTCTGAGGGAATCATTTCATATAGATCCAAAACCAGTTAGATCCGACAGCACTTTGATGATGTGCTGTGGGAATTAACAGGTCCAAACTGAAAGGGATTAAAGACCACGCCTGGCTGTCATGGATCCTGTGAAGAACACTCCAGCAGATGACCATCAGTTTCTAACTGCAAATCTTAGACAAACAGAATTGTCTGTGATCTGGCATAAGCATTTTAGAACTCATCCTATCCATATTTTATGTTTCATTTTCCACTACACCTGTATCCTCTTCTTACCCAGACAGAGGCACCTTGTTGCCTCATTAGAGGCGTAGAAAAGAACTGAGTTTCACGAAAGAGGAGATTATAACTAAGAAATATTTTTAAAAGTTGGAAATGGTCTGCAAAGTGAACATTCTACCACTCTATGAAAATATGAATTTTAAGTTTACATTTATTAAAGCATGTTCATGTTGGCTCTAAACCAACCTACCTCCAAGCACTGAATTAATTCACCCTTAATTCATGCTGATTCAAGTCACTACCTTTAGTTGCTCTGACATATTCTCTAGTAGCATTTTCCAATATTCTCTCATCAATACCATATTTAAAACCCACTTGAGATTAATAAATTTCAGCCAAAAATCTTTTCTTGCTCTAGAATCCTAAGAGTGCAGAACTCCCTCTCAGGAAAACAGGAGATCTTCCTTGACGTAAGTTCCAGGAGTTGGCCCATTAGCAATAGCATCAAGACAGAATTTTCAATAATAGATGTTATATGTTTAAAAACAACAGTAATTCAGTTGCCTAGATAATAATAGTTTGACTTTCCTTTCACTTTGGATATATTAGATACATGCACATATGAACTTCTTTTGAGTTAAAGAATAAGTTGTCCTTATTTATATAGTCAGAAAACATTATAGCTTGGACTTAGCACTCCTAGATAAGGAATCGTCAGTCTGCCATTTATGCGAGTTGGCTGTAATCTCAGAACAGCATTGCGAAGAGCCAAGACCTCTTTTCAAATCTCCAGTCTTTCACTGTGCTCTCTGAGTCACGTTAGTTAGTTTCCTTCTTGGTGTGGTAACCAGAAATGATTATCTTTTCACCAGAAGGATGTTGGGGAATTAACTATTAGTAATAATTGCAAAAACAGAAAGCAACAGATATTGATACTTTATAGCATGTACTTTGTTGACGAAAATGGGAGGTCTTGAGTCACTGGAAATTTCAAGTAAGTAGTCTTGGCTTTTACATTAATAAGTTGTTCATGTACTCTACTTGATCAGTCATGCTAAACCAAATCCAGCAGACAAGGATAACAGAAATTAGGGATAAAAAGAATATATGGAAAGGAAATTAGAATATTTCAATCCTACAAGCATATTTAAGAAGAATTAAATGGCATAGAGACACATATAGAAAGTGTACACATGCGTATGCCATAAACGTTGAATGTATATGTTTGTGTCTTTTGTAGTTTTGAAGAGCATTCAAAGAGGAACCACTTATTCATGTATAGTTACTTACAATATTTAATCCAGTGACTTGAATGTACTAGATACTCAGTGAATCGATGATTTAAAAAAAAGGTGAATTGACAAGTTCAATGACAAGAAACCGATTAAGTAAAATTTGTTGTAGTTACTTGGAATATTAAACAGCTGCTTGTTTAAAAGACTGTGTTAACATGGAAAGCTGCTTATGATACAGTGTTAGGTAAAACGTGAATATACAGTAATGCTGTAAGAACAGGAAAAAAACCTTTGAATAAAATAAGACAGAACATAACTGCAGCAAAATGTTTTTTTTTTTTTAAATGTTTATTTATTTTTTCCCCCAAAGCCCCAGTAGATAGTTGTATGTCATAGCTGCACATCCTTCTAGTTGCTGTATGTGGGACGCGGCCTCAGCATGGCCGGACAAGCGGTGCCTCCGTGCACGCCCGGATCCGAACCCGGGCCGCCAGCAGCAGAGCGCGCGCACTTAACCACTGAGCCACGGGGCCGGCCCCGCAAAATGTTAAAATAGGACTTTAGAAGGTTCAACAATGGGTATTCTTATGTATCCTCTCCAATTTTTCTTTTATCAACATATGTTTCTTAATGATATAATTTGGTATATCTGTGGAATTGGCAGGAAATGCTATAGGAGTTGATATATTGCTTTGTGATAGCTCTTACATTTCAAACGTACTAGGTCATGTTGCTCTCTAACTGGTAGAGCCTGCAAGCATGAAGACTAGTTAGAAGATAACTTATGATAGTTTGTATATATACATATAACAAAAAACAGTTTAACCAAATTGGGGTTTATTTTTCAGACATAACGGTAAGTCTGGGGGTAGCCAGTCTAGGACTGCTGCAGCAGCTTCAAGATGCCATGAATGACCCAGACTCCTTCCATCTTTCTGCTCCAGCATCCCTAGTTTGGGGATTCCATCTTCACATTTTCCACATCATGTTCACCTTATTTTCATCATGAGGTTCCATCTCCATCCTCATGTTAGTATTCTAGGGAGAAGGAAAAAACAAGAAAGAAATGGAAAGGCTGTCTCTAGATTAGGAAAAGAAATGTTTTCCTAGAAATCTTCACTATATGTGTAGAACTATATCCCATGGCCATCCATCACTGTATGGGATCTAGGGAAATAAGTTTTTTGGCTAGGCACATTGCCAGCTCTCATCCTCCAAGAAAACAAAACAAAAAAAGTCTCAGGATATTTCTAATAAGAAAGGGGCAACAAGCAGTACTTGCCCCTTCTTCTCAGATAAGGAGGAATCCCTAAGAGGAACAGTCCCAAGTCTCATCCAGTTACTGCACTGAGCTCAGAGTCCAGGATCCAGAAGTCCTGATGATGTGGGGTATGCCCCATCAAGAGTGTGGATCCTCATGCTCTGGCAACCAATTTTTAAAGAAAAGTTATCTGCTTCAATACTCGTAATAAGTAATGGTGATAGACAAGATACAGGATGTTGGTAAAACTCCTATTCAGAAAAAAGGAAAATGGGAAACACACAGTGGTCACTGGTCCACAGAACATCTCAAATCCTGTAGGATAATTATAGCAAGGAATCCATGCCCTTGATCAGTTAATCTGTCAGTTCTGGGTTCTGTTCTGTAGGAGGATCTTCCTATTCCATTATCTTCCAGGGTCACAGCTGAGGTGGACATTGTGGAGGAAACCTTTTCTGGAGCAGTAAAACTTTAGCAGTCTGAGGATCCTAGATCCAAAAGTGGTGTGAGTGGAGAATCTGGTGCCATTCTTCCCTTTGAGGCAACCGATGTTCTGAAAGCAGTAGTGGAGAGGTTGAGAACTAGCTAAAGTTTTCAACTGTCTCAAAGGGAGTGTGTGGGGAGTGGAGTGTGAAAAATGTGAGTTCAGGACCCAAAGAGGAAAGATTTTAAGTTGGAATTCCAAAGTGTTACACACTGGAAGTAATTTTTATTTTATTTATTTATTTATTTTTGTGAGGAGATCAGCCCTGTGCAAAACAACACAAAACATCTGCCAATTCTCCTCTTTTTGCTGAGGAAGACTGGCCCTGGGCTAACATCCGTGCCCATCTTCCTCCACTTTTTATGGGAGGCCGCCACAGCACAGCCTGCCAAGCAGTGTGTGGGTGCACGCCTGGGACTGGTCAACCCCGGGCCACCACAGCGGAGCGTGCGCACTTAACCACTTTCGCCACCGGGCCGGCCCCTGGCAGTAATTTTTAATTATATATTAATCCCTGATTGGATTAAGGTGATCTGCCCTTAATCTAAGTGGCCCCCAATGAACCATACCACCCAGTATTCATGGCTTCCTGCCATAGACTCTGAGCTTGGTCGTGTGACTTGCTTTGACAAATGACACATTAGTCAGCAGATACAAGCAAAAGCTTGCACATTGAGGCTTGTCTTCTTGGAAGGCTCCCTCTTGGAACCCTGAGATTACCATGCTGTGAGGAAGCCCAAGTTAGCCACGTGGAGAAAAACCAGGGAACCCACCCAAGAGCCAGAACAGAGGCCCAAGATATAGGGCCCTAGTTGAGCAAGGCCCCAGCCATCTGAACCACCCCAATGGAAGCCCAGACATCACTGAGCAGAGATGAGCCCACCTGCACTATACGCTGACTGAATTCCTGAGCCAGAGAATCCAGAATCATGAGCAAATAAGAGTTGTTTTAAGTCATTAAGTTTTGGGGTGGTTTGTACAGAGCAATAAATAACTGAAACACTACTAAAAGAATAAAAAATGTATAACAAATAAGCTAATTGTTGGGAGAGAATAGAATGAAAAATACTTAAGCCAAAAGAAGGCATGGAAGGAAAGAACATAGAACAGATGAGAGAAAGCAAGCAAACAGTAAAATGGTAGATTTGAACTCAGATACTTGCTTCTAGGCACCAGACCAAGTGTATGTATGAGTAGGCACCAGACCAAGAGCTTGTCTCTCCAGTTTTTAAGTCTGAAAATTTTTATCTTTTACCTATTAGCCTCTGAATTCTGTCCATATCATTCCCACCTTAGTTTAACGGCCCTGCCTTGATGCAATCTGAAATAAACCTGCTGGGGAGATACTACCCTTAATCTATTTTTGCTGGTGTGTCACCCAAACTGGTTTAGAAGAGTTTCAGAAAGGCTTAGAAACATAATATCTATGACTGCCACCTCTTAGCTCCTATTTTTATAGGCTTCCATGTCTGGTAAGGTCATAGTTGGCTTTTTCAACCCAGAAAGGCTCCAAATTATGCAATTAAGTGAGTTTAGATTTCAGGTCCCAGGCAGAGAGCATCTCTTTGCAAGCTGTGTTCCCTTCTCCTCTGCTGGCTGTTATTAACTTTGATTTTGACGAGGGCCTTCTCCCCCATATACAGTGATTAAATGAATTTAACGTAGTTTCTTCCTCCACCACTGAAAAGCTATTCGATATATGGACTTAGCATCCAAGGCACTTTACAATGCAGAAAATACGGCAAATTCACACGCAGTGTGTATTTTAGAGGTGAATACGCGGTGCTCCGCGAGCTCCCCGAGGACAAGTGGTGTCCGCACTGATTGGGGCTGTGGCCTAAGCCTGGCACCCGCCTGGCACGCAACAGGCGCTGGACAAATATTCGCTGAATGAATAAGTCGCTACGGTGTTTGGGGGCTTTAAGACACACGTACACGCACTTTTATCGTCAAAACTCCAGAGGTAGTTGTCCCTTCTGCACCGCCGCGCACGTTGCCCCTGAAACAGGATCGCCGGCCACCCCGTCGGGCGGGCAGGCGGCGGCCGGGCGCGCGGCGGCCCGTCCGGTGCGGGGCGGGCGACCCCGTCTGGCCGCAGCGGCGGTAGCAGCCGTTCGCGCCTCTCGGGTGCAGTGGCGGCAGGGGCAGGAGGCGTCTGTGAGGAGGCGAGCAAACAAAGCCAACCGCACAGAAACGGGTCGTTCCGTTTCACATCCTCCCTTGGGT